>NC_091500.1:21468978-21804559 GCF_947461875.1 Haliaeetus albicilla
AAGAAAGAAGTAGTATGCCTGTTAAATATTGCTGAAATGTATTACAACAAACCATGGATTCTTTTAACAGCCTGTGGCCAAGCTAATATGGACATTGTTTTTTTCTTCAACACCTCCTGTGTTTCACTCAGATCTTAAAATAATAAGAGAGTTAATAAAATGTTGAAGTTTTAGATGAAGACAATCTTCCCTGAAAACCAAATTTAAATCTTAGTAGTATATGTTTCACTGTTTACGAGAAAGAGGTACTAAAATTATCTAAATTGGTTGTTTTGTCTCTGTAACTACTTCATCTATTATAACTGGATTTTAATGTTTTGATTTTTATTAGTAAAGCAGTTATCACCACTGAATTTTTGATAACACAGAAACACCAGTAAACAGCACACAGTGACAAGGATAACTGCTGTCTTTGAGTATAAATAATTGAATAGTGTATGTGAGAAATGAATCTTTTACTTACCCTAGACAAAAAAATTGCATCTAAAAATAAAAAGAAGACTGGATGGATGTCCGTGGTAATTATCAATGTCCCCACACAGGCTGCAAATGCATTTCAGTTTATTCCTTCACCTGTATGCACAAATGTGATCTATGGTTAGACTAATGTTAGCACTTGGATTGTTTTGAATGCTACTTACCTGAGTGGTAGGTAAGTATAGAGCACAGAAACATCTCTGCATTATGCCTATTTAGTAGATTATCCTGCAGCAGTCCAAGGCAATTTCTTTCTCAAAAGCTTTCAGATGTAGATAAGGTAAAGAAACGTTAACATGAAGTATACATATGAATACAGTAATAAACAGGGATTCCTAGTAATCCTTCTATTGTTTTGTTTTGTCTTTTCATTGTCTTTCATTTCTGGAATTCCAGCTAAGGGAGAGCTGTTCCTTGAATCAAAGCCCTGTATACTCCATGGAAAAACTCATGCTGGCAGCAAGAAGCTTTTGGCAGAGTCCTAAATTCTTTTCTTTTTCCCTGGAAAAAAGCAGTCCTGAGCTCATCTTCATGATGCTCTGATAAATGACCTAGATTGCTTGTCATTCAAAAAGAGAGGAAAAAAACAGAAGTGAAATACATTAAGACTGTTTTCAGTGTATTTCAAACTCTCTACAGAAAATAAAAATCCCAAAGCACCTTGTGCTTTTTTTCCTTTCCACAATGGTCCAATAGGCTGCCGTGGTTATGTCAAGGGGCTAGGAATGCAAATGTTTTTCACCAGATGTTTTCCCCGAGCTGTAAAACCTTTATGTGGCAGAGTTGGAGCAATGGCAGAAGGTGCTGCTATATTATATCCTTTAGAGTTTGTCTCCGTACCATTTCCCCACATCCTGGATATACTTCCTTGCAAAGAGATCCTTGTCTGCAGAAGCAAGGACTTGACTGTTATTCCCAAATACTCCTCGAGACTCAGGAAGTGGAAAAAGCACAAAGACAACTTGTGTTCTTTTTTTGTGTGAAACTTCATGACCTGCATTCATAACCCTACATATCTTAATATCAATTGCCGTAATTTTCCTTCTTATTATTCTTCTTCCTCTTTATCAGTGTTCACCTTTCTAACATGCTTCTTCCATATCTTCCTGCCTTGCTAAATACAGACTCAGACATCCAAATGGTATCAGGAGAATTCAGTTACAGTATACTAAAACTTGACTTGTACTTAGGTTTCTTATGATTAAACAAACAAAATTACTACTAAGACACAATACATACAAAGGAATGTTAAAATGGCAGTGTATTTATCACACAAAGTTAACCAATTGGCCCAATAGCAAAACCTTTCATAATAAAATTTCAGTACTTCCAAACTTTATAGCACAAAGCAAACAAAAATGTGAACCATACTAATTACTAGCCACAGCATCAGGAGATATCACTATGGAGCCAGTTCTGTCTGCAAACATACATGTGGCTTCCACACTGTTTGAACTGTATAAATTATCTTCATTTCTATATGCAGCATGGGTTCAAAGTTAATTGCCTTTTACATTACCAAAGGCAAAGATAAGTACATATTATCTGGTGTGGCAAGGAAAGAAATTTTTAACAAAACAGGAAAAATACCTCTCCTGTCTTATAATTCATATTTCCAAATAGAAAAAAAAAAAAATTATGCTCCACCACCATAAATAAACTAATTGGAAAGAACTGTTACAGAAGCTGATTTAAGGTTATGAGAGAAAAATGAAGGAAATTACCTAATACAAAGTAAAGACATTTTGTCTACTGACTTGCAAAATGCAGTTGTGGTTCCTAAAGTTTGTAGGCATTTTTCATCCTTACTGGGGAAGTTATAAAATATATAGGTTTCACCATGTTCCAGAAGCATTTAACATTAGACTAAAAAAAAAATCCCCACAGAATGGACTCAGAAAAAAAAAAGAAAGCAACAGAGAGAGAATGTTATAGCTATTAAAGGGTAAATTGGTTAACACTTTAAAATAACTTGATAATATTCTTTTTCAGTAGTTGATTCAAAGATTAACCATCCTTCCAATTCCCTGTGCATCATAAACTGTTCAAAAGCCAAAGCAAAGAAACCATGAATGCATCCCACTCCTTTCTAAGTATAAAGTATGGTATATGAGTTATGAATGTGCATGAGAAAATATTTCAGAAAAAAACAGGTAACTTGGCTGAAGCCCATAAAGCTGAAAAATAATGTGTGAAGCAGGTTGATGAAGATGAGAGAAGCTTCACTTGTATTTATTCAGTCAAGAATGCATATTTGTTGTGACTGCTCAAATACTATCTCTATGGACATATATATGAGTTACATGCATAATTAATTTTGGCCCAATATATGTGTCTCTGTCTTTGTTACTGTCAAAAATTCCTTTACCAGTACAAAGAGCACTGGATCTCAGCTGAAATTTTACTCTGGTCTAAGTGGTGAGAGTTAGCCACAACCCATAGGAGCAAATGTTAATTTCACAATTTTCAGAGAATATAATGCAGCAGTACAGACTACTTACCTTATGGTTCCCCAAAACTGGTGCCTGCACTTCTTCCTCACTGCTATGGTTTTCAGTCATATCGGGCACTATTTTTGTTGATGCAGCAAAGATTGAACTGGATATGTCCATGTAGGTATAACAGGCAGGTAATTAAAGACCATATCCAAAACAAAACCTTTCTCAACACCTATAGAGCAATTTATGATCAATACTAATTGCTTAAATAGCCAGTCTTCATTGTTGACAACATTGCATGACAGAGTACTTTAAGAGGACACTTAAACAATCAGATTAGGTTTGTGAATCATCCTCTGAGACTCTAATGCTTAAAATCCTTTTAGCTAGGTGTGACAGACCATGTCCCATCTGTATTGGGACAGATAGGGAACTAAAACATACTTACATATTTAGTCAGAGATAACCTGGGCCAGTAAGCATTAAGTAACATGTTCAGAAATGTTGCATTAATTTCTTATATTTTTAAGGTTTTAAATAATTCCCCCCAAAGTTCTCTCATTTTCTATTTCCCAGTCTACTATGATTTTTAGTAGGAGGGAACACCTGCAGTACGGCAGCTCCAGGCATTCAGGGCTCTTGGCCATAGGTTCTGCATATGAGGATGAGAGATTTTTTTCTGCAGTATCCCTATTAATCTACAGAGCTTAAAGCTGGGTGCTACTGCTACTCTCTTCATTCAGCTAGTTACATTAGAGGTTCAAATAACTTGCATTAAGAAATGTATAAATAAAGATAACATTGCTATAACTTCTTCTAATTTAGATATTTTTTGCTGTAGCAGCTAATCTTATGACTATTCTTGCTTAAATGAACAGAGATTTAAATAAAATCTATATATACGTTTTCGTGAACTCTCAGGGACTCTGGGACTAAAAATACTCTAAATATGGTGACTTTGGTACACTTCCAAAATATTTATTAGGTATTTAATCTGATTTAAAGCTGTTTGGCTTTTGCTAATTCAGGATTTCAGGGATGCTTGTTGTTTTGTTTCTGGATGCTTCCTTAGTAGTCATTTTGAATGTACGACCCTGAAAAAAGTGCTAGAACTAAATGAAACTATGCATTTTGTAAGATTTTTTAAAATGAAATTGTAAGTGCTTCAGTTTCTTAAAAATGTTATTCAAATTTTGCTGAAGACTCAATCATAGCAAATAAAAAATAGTTCTTCCATCTCCCCATCACTAGAAAAAATAAGGGAGACACTACTGGAACTAAGATCAGAATCTTTCTGATTATAAGTGATTGTTAGAGTGCCAGAAAATTTCACCAAAGGTTATATTTTGCTGTAAAAAACATGAATTCTTTGAAAGGCCCTTTTATTTTTTAAAAGGAAGAACTATCAACCTCTAATACTAAATGCCTCACAGTACATCTTAATGGAATATGAATTCTGATTAAGAAAGTTTACAAGGTATCCTCACACGTGACACCACAAAAACAACAGGCAGGTGGCTGAGATAAACTGCAGATACTCTGTTTTTCTTCAAAGTGGGTTTTCACCTATTTTTTGACGTGAGGCTAATATGCCTTTTAGAATAATAATCACCTAAGTTTTCTGAAGTCTTCTAAAACCTGAGTTTCTGTGGAAAGTGTAGGTTGTTCTTCTATGCATTGCAGTATGTTTCATTTATAGTGCTATTTAATTAGCTATTCTACTACCTAAATTCCCTGTTGGGTACAAGTTCACATTATCCAGAAATCTCAACAATGCATCGTCACCCACTTTTTGCAGATTTTTTTATTAAATGCATGTATTTTAGCCATTAATGTTTCCTTTGAGAATCTCAAATTAGCTGGCAGAAGAGGGACAACATCTCCATAATATTGCCACCTGACAATTCAGTCTCTAAAATAAATAAACAGAAAAGATGTAGACAGTCAAAAGGGTATAATAGTATCAAATCTGTAGAGGTAGCAATGGCTGTGAATAAAGTGACTTTCTCTATATAATAGTCACGTTCTAAATTTGGTACTGTGAGTGGGAGAAAGCTACTGATGACTCTTACCATCCTTGAAAAATGTAGGATTATATACTGCATGCACTTGTGTCACTGAAGCCTATTTGTTGAGGATTTATCATAAATCTGAAAGAAAAAAAGCCCTGCAGTGACTGCAAAAGCTAGTACATCTGGAAAGGCAAGGCAAGGAAAGGGAAGGAAGGGTAAGAGAAAGGAGATAATGTAACATCTCCATTCTTCAGCTTTACTTTCTGGTTTTAACATAGAGAATTATGTTTTTCAATTCCAATACACACTGAAGTGCCCACTTTACAATTAACAACTGCCAAACCATTCCCCTGACAAATACAAATTACTCTGCACAAACACTCTATAAAGTTGGAAAAGTAACATGGGGGGGGGGAGGAAAAAGAAAGACAAAAAAGAAATAAAGCTATGAGAGGTTTTCTAGGCAGCATTTTTTCTTAAGACCCCTGAACTTTTAAAGCCACCTTGTGAACAGTGGTAGCTGTAAGAGGCAGTTCCCTCAGTGTGACAAACAGCTATAGGCTATAGGGATTTATACTTTTTTTTGGCCTTTCTTTTTTGGCCCTGCATTAGAGATAATTGTTTATTTACCCCATAGCAACCACGAAAAAAGGGAGATTAAGAACAAGCTACTTGCCTAAAGCAAAGCACCTTCTACTTTTTAGGTTGCTTGACTTACTTGTTCAGGTACATGACTCATGGTGTTTTAGAAGAACCTTGCAGTAAAATGGGCTATGGCATTGATTTGCCAGTAACATCCTTTTTTGCCTCCACCTCCTCCTTCTCCTCCTTTTCCTGCAGAACATGTAGACACTGCGTTCTCCCGTTCTGGGTGAAAGCATGTATCTCGACAGCCAGTACTTGTGAATCCCTAACTACATAAGAAGGAAATACCTACTGAAGTGAATTCATTCCTACATAGGGTAAGATGTATTCTCTGTCATGTTAGTCATTACTTCATCTGAGCCTAATAATGTTCTCAGGTTGATATGTTACTCATTACCAAGACACCAGCTTTTAACCAGGAGAGTATTTAAGAATGTACTATTAATACCAGTGAGGCATTAGGTGAACTAATTAATCATTCAAATTCTCATTTATTGGCTTAATTAATGACTTCTTTCTGAACACTTTGAATACAGTCCAAATGTTACAAATATAGGTGTGCTGATGGAGTAAATTGCAATGATGAAGATCAGTCCATTTATAGCTGCCCTCACCACCACAGTATCTAGCCACTGAGCAGTCTGACACGTCTGCAGTCACCAGGAGAGTGGCATTAATCTGCTTTCTCCTGTCCCCTGTCACAGCACTGGCACTGCTGTTCCCCACCAGCTGGTAATGGCACGGTTGCTGGGGGAGCAAGAGATAGCAGCTAACAAAGGAGATGTGGGTCCCTCGTTATGGCGGTGGCAGGTCAGGACAGTATCTGTAACCTTGATGAAGCCTCTGTGCCAGATGTGTCCCTGGTGCTCCAGGTAGCTCTGCTGCAGACATCTGGTCCTAGAAAGTGGCTCCTTTCACTAATCTGTGTCTTGGGTGATGGAAAACTAATGGCCACTACCTAGTACATGGACAGAAGGCCACATCCACCCTCAGTTTGAGGTAATTATCGTCCTGAAGCCATTGTGAGGCTGGAAATTGCTACTAGTCTATCACACGTGAAAACTAAGCAACTTACTGAAGGTGACTTAAGTCACTCTAGCAGACTAGGGACTCTAGCCAGGGGCTGTACTGCAGAAGGGCAGAAAGACCCAGGGAGGTCAATAGAGCAGCATGCCTTGACTCTACTCTATGTAAAGCTTAGTACCCTCTAAATTGCCTTGAGAATGTACATAACATACAGCTCTTTGCTTGGGTCTCCTTTGAGCCATATAGGGTACACCAATGGTGTTAAAATTATGTGATAGGAAGAGGGTCAGTTCGAAGCTCTTCAGAAAAGGCACAATTTTTATCAAAGTTGTAAAAGTGGAATTTTTCTATGAAAAAAACCCAACCTGTTCTTTGCTCTGCAAATGGCATGAGGGAGGGCACATGGGAGTGCCCTGTTGGGATGGCAGAGAGAGCTAGGCACGGCAAAGCGGCACCCATACTTTCTGTTGGGAACTGTTCCTGGAACAAACTTTCTCCAGAATCAGACCTTGGCTTGTCTCAGAGGGAAAAAGCTGGTTCACTCCAAAACAGATTCAGGGCAAAACAACAGGCACAAAAACAGAAGGACTGTAAATCATGGAATTTCACATACGGACACACGTACAATGATAAGTGTATTGACAAACAACATTAATAAAAGGAGAGACAAAGTATTTTTGCCTGATTTAAGAAGGCAGTAAAACTGTTTAAGTCAGAAGTGCTTAGGATTAACAACTGAGTTCATAAATTGAGGTAGGATATAGGATTGTGTGCATGTATCTAAATGTTGGCTCATATTTCCTTGCATCAAAGTCATGAAAACAGACATCAACAGGCTTGAAACTCTACTGAGGTAAACATTGATGGGGGCCAGATCTGATTATGAATGTTTAAAGTATAATTTAAATTGTTCTGCTGTGACAGTAGGAAATTGTCCACAGTACTATAGGACCTTTCAAGACCAACTGGAGTAAAACCTTCTGAAATGCATAGAGTGTCAATACTGGGCTCTTGGCACCAACTGTATCACTCTCAAATATATTCCTATTGTGGTCTATCTCTTGTGAAAAGAGAAAATTGGACATAGCTTGCCTGCTCATTGAGGTTGCAGCAGAAAAGTAGTAGTCTTGATTCTTCTTTTGAAAAAGAATTTTATCCCTTGAAATCAGTCAAACCAGGCTGGGGTGAAATTGGGATAATAGCAAACCAAATTCAAGATTAAAAAAAAGATAAAAAGGACTTTCTTATTTTGCAATAGTTACCTTTCAGATGAAAAATTTCTCAACTATGCCTTTGTGTGTGATCAAACCATTATTATCATATATAAGGGGAATATATTTAAAAGCAAACAGATATAAAGTCTGAATTATTAGCTATTTCTGTGAATCATAAATTATTTTAGTTACTAGTAAGCAATAATTTTCTATTTCAAAATAAATTGTTAACAACCTCATAAAACTATCATTGCAAATGTTGGATAAATAAATGCCCAGAAGCAGGATCTGGGGAAATACAGACCTCTCAGTCTGACCTTGGTGCCAGGGAATGTTATGGACCAGATCATCTTGAGTGCCATTATATGGCATGTACAGGACAGCCAGGTGATCAGGCCCAGTCAGCATGGGTTTATGAAAGGCAGGTCCTGCTTGACTAACCTGATCTCCTTCTGTGACAAGGTGACCCGCTTAGGGGGTGAGGGAAAGGCTGTGGATGTTGTTTACCTAGACTTTAGTAAAGCCTTTGACACCAATTCCCACAGCATTCTCCTGGAGAAACTGGCTGCTCATGGCTTGGATGGGCGTACTCTTCGCTGGGTAAAAAACTGACTGGATGGCCAAGCCCAAAGAATTATGGTGAATGGAGTTAAATCCAGTTGGCAGCTGGTCACAAGTGGTGTTCCTCAGGGCTCAGTACTGGAGCCAGTTCTGTTCAATATCTTCATCAATGATCTGGACGAGGGGATCAAGTGCACCCTCAGTAAGTTTGCAGACAACACGAAGTTGGGTGGGAGGGTTGATCTGCTCGAGGGTAGGAAGGTTCTGCAGAGGGATCTGGACAGGCTGGATTGATGGGCCAAGGCCAATTGTACGAGGTTCAACAGGGCCAAGTGCCGGGTCCTGCACTTGGGTCACAACAACCCCATGCAGCACTACAGGCTTGGGGAAGAGTGGCTGGAAAGCTGCCTGGCAGAGAAAGACCTGGGGGTGCTGGTTGACAGCCGGCTGAATATGAGCCAGCAGTGTGCCCAGGTGGCCAAGAAGGCCAATGGCATCCTGGCTTGTATCAGAAACAGTGTGGCCAGCAGGAGCAGGGAGGTGATGGTTCCCCTGTACGCGGCAGTGGTGAGGCTGCACCTCGAGTCCTGTGTTCAGTTTTGAGCCCCTCACTACAAGAAAGACATGGAGGTGCTGGAGCGTGTCCAGAGAAGGGCAACAAAACTGGTGAGGGGCCTGGAGCACAAGTCTTATGAAGAGCGGCTGAGGGAACTGGGGTTGTTTAGCCTGGAGAAAAGGAGGCTGAGGGGAGACCTTATCACTCTCTACAAATACTTGAAAGGAGGTTGTAGTGAGGTGGGGGTTTGTCTCTTCTCCCAAGTAACAAGCGATAGGATGAGAGGAAATGGCCTGAAGTTGCACCAGGGGAGGTTTAGATTGGATATTAAGAAAAATTTCTTCACTAAAAGGGTTATCAAGCACTGGAACAGGCTGCCCAGGGAAGTGGTTGAGTCACCATCCCTGGAGGTATTTAAAAGACGTGTAGATGTGGCACTTTGGTACATGGTTTAGTGGTGGACTTGGCAGTGTTAGGTTTATGGTTGGACTTGATGATCTTAAAGGCCTTTTCCCACCTAAACAATTCTATGATTCTATGATTAGATAGTAAATATATTTTCAACATAAATTATTTTTGTGATATTCTTTATTTTTAATATGGCAAATGAAAAAAAATCATATCAGGTAATACTTGAATATGCCTAAAATGATGAATTATGTATTCTGTTGGAAAGTTGAAAACATCAACCCAGTGAGAGTTGAGATGGAAAAATCATAGAATTATACAGTCCAATTACAGAATGGATTTGGGCTGTGGCAGTATATTTTCCTAACTTTCCTGTGTCATAGAAGAATAAAATCATGTCACCTGTTACACCTCATTGGTATCTGATGCATCTTGTAAACATCCATAGCCTGCAAGGAAGCAGCTAGCAGTGTTTGACTTCAACAGCTTTCCACAGCTGCCTAGCTTCCATTAGACCCATCAGCTTTTCTTTCATTGCAGAACTCATTATCTGACTTATCCTATTCTTACAATTCTTTTGCCATAAAAAAGAGATTCCAGTTAGGACTATTCAGGAATTGATCTTCAGAGAAGATTATGGGAAGGAAGAAATAGTTTACTAGAAAAAGAATTATTTAGTAGAAATAGTAAATGAAATTTATCTTCACCTACACGCCACAAAAGAATTCACATTTCACAGATGGTTCGAACGAGCTGTAAAAAAGCTAAAATACAAGGGATGCATTTTACTTCCAATGTCTAAATATTTAGGAAATGTTCTACTAGCTTGGTGCTTTTTCTCTCTGGCCCCTGAACAGTCAGTCATTTAAATATTAATAATCAGTGATTTGCTTCAGCTCACTCTATTCTTTAATCTTTACTCATTAATTAATGACATGTTCAAGGTGTTTCCACACTATACACAAAAAAAGAATATTGGACTGGGTCTGAAGGTTGCATAGCTAAATGAAGTCAGACTGTTGAGAGTACTCCAGAGAACCTGTTTGTTAAAATGTCTCGTATTTACAACCTCAGTTGCATCACTGACTCAATAGAATAGCTAACTTCATTTAAGAGCTGGTATCCATGAAGGAAAGGAAATCATCAGGCCCATTTTGACTATTGTAGAGTGTTGGCACCTAATCAAAGACAGTAATATAGAATCTCTTTGTAGACAATGGAGAAATTCAGGAAGCTCCATGAGTATATGTGTATGTCTGCTTGTGTGTGTGTTTATGTGAATTATGATGTCCTGAGGCATGTGCTGATATTATTTTAACTAGAGACAGTCCAGACAATCAGGTCAGACTAGAGTTTTGACTTGCATCATTTCAAGATATCTTTACTTAAATGAGGCTTAATAATTGAAGTAAAATGAACAAAGGTATGCCTGGTTTAGAGGACAGAGTTGAATCTGGCAAGCAGATGTCTGACTCGGGCAGAGGTTGTATTCGTGTTCATAAAATATTCAAAATAATTGTTATACTTTCTTCTAAGTGAATAGAAACTTAGCAGTATTTCTGAAATTCATGTGGTAAATTCAGGTGAAGGTATCTCAGAATGCAATGTATATAAGCTGAGCTTTATATATATGTATTTTTTTAATGGGAAAATTTTAATCATTGACATGACTAGAAGATCATGTTTTGTAATTATGTTTTTGTTAAAAAGAAAATTTATTTCCATAAAAAGAGAATTCATTAAACAAAGAGTAACAAAGTTAGTTGTATAATATATATATTAAAAAAATTAGGATTATTGACTTACTGACTGGAAAACTATTGTTGTAAGATGCACAGACACTGAAGTCTGATTTCTTAAAAAATAATTTAATTAGTAATTTCAACAGGCACTGTTCAATTATTAAGATCTGCTTGAAATGGAACTCTGCATTTAAATTGTCAGCAGAATTAATTCCACTGAAATGTACTAGTATTTTCATTCTCAAGATCTATAGCTTACCATTTTATTCTAGACAAGATGTGAAATATCAGGATTCTCTCTCTATCATATTATTGTACACTTTCAGCACTCAATTTTATTGGGTACAGGATCCTGAAACACAAAGAGGTCAGGGCATGTAGAAGTGGACTGTCATGTACTTCTGGTACAATTCAGAAATAAATCCCAAGGCAAATTTGACTCATGTGTCTCTTAAGGATATTTACTGGATTATCAAAATCCCTACAATTTTTTATTTTGAATGTCCCAGAGTAATGAATTATTTTACCATGGTTTTAAAAACATGACTAATTTAAAAATGCAGCAGGTTTTAGTGAAAATGCTTAAAGCACTTTGAAAATATTTTGCTAAGTTTTACACCACCAGGTAGTGGCTAATGACAGGACACTTTCATGAATATTTGAGAGTGTAAGGACTCTGAAAATGTATGAAAATCCTATTTTAATTCTAAAGGCATATGAAGAAAGTTAATCTTTTAAATCTGTCACAATTATATTCTGGAGCATTTTCTGATGAAAATTAAAGTTTTTTTGTAAAAACTAGCAGTCTTTTAAGCCCAAATGAAGGTGCTGGAATATACATGTGTTGACTGAATCTTGTGGGATGCTAAGAAATACTATATCCCTTTCTATTCACCAATATGTGAACTTTTTGTTGTCTCTTAAGAATTCTTAAGAATGATAATACTTTTCAATATCAATTTTTCTGTCTATACTCCTGCCATTGAAATACACTGTCTTTGTACTCGCTGTGACTTTATATCTTTAAGACATGAAAATCCTGGGAAAGCTTTTCAAGGGAAAATAAGCTGCAATTCTGCATCATGAATCATTTAAAAAAGGTAAGCAAGCAGGCAAGAGTTCTACTGGAGCCTTATACTAAAAAATAAGTAATAATTTGTTCCAATATGAACCAATTTTATGCTGAAAAAAAGCAAGATTTTTTTTTTTTTAATTACCAACTCCTCTTTTCACATAAAGTCTGATTTGAAGTTAGAATTGTTTCTTGACAATGAATTGGGATATTTCTAGCTCATCTAGAAACTGAATGTGAATCACCTAAACATTGATCTCAAGATATTTAGCCTGGCCTCTATTTTGAATAAAATTCAATATGTTCCAGATGAGACAATAATTTAAAATCTGAATTTCTCTTGAGTTATCTTGAAGTTTGAGATTAATTATTTAATATAATGAGAACTATTTATTAATTCTTTAATTTTATTGAGAAATATATAGTTAAACATTTTTTTTCCATTTAAGTTTCCTCTCTGATGAAGGTTTTTGAGCCAAATTATAACAGAAATGGATAAAATAGCTGATAAATTCAATTTAATGAGTTGAAGCGCTGTGCTATCTTTTATTGATAGACATCTGTCTGATAAAGTGAGAAATGTCAGCACACTTAATCTGCTTATTGCTACACTTGTTTTATCCTGTTCAGCATACTCTAAAAACAATGGAAATAGTCAATAAAACCTGGAGCAATTTATCTGCTTTATCATAAATGCAATGGCACTGTGATTTAATAATATGAATTCAAAATGCAATTGCACAATCTTTAAGCTACTAGGTAGTGAAACTTATTTGTACACCTAAAGCTTTTGAAAAATCTTTTTGGTATTTTTTTTTGTTTGTTTTTAAAATGCCAAAATAGCTAGAGAATCTGACTTGCAGTACTTGTTATGGCAAAATTCCCCTTGTCTCACTATGACGGAGACTTTAATTAAATGATTGTACTTACAAGCAGCAAAATAGACAGCTGTCAAAAAAATGTCACCTCAAGTGAGAAACCATAAAGAATATTGGACACGATACAGATGAATCTGAAAGTAATTGAATTTAGCAACTATTCTATAATATTTCCATAATTAAATTCCTGCATCTGTCAAGGAAAAGAAATGTGTTTCACCCGGTTCAAGTATTTTTCACAGTGTAAAACTGGTCATTCCCTGGATGGAATTGAAAGTAAGTGGAAAAGCAGAATGCAATTTAAAGATTCAGTGAATGAAAAGAATAACTTAAAAGTGGGTGTGGGTTTTTTGTTGTTGAGGAATACCAATATGGCCAAGTTTAAATGTCCTGCAGAAATGTCCTAACTTAATTACACCCTTTTAAATTTTCTGTCGTCAATCCTTGATTTTTGTGCCCGTTAAGTTGACCATCTGAGGGAAGGAACCTACATGAGAAATAAGAGAAAAGAATAAGAGAAAAGCTGTTTCTCACTTCTTCTTCCCGTCTGTGGACAATGCAATTTTGTACAAATAAAGATCAAAATGACTCATAAATTTTTCTTCTCCTGCTCCTCCCTCCATTAGAAACTGTTATGGCTTGTTCATAAGGATTCACTGATTTAATAGTACACAAGCACTTTTCTTAGAAAGAGTGAGAATGCCAAACATTTGTCAGACCCCAACAGTATTAAGTAATTAAAGTTTTTACTTTGTGTTGCTTCTGAAGGTCAGTGATTCCTTTGTATTGCAAAGTAGCTGCACAAAGACACCAGCAACAGGAACAGCATACAACACATGGTGTTTGAAATTGTACAGGAGGGAAAATCCAAAGGAGCTGTTGAGATCTTGTTATTATGTTCTTTTTGAAAGTATTAAATTTTTGTGGTCTTGATTACTGAACATAGCATCCCATTTCATCAGGCAGTGAGTTTCTTCGCGTATATTCTCAAATCAAAGGCATTGGCTCCCACCTACTAGACCAATATATTATCAGGACTCAGAAAAAACAGATAAATCTCTTGAATGCCCTTAAGCAACACTGTGTTTCTGTGTTCTGAAAGCTTTCCATATGTCATGTCATGCTTTCCAAATCATCCAAAGATTCCATGGCTGGATTAATAAAGGATTCATGCATATAAAAATAGGTAAATATGTAAGTAAGATTCCATATTATCCTAACAGAGACAGAGAAGGAACCACAGTATTTGTAATTGAGAGTTTGTACACTTTTCAGGTTTAGCAAGTAAAATTACCGAAACATCTGGGAGGTGTTATGCTTATTATAATGTCCATCTCTATAAAACAAGTTATTTGCTTTTGTTTATTGCCAAAAACATAGGGGTGGTGGCATCTGAGTTGCTCTTGACGGTCTCCTTTGAATTTCTTTATAAACTGCCCAGAAACTCTTCCAAACTCTAGTGGGGTTTCCATGTGTATGGTGTAGAAAGAGAGCAGCTGGACATCTACAGGAAGTATAACAGCGGATCTGACCATTCAGCATGATGTATATTGTGGTAATACAAGCAATCCAAGTATGTCTCCATCTCCACAGAACTTTCTTTTGATATGAGTTATGTATATGGTAGGAAACTATCTTTCTGGTATCTTAGGATAATATTTTTTTCATTGAACAGAAGCAATGTATATTGACCTCAGTGAGGCATCATGTGGAACAATGTACTACACAAAGAATGTAATGGTTTCAGTTGCACAGTTTCATTTTATTTGTGTCGTGGAATATGAAATGCTATATTTTAGTTACCAGAACTACCCTGCACAATGTATTAAGTAAACTACTCAAAGCTACTAGTAAGTTTCACTGTCCAATTGGTTTTCAAACTCCAACTCTCCACTTGTTCTAAATATACCCATTCATATTTAAATTTCAATCAGCGACTGTAGATTTTTTTAATTTCATAGAATCATAGAATCATTTATGTTGGAAAAGACCCTTAAGATCATTGA
This sequence comes from Haliaeetus albicilla, assembly GCF_947461875.1. Taxonomy (NCBI): domain Eukaryota; kingdom Metazoa; phylum Chordata; class Aves; order Accipitriformes; family Accipitridae; genus Haliaeetus; species Haliaeetus albicilla. The sequence goes on from NC_091500.1 coordinate 21,484,014, forward strand.
GTCCAACTGTCCCATTTGCTTATCATATGGTAGAATCTGGGGTAAGATATCTTATTCTTGTGCTATCCTAGGTCTCTCAGGAAAGGTTGCTAGACTGTAGGGTTAAGTTTACTTTTATCTATTTTTTAAAATTTTATTTTCTAAATTCACCATATTTATGTTGTCACAATAGTTTTCCAACTGCCTTTGCCATATACTTGTATAGACTCTTAAGGTAGGATTTGCTCCTGAATTTAGCTATCAGCAACACAGTTATTTACATCTGGAGAGGTCAAACCACATGCTCATAAGTCAATGGACAGACGCTCCTAGGGCAGAGTTCTAAAGTCCTATTTTAGAACTGAAGTGTGATGAGATGGCTTGCAATTTCAAACAATTTTCTTCCTAGAGAGCACACATATGGTAAGTTCAGATATATATATTTCATCAAAGGAATCTTAGGATAAAGTTTTGATTAGTATGTATGGTATTCAAGATTGTTAACTGGAATTTATAATGCTAAGTCCTCTGAAAATCTGAAATTTTCATCTGCAGACACTGAAGCTACACTGACTTCTGAGTGGTCCACATGCCTAAGTCCATACAAAACTCAGTGGTATCTTTGAAGTCTAAGTGTTTTATTTAAGACACCTGGGGGTTTTTTGAGTGAATTTATGAGGCAATTTGGAACCTAGTTGTTGTGAAAATTGTGGTTATCATGTGTTCTTTGTGAATTCTGAGTCATGGTACTATGCGGCTTCCTGGCTCTCTTTTGAATATTGGAAACCCTTATCAGGTCCAGTGAAAGTTGCTGAGTAATGGAGCATTCAAAGAATGCACAAAGAGCAGCTGTAGACACTATTAAACAATGAAATTCACAAAAATGTCCCTTTTTATCAACATATTTGTAGAGTTTACTTCAAAAGAAATTGTAATTTTCAGCTTGTGTTACATCATACTGGTGAATAAAGTTAGCAAGGGCAAGTTATTATCATGTAGTTTATTAGATGCAATCAAGTGTACAAGCAGAAGGGACATCCTGATGAGAAGTCAGAAGTCTTGAGCAATTACTGTCATTGTGCATGAAACTGAGGTCATGCCTAGAGTCTTGGATTAATGATCTGTCACTTTCTGTAAACATGCATTTCAGATACCATGAAACATCTATGACTGCATGACAATTACTTTAAATGTTTGTTGGTATTATAGCTATAAATATCAATGAGTTGGTTAAAAAAAATCTGTTTGTGAAATATGGACCTTTTTACTCAAAGTATATTAAACTGTTAAATCGTTAACTATTACTTATCCTGAGAAAATACATACCAGTAGCTACTAGGAACAGAATCACAACAGCTATTACAATCATATTTCTTGATGACTGATTTGTTCATTAAGTCATCAAACCCCAAAGCTGTTGTGCTCACCCTTCAGCTCTCTGCAACAGCCAATGAAGTCAAAGGGAATTTGTTCAGTGGCTTCAGGGGGTGGCCAATTGACCTTCCTGCCCTTCTTGAGATTCACAGGATCTTCTGGATAAAAACTCTCTGAATTGCTCCCTGATTACATTGAATTCTCTGCTCTGTTTAAATATTCTCTAGTTGTAGTGTTGATATACACTAATTCAGCAGAGTTTCTAAGCAAGATTTAGCTTACGTGTGAATGCTGGATGACAAAACTGCCTCCAAAGTTTTAATCAGACAGTGTAATCTGTTTTGGCATTTCTGAGAAAATTGACTCAATCTCCAGGAGCCTGTTTCCTTTTCTGCAAATGCAGGATAATAAAAAGTAACTTTCTGTCATGGGTTGTTGATGGCATAAGGGGCTGGTTTTGATTACAGAAGGGATTTTCTGAAATCATAAACAGCACAGAAGCCTACTCATTAACATGGAAAAAAAAGTGACTATCTAAGTTCCCCTAAGAATCATATCTTTTACAAGGTTATTGTTCCAGGCTTGGAAATAAAGAGAATTTTACTGTTTAGGAACAGTTAGGAAGAAATTCAGAATAAATTCCAAGAGGAAAGCAATTAATAATTCAACACTATTTCAGCTTAGAAGCCCCCGTGCTTTGGACATTTATAGTCATGACATTAGTTTTCTCGAAGGGGTAAGTAAACAATCCAATCTAGCATTTAGCCAGTCCTTTCCATCCTTCTCTTCATTGCTCATTTACACAAACATTCTTGCTTAACAGGCCTACTCCCTATGTCAGCCTATGTTGCAGCTGGTTAAGGTGTACATGACAAGGTTCCTTTGGACCAAAGACATCTGTTCTAGCATGCTCCATTCTAGCAGCTGTGACATTGCTGTTCCCACAGTGCTTAAGACAGAATAGATCACTTGTTATCAGGAAGGCCCATTTAGTTAATGTTGGGATGGGTAGTTGCAAAGAGCTCTGCTGTTATAATTCCTCACCCAAGACATATTAAGGTCATTTTTCATATCATTACAGAAGAAAGACAATAGCATTTTAATCTTCTTACCCAAATACCCCAAATAATTTAAATGACCAAGAATTAGAACCCCATCTGTACTAACTTTCATGGTATCTTGTGTGATGCGGCGTGGTGTCACTTTGTGGCAAGAACTATTTATGTCACACTCATTTAGTCAGTAACATTTGGCATCCTGTGAGATGCAATCCAGCTTGGAAGGCCAGTTCAGAAACCCAGTCCATAAAGAAACATAGAAAACAGTAAGACTCCTAAGTGGTACTAGAAAAGAAATGCCAAAGTGCAAATATTTCCCCTTTTTAACCTTTCAGAGAAGAAAGAAGAATTAGATAAAGGTATGATACAACATGGAGAGGAGAATAATAATGACAGTGAATCTTGTGGAAATTCAGGTTTGCCTTTCCTCCTTCTTGCTCTGTAGTAGACAGTTAAGATTTTCATGGTCCCGTACCTCAAATGTAGCACCTGTTATTGCATTTATCTTTAACTGTAGCAAAGAAAAAAATCTATATTCTCCACCAGCAATACTATTAGGTTGTTATGGATAATAAAAGGAATAGCTTGACTTACTGTAACAGGTGAATAGTCTACATATACAGCTTTCAGAATGCCAGTCACTCTACATTTAGAAGTCAGACTTGCTTGTTGGTTTGCAGCACTGTTCCCTGCTGCACTGAAATGTGCTCAGAATAAACTGTGGTGGAAGAAAATCTTAAATTTCTGTTTTTCCTCTCTCAAAAACACAAATAAAGTGGAGTTGCTTGGGATTTTGCTGATTAATATGCTCATTCCTTTCTATTCCTTCTTTGAGACTCATGTAATTTTCAACCCACCGCCGGAATCTCCTTTTCTGAATAAAGGACAATATAATTCCAGGGTCTTGGCCTGTCAGTAGGATTTCTGAGTGCTCAAGTCTACACCAGGAAAGGCATTAAGTTACTGTTTTTGTGGACATTAAAAGACACTTTTCACAAACAGACCAGTAAGGAGACAAATAATTCTAAACCCTAGATATAATTAATTGATTTGTTGGAGGTGAATTATTTACGTTCCTCAGTCGAGCTACAAGAATTATTGGCACAAAGCAGTTTATAGATATTCTACACCTTAATTCCAACATGCCACCCTCAGACTAGGAAGAGACACAGAAAAAGAAAAAGCAGTTCTCCCAGTCGCCCAGATCATAGGATCATAGAATCATAGAATGGTTTGTGTTGGAAAGCACCTTAAAGATCATCTAGTTCCAACCCCCCTGCCATGGGCAGGGACAACTTCTACTAGACCAGGTTGCTCAAAGCAGCATTCAGCCTGGCCTTGAACACTTCCAGGGATGGGGCAGCCACAACCTCTCTGGGAAACCTGTTCCAGTGCCTCACCACCCTCACAGTGAAGAATTTCTTCCTCACATCTAATCTAAACCTACCCTCTTTCAGTTTAAAGCCATTACTCCTTGTCCTATCACTGTATGCCCTTGTGAAAAGTCCCTCCCCATCTTTTCTGTAGGCCCCCTTTAGGTACTGGAAGGCTGCTATAAGGTCTCCCTAGAACCTTCTCTTCTCCTAGGCTGAACAACCTCAACTCAGCCTGTCTTCGTAGGAGAGATGCTCCAGCCCTCTGATCATCTTCATGGCCCTCCTCTGGACTCGCTCCAACAGGTCAATGTCCTTCTTATGTTGGGGGCCCCAGAGCTGAATGCAGTACTCCTGGTGGGGTCTCATGAGAGTGGAATAGAGGGGGAGGATCACCTCCTTCGACCTGCTAGGCATGCTTCTTTTGATGCAGCCCAGGATATGGTTGGTTTTCTGGGCTGCAAGCACACATTGCCGTATCATATTCAGTTTTTCATCCACCAGTACTCCCAAGTCCTTCTTGTCAGGGCTGCTCTCAATCCACTCATTGCCCAGCCTGTATTTGTGCTTGGGATGCCCCAGCCCATGTGCAGGACCTTGCACTTGGCCTTGTTGAATTTTATAAGGGGCCCACCTCTCAAGCCTGTCAAGGTCCCTCTGGATGGCATCCCTTCCCTACAGCGTGTCGACCGCACCACACAGCTTGGTGTTGTCGGCAAACTTGCTGAGTGTGCACTCAATCCCACTGTTCAAGTCCCAGACAAATATGTTAAATAATACTGGTCCCAATGCTGACCCCTGAGGAACACCACTCATCACTGGTCTCCACCCGGACATCGAGCCATTGACCGCAACTCTTTGAGTGTGACCACCCAGTCAATTCCTTATCTACCAAGTGGTCCACCTGTCAAATCCATGTCTATCTCCTTCTCAGCCTCCCTGATGCTATGCAGCCTTCTCACTGCCTCCTGCAGCTCAGCCACCTGCTGCAGGAGGTCCTCCACCGCAGGCAGCTCTGCTGCCCGTCCCTGCCCCAGGAGGAAGGTCTAGGCCACTTCCTGCAGTCTGAGGTCTGCACTGCAGGGTCTCCCTTCAGCAGCTCTGTCTGGGCGGAGGCATCGGCCACTGCTGGGGTAAATTGTGCGGACCCCCAGCCAAAGCTGAAGAACTAGTTCTGGTGAGTTAAGAAACACTGTCTGGGGGAAAAAAAAATTTAAAAAATATGTTTTACATAAACAGATAAACTGAACATTTTACTTAAATTTTTCAAACTGTGAATATTTTTGTAATCAACTGATAGACATACTGGAATAAAAATGTAAGACCGTGCCTTAGAAGAATGATACTTTTGAAGATGACTCAGTTGTTCTGAAATCCTCCCCCAGGAGTGGGCTGATTCTTTGACAAAGATCTGACCCATGTTCAAGGCAAAGGACCACTCAGTGAAGAGCTCTTTCAGCAGCCTAAGCCTTCCTTTGGTGGACCCTCTGCAGCCAAATGGAGGTCTGGGTTTTTTCTCTTCCCAGACACTAAACAAACACTCCAGACATGGTCCTAGCTATTGCCAAGGACCCTTAAGTATATTACAGATTTTAAAACTTAAACCTGGGCTGAGTCTTTGCCAAGAATCCAATTGAAAATGCTCTTAAGAGAAATTATTTTTGCAAGCTAAGTCTTCCTTTGACAGACCCTCTACATCCCCACTCCAGATGCACCTCACGTATTTTTGTCTTTCCTATCCTAACTCTAAGCCTCACCCTAGACATATTCTGAGCCTCAGCCAAGAACCCCCAGCCCTGGCCCAGATTAAAAAGCTGTCAGAGAAAGTACTTTGTGCACCCTACCCTCCTTTGGCAGACTCTTTGCAGCTCCACTCCAAATAATATGCTAGGCTTTGACTCTCCTATTTCAAATTCCTACTGCAAAACTAATTTTAAACTTAAATCTTTGTATGGGCTGAAAACAAAAAATATGGTCCCAGGCAGGCCTATCCCAGATGAAAAATTTATCATGGGATAATTCTTTTGGTAGCCTATCCAGGCTTCCTTTGGCATCCACTTTGCAGCCCCCAACTCTAAACCTAAGGCCATGGATAATTTTCTTGGGCTAAACCTCAGCAAAGTGCAAGAATGAATTTTAGGGCCAAAGAGAAATCCTTCAGTTTCTGCATATATGTACATAAACTTGTATATGCATATACAGGGGGCAGGGGGGTGGAACTAGATGATGTCTAAGGTGCCTTCCAACCTAAACCATTCTATGATTCTATACCTGCATGTGTTTCTATTTAAATAGTATATATATGTGACTGATGTATGCATGCATATGCATACACGTATGTGTATACATACCTACATGTGTAAGCTAAAATGCTCAGTAATTCCAACAGTACAAGACTGAGTTCCACAAATGTATAACACTACATGAAGTGTTTTTCCCCATTATAACATTTCATGTTCTGCCGTTAACACTGGTGATGGCCCCTGGGGCCCCCAGAACGCTGTGCTGGAAGACCATGACTGGGGGAATGATAAACTCCCAGCCCACCTTGAACTTGTTTGAGACTTGCTGCTCCAGCTGCATGCACATAAGTCTATGGGGCCCAATTCCACCACGGGTACTGAAAGAGCTGGCTGGTGTTATCACAGGCCCTCTCTCCATTATTTTTCAATGGTCTTGAGAGGCTGGACAGGTCCCAGTAGACTGGAAGCTGGCAAATGCTGTCCTAATATTCAAGAAGGGTAAAGAAGGAAGACCCTGGTAATTACAGGCCTGTCAGTCTCACTTCAGTGCTTAGTAAAATTATGGAAAAGGTTATTCTGGTAGTCATTGAAAAACACTTGAGAGACAATGCAGACCTTGGTCATAGCCAACATGGGTTCATGAGGGGAAAGTCCTGCTTAACCAACTTAATTTCTCTTTATGACAAGTTCATCCATCTAGTTGACCAAGGGAAGTCACTGGATGTGGTATTTTTTATTTTAGCAAAGCCTTTGATAGTGTCTCTTACAGTATCCTTCTGGACAAAACATCCAGCATACAGCTAGACAAGTCCATAATACGTTGGGTGAGCAGTTGGGTGACAGGCTGGGCTCAAAGAATTATAGTGAATGAGTCTAGTGGCCAGTCACCAGTGGGGTTCCCCAGGGTTCAATTTTAGGGTGTGCTGCTTTTGGCTGGGATAGAGTTATTTTTCTTCATAGCAGCTAGTATGGGGCTATGTTTTGGATTTGTGCTGAAAACAGTGTTGATAACACAGGGATGTTTCTGTTATTGCTGAGCAGTGCTCACACAGAGCCAAGGCCTTTTCTGCTTCTCACCCCACCCCACCAGCGAGGAGGCTGGGGGGGCACAAGGAGTTGGGAGGGGACACAGCCGGGACAGCTGACCCCAACTGACCAAAGGGATATCCCACACCGTATGACGTCACGCTCAGCATATAAAGCTGGGGGGAGAAGAAAGAGGGGACATTTGGAGTGATGGTGTTTGTCTTCCCAAGTAACCATTGCAATGGAGCCCTGCTTTCCTGGAGATGGCTGAACACCTGCCTGCTGATGGGAAATGGTGAATGAATTCCTGGTTTTGCTTTGCTTGTGTGCGTCGCTTTTGCTTTACCTATTAAACTGTCTTTATCTCAACCCACGAGTTTTCTCATTTTTAGTCTTCTGATTCTCTCTCCCACCCCTCTGGGTGGCGGGGAGTGAGTGAACAGCTGTGTGGGGCTTAGTTGCTGTCTGGGGTTAAACCACAACACAGGGCCAGTGCTCTTTAATATTTTTATAAATGATCTGGATGCAGGAGTCAAATGTAATAAGTTGCTGATGATACTAAATTAGGAGGAGCTGTGGATTCCCTCGGGGGTAGAGAGTCCTTACAGAGAGATCTGGGGAGACTAGAGAGCGGGGCAATCACCAACCATATGAAATTTAGCAAGAGCAAGTGCTGGATTTTCCACCTGGGGCAGGGCAATCCTGGTTATACATACAAAGTGGGGGACAAGAGGATGGAGAGCAGCCCCGCAGAAAGAGATCTGGGGGTTTGGGTTGATGGCAAGTTGAATATGAGTCAATAGTGTGCCCTGGCAGCCAAAAGGGCCAACCGTGTCCTAGGGTACATCTGGCACAGCACAGATAGCCGGTTGAGGGAGGTGATTGTCCCACTCTACACCGCACTGGTGTGGTCCCACCTCAAGTTTTGGGTGCCTCAATATAAGAAGAACATCAAATTATTAGAGTGTATGCAGAGGAGGGTGACCAAGATGGTGAAACACCTTGAGGTCAAGACTTATGAGGAGTGCCTGAGGTCACTTGGTTTGTTCAGTTTGGAGAAGAGAAGGCTGAGGGATGTCGTCATCACAGTCTACACCTTCCTCAAGGGGGGCAGTGGAGGGGAAGGTGCTGATCTCCTCTCTCCGGTGACCACTGACAGGACACAAGGAAATGGAACGAAGCTGCTTTAGGGGAAGTTCAGATTGGATGTTAGGAAAAGGTTCTTCACTGAGAAGGTGGTCAGTCACTGGAACAGGTTCCCCAGGGAAGTGGTCATGCCATCAAGCCTGTCAGAGTTCAAGGAGCATCTGCATGATGCTCTTAGTCATATGGTTTAGTTTTAGGCAGCCCTGCAAAAAGCAGGGAGTTGGGCTCGATGATCTTTCTGGGTCCCTTCCAACTTGAGGTATTCTATGATTCTATGATTCTATGTATTTTTTCACTAATTCCACATATTTTGGATTACTGCTGAGTGGGAGATCGTAGAGGGAAGAGGATATATATTTGGCTGTGGGCACTCTTTTCATGATAAGCTAAAGGAATATGTATACTTTGAATAACATTTAGTTTTAAACTGTAACTTTTTCAGACGTTAATGTCAGTTAAGATTTTTTTTCTTTTTTCCACTAAAAGAAGTGAAATAATAGGAACCAAAATTTTTTAGACTAAGAGTGACATTTATGTAAATTGATACTATAGCAGTAAGTAACAGCTTTGAAAAATTCACTGATGCATGTGGGAGGAACACATTGTAGAAGTACTAATAAAGACTCTTCACTCTTCCCCAGAATCTGTGTGTGATAATTCTGTCCCAGGCAGTCCCAGGAGAACCTGGCAGGATGTTTCTAACAAATGAGGTTCCTCATGTGAATGGTGGAAAACTCATGAGTTTTGATTGTGGTGTTTGCCTGAGTTTGTTAGATGGGTGTGAACAAATTGGTACAGATCCAGTTACTAACTGGCACGGCTGGGACTCACACAAAGAAACACATCAAAAAATATGGTTCCCTTTGCAAAGAGCTACTTAGGTCATAAAATGAACAGAACTTGTTTCAGCATAAAAGGTACAGGCGATACTAAACAAGCCACAGTGCTTTACTTAGAGAGCAACATTTTCAAACTGTGAAGACTATTGGGAAAAATAGAAACATGCAAAAATATTACAATTGGTTTACAAAAACATTCTGTAAAGTCTATATTGTAATTGCACACAGAAGCCCACAGAAAAGTATAAAACCAAACTATAAATGAAATAGAACCCCAAAAGAAGATGGAGGAAATGCAAACAGATTTACAGTATTTTCACCATAACTGATGTTGGTTTTGTTAGCATTTTCAGGATCTGCTGCTTCAGATAGCCCGAACCACACCTAATATAAACAGTTTTAATTCCCAGCCCACAATCTCTGCCACCCCACACTAACCTTTCAGTCAGGTGAGTCTTCATATCACTGATGCTGGGCAGAAATTGAGATTATAGTTGTTCCAAGAACACATAATTACCCATACAAGGCTGTTCAAACGGACAGCTAAATCTTGCAACTTTCTTAATTGCTTTCTGTAAGCCTTTTATTTTCATGTGCAAAGGTACTCAGAAGGACCTCATTTTAAGGTCAAACATTTGAATTTTCCAAATTTAAATTTCAAATTCCATGGCTATATTCATAGGTCACACTTGGTGCTTATTGCTGGCAAGCTGATGGTAAAATACTGGTCATATGTAGTATGATGAACTGGCCCATTAAATATCTCCTGAGTTTCTTTGAAAACACCTGTGAGAAATTGCGCTGAATGTAATGGTGACCAAGCTTGAGTGGGAAAGGAAGAGCTCCTGTGAAGAGTAAGAAGGCATAAGAACAGTAAGAATTGGGGGGGGACTTCAGTAAGAGAAACTTTCAAAAGTTTATAAATGCTCTTATGAGGGAAATGATACAGTTCTTTTGAGTCCAAATTTCTCTGAGTTGTACAGCTCTACAATGATTTGATAATAAAGTTTAAGTCTTCATTCCTGACATTTACAATTGTTCCCATTTCAGCTTCTTTGCTTACTGTTTGTTCTCTTTGAATCCTAAAGTACCTATTGGATAATTCTGAATTTTTAATGAACGGTATAGCACTAGATTGTAATGAAACTTGACAAAATAGAGGAAAAAAATTAATCCTTTCTACTTGGCAGATCCTGGAAAAATCACAATGGCAAAAGTGAATTAGGGTATATTATAAGTCACATACATACACTACAATAAAACATGTGATTTCAGCAGAGCTTTACCTGATATTAGTGCTAGTAATGTGGCAATAGTTGAAGACAGCGTGTAGCCATATCCTCATTGCAGTAGAGAGTGGTTTACCGGATCTGTGACCAGCATCAGACTTAATCAGACAGCACCAGGACTCTGCTAATGATTGGTACACTTAGGATGGAAATTAGAAGGCCTTTATGCAGCAAAGCTCTGAGATTCTGAGCATTAATAAAGCTTCCTAGTTGTTAAGAGGAGCTCGGTTAGTTTATGGAACTCTCCAATATGTTGTCCTTTGCACAGAGAGAATAAGACTGTCTGCAGCAGTGACTTCTACTCTTATGTTGCTGTATCTCACAGCTCAAATATTTTATAGAAAAATTCTCAAGCCATTTTAAGACAAAAGAGACATATTTCACTCTAGCGGGAGGCTAGCCTATTTTATATCAGTAGATTTTTATAAATAAGATGGTGAGGAAGGGAATATGTCAGCCAGGAGTGATAGAGTAGTGTAGTGGCAGTATCTTTGTTCAGGAATCAATAGCTGCCTTCTTTATAGGAAGGCATGTCCTATGAAGAGCAGCTAAGGACTTTGGGCTTGTCTAGTTTGGAGAAGAGGAGGCTGAGGGGTGACCTCATTGCTCTCTACAGCTTCCTGAGGAGGGCGAGTGGAGAGGGAGGTGCTGAGCTCTTCTCCCTGGGATCCAGTGATAGGACAACTGGGAATGGTTCAAAGCTGCACCAGGGGAGGTTCAGTCTTGACATTAGGAAACATTTCTTTACAAGGAGGGTGGTCAAACACTGGAACAGACTTTCTAGACAGGTGGTTGGTGCCCCAAGGGTGTCAGTGTTTAAGAGACATTTGGACCATGTCCTTAAAAACATGCTTTAACATTTGGTCAGCCCTGAAGTGGTCAGGCAGTTGGACTAGATGATTATTGTAGGTCCCTTCCAACTTAAATATGCTATTCTATTCTTGGGCTCTGTTTTGACCATCTGCAAAAAAGGGATAGTGCTACTGAATGCCTTTATACATTTTTTTCATGTTTAACACTAAAAATCATTAAAGAAGAGCCTTTGAAAGCTGCTATCTCCCCACCAAGCAACATCCCATGAGGAGTGATGGAGCAAGTCAGAGATACTGAAGGTTTTCTTTGACAGTTATGAACTGAGCACAGTTTTTCTGTTTTCATTTAATCTCACTTCCTGTCAGATACAAGAAGGATGCCTTAGAAAGAATGAAAGATTAATAAATTAAACATCACTATTTTAGGAAAACCTGTTTTAGTATTTTCAGACATTGATCAATCTTCTATGTGAAGACTTAGTTCAATACAATAGATGAGCTTGAACTACAAGTCTGAATTCAGTAATGCAGTGTAAGAATTCTTAGAAAGTTGTGTCCTCTGTGAGTCTGTCTTGGTGCCACTGAGGCACCTGGTAAATTCCTCTTGACATCAACAATGTAATATTAGTTGTTTAGAAATATGGGATAATGTCAAAGAATTGATACTCTGTGTCATGCTCCATGTTTACAGAAAGTAACCCAGTATTGAGAGGTTTCTGCTTCCAAATCATCACCAGAGCCTTCACAGAAGTGTACACTGGCTGGTGCAGGTAAAAAAGAAGGTTAGAATATCTTTCAAAACAGTAATACCACTTTGGATAATTTGATACTGAATTTTCAGAATTCCTGGTCTGGCCTCCTAAATCTTTAAATAGCAGTAATATAAATCTGCAATGAATACTTCTACAAGATACTAAATCCAGATGCTTGGAGACACTAGGCAAATTCTACATATGCCAGAACAACCTCATAAAGTTCCTCACAGACTAGCTTGCCCTGGGATCTATTCCAAAAAATTGTCTTGTTTTGAAAAGTACCATAACCTGAGGGGTTTCACAGTTTGAGTGCTGGGAATGAGGTAAAATACACACAAAGAGAAAGGAGCATAGAATGCCATTATTCTGACATATATTTTTAAAGGAAGCTCTCTGATTGATGCTTTTTTCCAATGGTGGAGAAAAGGAGAAAGAGAGATCCCCACTAATGCATGCCAGAATTATATGCTGATGATTCTTTGATTTTATTCTGTGTGCTTCATGATCACATTCTGTAATTCCAAAATAAAACCCTGAAACAAGAAACATCTAATCCAGTAGCACTATCTGCTGCAGCATACACCTAAGGTCACAGATCCCTGTTGCCTCTCATTCATCTACTGTGAAATAGAGAGCCAAGATAACAGCATGAATGTCAGGATAGCCTGCTATCACTGGTTTTCAACTCCTGATGATGCTTTTCTTGTGCTGTAACAAAAAGGCACCAATATGATCACAAGAAGCTACACTAGCAAGATGGGAGCAGACAGACCATTGTGAGTAATGGCCAGCAGTGGGATCTGAATTCCCAGTGTGAAGGAGACACAAGTCTGCAACACCAGTGGCTGCCCCAGAAAACGTTCAGCCTCACAACAGACTGCAGGGGCTTTTCAGGAATGGTTGTCATGAAACCCTCAAAATCCAGCTCATCAGCTCTCCCTCTCCCTCAGTCTGAACTAGTTGGTATATATCTTGTTGCTCTTAACAAGGCAGATTTGTGATTTTGAGATTCAGAAAGTTTGTCCATGTCTGTAGTAGCCACAGACTGGCAGAGTGGCAGAACTACGCACAGAAAACTGTAGAAATGAGCACCCTTAATGTATCTAACATCACTCTGCTCACACTCATTGGTGCCTACTCATACCTATGGTTATTGTTCATTAAACACCCTTTGTCTTAATTATATTCAATAATTTGAGCAATGACTATGCTATAATTTGATGGAAATAAAATACTGTTTTCTGTCCTTGTACATTCCTAACAGAAGGATAATACCCAGAAATACTATACCTATTTAAAACATTCCGTAGACACCCCTATCATAAATCGTTGCTGGAAAGTAAGGTGAAGTGTTTTATTGTACAGAGAAATGATTTAAGTCATGATCAATAGATTATTTAGGAATTTAATTATTTTTAGACATAATTTCTCATAGATTATAAGAGCCTGTAAAGAGTTTAAAGCCTGAAGTACCTCTCCTCCCAAATGCTTTCTTAAATGGTGGTCTCTGTTATTTACACAGGATTACTTTGAGTTGCGCTTAGAAATAAAGTTTTTACTAAGTGTTTCTGGAATGAAATAAAATTTTCAAACTGTTTTTAATGCACTACTAAAAATTCAATTTAATTTGATATTTACATTATTTGCTCTATAGTGGGAAATAAACATTTCACTTTACTGGCTCACAAAAAACCCCAACCAAACAAAAAACTTCATACTTCTTTCTTGCCATCTGAATGTTCTCAGTGTTCCTGAGAAACACATTTTGTTTATGTGTAGGATCTAACTGGGCTGAGTTACAGAGCAAGGATATGAGAGATAAGGGGAAATAGTCATAAATGTGGAAAGTTCACATAGAAGGGTCCTTTTAAATTTGACAGAAATACTCTTTAGGCCTACATAACATGCTGTAATGTTGTTAAATGATAGGCAAATCTGTCATCAGATATTCAACCTATGCCTTGGCTCTGGCAAACATCCTTTATGCCATTTTGCTGAGAGAAACAATCCTAAAATCAGCTGCCTGATGTGTCATGTTCAGTCCAACAAAGTACCAAATCTCCTTTTAGGCTCTTCCTACACTAATGGAGACAGTGGAGAAAGATATGCACACCCATCACAATTAACCCCCAGAGCAATTAAGTTCACCTGCCTGTTTTAGAAAGGGATAAAAATACTTCTGGGAATCCAGCTTCCCTCAACAGATTATAGAGAAAATAAAATAAATTCCTTAGAACTAAGATTTAATTGTTAGATAGTTAAGTGGGAGTGATCCTCTACTCTAAGCCCATACAGATTATGGCATTACAAAAGAGATTTATTGAGAGTCTAGAATGCAAGCACCGTACTCCCAGTAACATCCCTTTACCATCTGTCATTTACAGCTCTTAATCAGTACTTAATAAGCCATGGGCCTCAGGTAAGGTTATTAAGACAGAAGAAGGGTTTAAAATAAGTAAAGGAAAATTGCAAGTGGGCTTGGTAGGCAACGAGTCATTCAGCCTGTGGTCAGCGAACCGCATGAGTTTGTAAAGCATCTGGAAATACTCTACAAAATGATTACAAAAACCAACATGCCTGCAGACATTGTCAGGAGTCAGTCTTGATGGCAGATGTAATTCATTCTGTTACTGCACATTAGCAGAGCAACTGCAAATTATTAAACAGCGGCAATAAGGTAGTCCATGCCCGGAGGTTTGCTGTTTCTTCAGATAAAAAAAAAAAAAATTACCCCCCCCCCATTCAAAACAGCAGCTGTCCATGTAACAAGAGCTGTCTTTAAAAGAGTGACTGTATTGGGAGGCCTCAGAGTTAGAAGCACCATGAAAAATGAACTATCTTCTCAATTGTAACAATAATTTCTAAGCTCCTGTCAAGGAGTGATTTGTGGCAGTGGACACTTTACCTCTACAGTTATTGAGCTTGTGCTATTATGGGCCATGTCTTTGATTCCAAGGTTTTCATTCTGGATGGTTCTTTGAACAACATGCTTATTTTTAAAATGCTCTAATCAATCCTACATTGTAATCTTTTTCTTAAAGTGATTGTTGTAATCATATTACCATTTAATCACATTAGCATTTCAAAGCTCCCAAACTACATTCCTGAATTAACACCTTCTTGGGTTTTATTCAAATTTTAGCAGGTATCACAAAACTAGATAAATAAATGGTAATATTATTGTGAAAATGTAAAACTGAGTGCAAGAAAGGACTACAGACTGCCAGAAAAAGGGCTTAAGAGGCCTTCAGTTCAATAGGGTATATATGCTTTCCTGCATATGAGAACTGAAATGGGAATAGAGATCAGAAGATTTAAAATCATTTCACATTGATTTATTCCTTATTCACAGTAGTGTGTATTTCCCTTTGAAGTAGAAACATGCATAGAAACATAGAAACATGCACAGATTATTCATTAGCTTCTCAAATAACA
Organism: Haliaeetus albicilla; assembly: GCF_947461875.1. NCBI lineage: Eukaryota > Metazoa > Chordata > Aves > Accipitriformes > Accipitridae > Haliaeetus > Haliaeetus albicilla. The sequence goes on from NC_091500.1 coordinate 21,499,343, forward strand.
ACTCATGTTTGCAAAACGTGACAGATTGATGCCTTGTCTTTCTTTCACAAAGCGCAACAATTCCTTCAACATACTATAAATTAGTGTGGTTTAAAAGCCTTTTTTTTAGGACAGATGATAAAAGAATTAAATCTGATTTTTTTTTCAAATTTAAAGTAAATTGCAATAAAAAGTATCGGCTAGCTGGGCTGATCCTCTGTGTGTGAACTATACCCTTACTGATGGAGATTTGAAAAAAAGTATCCTGGAAGTTTGGGGAGGATTAATGTGTGTTCATTTACATATCTGAGATTGGTTTAAGGTGGACATTGATAATGTTATGGGTTTTTCTTCCTCAACAGGAAAATGTTAGATTTATTTTCCCCAGTTGCAGAAAATAGATCAAATTAAAGAATCTAAGATGTGGGGTATTTTCTCTACACCATAAGACAAAGTTTAAACTATGTTCTCTAACTATTTTATAAACCATCAGTTTATCTTCTCCATTCAGTAACCACCCTTCCCTTTCTTATACATGGTGAGATTGTAAAGTAAAGTGTGTTCAATTAAGCCTGATGTTGAAGCTAAGAAAGATGTCTGAGGCAATTTAACAATCAATCACTGCAAAGAAAAAGAGGCCTCACATCCCTCCTCCTTTACTGTGCTCCTCTCTTGTATAGACACATCTGTGTGGTTTTACTTTTCCTGAAGCAGTATATCTGCTACTCACTAGGTATCTATCTGTGCCAGTTCAACTTACTGATCCTGCAACAAGTAATCCAGTAAAAAAATTAAGACATTTTTGCCAGATGAGTTGAATTCCCTCACAGAAGGTTCCAGCTGGCACCAGAGTGGCACAGGGTAAGAAAGAGGTGTGTGCAATTTGTTCTATTTTAGAGAAGTTTCATGCAAATGTGCTTCCCTTCTACTTGGAGTATTTGGAGTATACTGTGAACATACATGTGATCCCATACAGCAGTTTTCCTATCAGGTGTTTTATAGTATTGAAATAAGAAACCCCAAAAGATTCAATTACTAAATTTGTAAACTTAAAGCTTAAATTATATTTTGAAAATCTGGACTCTTTTTTACACTTACCATTTATTTCACCTAAACATTTATTTATTAGTTATTTACACATTTCTTTATAAATTAACTTCACCTAAACAAAAGAAACTGTTCCTATGACATGGTTGTTATTACAAACAGTATCTAGTGAGGGTTAATCTAAGTAACTTGATCATAAGTCTTATCACTTTCAGCAGCATCATTATAGAAAGACATTTGCATGGTTTATTGATGTGTGAATATTTGTGGTCCTTAGTTACTCGTGGATGGCTCTCCTGCAGATAGCTGTCTTGCTTTCCATGGAATTGGCGGAGCAAATGCTCTCAAGTGATATTATAGTTTGCATATTCAGGTTGAATATCTGAGAAAATGTACTTTCTGCAAGTTTCAAAGTCCCCTTTTGCTTGCTGCTGAAACAGCATTTATGAGCAAAATATACTCATTTGGGCATGAGCAAAATGGCTTGTTTTGACTAGTTGTGGTGCACATAAAAATGGACAGAATTCAACCTTATGGCACATCAAATAACAGTTTAGCAAGTGACAAAACTGTCCTGAGATTTGTTGAGATTTCGTATTTGCGATCATATGCTGAAGCTGGAGGTTAGCTGCAAACTGTATATTGGCCAGTTGCAAGCATCACGTTGTGTTGTTATTGCTTAGCTTTCTTGCCACGAGTCACTGAGAGGCAAGACAATTAAAAAAGGAGAGAAGGAGGCAGAGAGGGGTGAGGAGAGGGAGGGAGGAAGGGAGGAAGAAAGGAAGGCAGGAAGGATGGCAGAAAGGACAGCAGAAAAAAAAGGACAGAAAGGAAGAATGGAAGGAAAAGAAGGAAGGAAGAAAGGAAAAAAGAGAAAGTGGATACATTAATGGAAGGACAGGGGCAAAATATGTTTCAATACTAACAGGAAAAGGCAGAGTCTCAAGGAATTATTCACAAGAAACCCAGCAACACATCACCTAGAAAGAAAGTGTTTGCTAGAGCCCTAAGCTGAAGTATTATCAAGGTAATGGAATAAGCAAGAAGTTTCTTTTCAAGGGATAAAAAAAAAAAGTGTTTGCAGGAAACAAAGTCCTCTTTCCACCCAGAAAAATCACAAGCAAGCAAGCAAAAAGCAGTGACTGAGAAAATGAGAATGCTGAAATTCAAAGAGCTGGACAGTACCTATAGCCCAGCTAAAATGGAGAATACTAGGTATCACTGTAGACAGCAAGGCAGAGACTGTGGTTATTTATGCTGCCCACACGGAGCGCACAAGGCTGTGGTGATCAAAGTATGAGGAGGTAATACTTAAGGAGACGCCTGGCTGTGTTCTCAAAGCAGCTACACTTTCTGGTTTTGTTGACATTTACTACTCATAGGGAAGTGGCCAGTGTTTGATGATTAATATTGACTGCTGATGAGGAAGCTATATTATTCCATGAAGGTAGAGAAGATTCGTTACCAGACCAGCATAGACCAGAGCAGGAATGGAGGACACTACTTCTGTTTCACTGCCAGAGAAAGCATTTAAGCAGTCACTGTTCAGGAGCAAATAGGAAAGCCCTGGAATTTAAAAACCAGCTAATGCCCATTCCTTGACAAGGGGTGAAGCAGCCTATTTAGAGTTCTAGAGCTTATTTCTTTAGGGCTATTTACTGTCTTCTGAACAGAGTTTCAGAGCCAATGTTGGTATGAATGGTTTTCAGCTAACTCTCTTCTGTGGCAGATTTTCTGTGTGTTGATGAAATTTCCCGTGTGTATGACTTTTCATAGCAATCCCCAGGGCAAATTCATCTCAGAAGTCAGGGGAAGAGATAGGAAGGACTAGACTTTCTAAAGTTTTGCCAAAACATCTGTTTTGACAGACTTTGGCAATACAGCAGTAATACTCATTGAGTAGTCTTCTTCAGAATATTTTGCTTACAAGAACTCTCTACTTGTCAAAATATTTTTCCACTTCAAATCCAATCAAAACCACAAATCAGACTCTTATGTTTGTACCAGATCTTTAACAAATGCATTTATGACTTATAGGAGTGCTTCAGACTAGACATTCCTAATAGATTATCACAATGCTTTCTTTTTAATTTCTAAAAATACTCTCACAGAAACAAAAAATGTTTTCTGTCCATTTATTTCAATAAGCTTACAACAACAAAACCAAATAATCACACTGATTTCAACAGAGTAGTGATGTGACTGTTTATAAATAAATAAAGCCCCTTCAAATGGAGTTATTTCCTGGCAGTTTAAAATAGCTGCTATCTGGTGTGTCTCTCAATAATGTAACTAAAATCTCTGAACTAGACTTTATCTGCTATAATATTTATAACAAGGCCCTCAGGAAGGTTCTGGAGTATTTCAGGATACCAAATGGAAAGATGGACTTTTCCGAATCATTTGAAACATTAAAAGAAGAAGAAGATCGATGTTTTGCATAATTGAAGCCCCATCCAGCATGGTTTGTACCAACTTATTTTAATGCTAGTCAATATCTGAGCAGCATAGGTTTGAATGAGCAAGTAAGAAAAGTAGGTTTAGCAAGAAATATCAATAAACCAACACATGTAAGTCTTCTGTGAAACTAAAACAAGCAGCAGAACCTAAGGCAAAATAATGAGTTTTGTTCAAATACACTATGCTTATTAAAAAAGAGTAAGGGTTGTTATCTCAGAACTGCCTCTGTTATGAACTTTGCAGCCTCGGCAGAACATAAAATGAAGAAATGTTCTACATTTTAATACTACTGCATTCATTACATGGCCTGCAGGGTGTATTGTGATCATCTTATCTGACCTCCTGCACAGCACAAGCAACAAGACTTCACTGAGTTCAATCTTGTTTGAAATAGAGAATATGGAAGTTTTACTTCCACGAGTCTATGATTTTATCACAGACATTCAAAAAGTTCTATGAGGCAATTTGTGGAAAGAGAGGAGTCGTGAGCATACAGGCAGCTGTCACTAGGCATATCTAGAGCTGTCATTTTTCTTAAGCCTGTACAGAGAGGCATCACACACTTCTTCCAAGTCCTGGCTGTGCTCTGGACTCTCATGATTTTTTATACAGCTAAGGGAGATTTTTGAGCACAAACTGCAAGAAAGTCAATATGTTCTTCATTACGTGGCATTTATATACCTAAAATTATGGTTTGGGTTTTCATATAGATCATGCTTTTTAAAATGCACTTAAAGTTCATCTTTCCCATAAGAACCAAGGCAGGTAATTCCACTTCTTTTCATACATCACCAAAAGGTATGTAAGGCAGTTAAAACAGTGCTTATTAAAGTAATCAAGAGACTATTTATTTTATATACAGGTTTACAGCTAATAAAAAAATTACCTTTATCTTCTATAAAGCATATGAACTATTAAAACAAAGTTTTCCATGTTATTCCAGAAATACAAAGCAATAATGTTAGCTCTCAGGAACCATGACTTACATACTTGTTGAGACTCACTTATCTGCATCTATTCAGTCCTCACAATTGTTCCAAAATTTAATGAAACTAATTTTTCAAAATGCTGTTAGTAACTAATAAATAAATATATTCCGGAGTTTCTAGATGAGTGCAAGTTTTGGTATTGCTTTACCAAAGCAAAGTCATCCTTTCTAGAGTAAAACTTTCTCCATTTTCTTCTTGTCTCTTCTGATACTGTGACTTGACTAGCTCTTAGAGGGAAAAGTTGGACACATCTTCTTACAGGGACTTTTCTTTAAATTTGCTCTAGTTAAGCTTTATTTCCCCCAGGTTTTTAGATACAGAGTGTAAGGACTAGAATTTGCAATTTGAAGGCATTCATGCACTTCAGTATCTTTCTCACATGGCCCCCTACCTCGAACAGAAAAAGCGTCCCCATCAGCTGATCCTTAAACTCTGTGCTAGACTGTGAATTTAGTCTGTAACACATTGATAGCCCAGCTAGTGCTTCATAATCATGGGGCTGCACATGTGTCGTGGTTTAATCCCAGCAAGCAACTAAGGCACTTGCTCACTCCCCACCACCCAGTGGGATGCAGGAGAGAATTGAAAAAAAGTAAAACTCGTTTTACTGAGACAAAGACAGTTTAATAGGTAAAGCAAAAGCCACGCACGCAAGCAAAGCAAAACCAGGAATTCATTCACCGCTTCCCATGGGCAGGCAGGTGTTCAGCCATCTCCAGGAAAGCAGGGCTGTCCCAGGCCTTTAAAGAGCAGTAGCGTTACTGCAATGCTGAAGAACACAATACTGATGTTCTTAAAAATCATCAAAGTATTCTCATCTGGAAGGTTTCCCATCAGCCTCCCCCAGCAGGAACTCAGCCTGTATTGAATGAATGGACAATTTTCCTCTGACATGCTGGAGCTCACATGTCAGCTGGCATGCACACGTTTTTCTTACAGACAGCTCAAGGTCATGTTTTCATTTAAGAGATAAGAATTTTGTACTGTCCTGGTTTTGGCTGGGATGGAGTTAATTTTCTTTCTAGTAGCTGGTATAGTGTTAGGTTTTGGCTTCAGTTAGAGAAGAATGTTGATAACACTGATGTTTTCAGTTGTTGCTAAATAGTGTTTAGACTAAGTCAAGGATTTCTCAGCTTCTCATGCCCAGCCAGCGAGAAAGCTGGAGGGGCACAAAAAGTTGGGAGGGGTCACAGCCGGGACAGCTGACCCAAATTGGCCAAAGGGGTATTCCATACCATGTGACGTCATGTCCAGTGTATAAACTGGGGGGAGTTGGTGAGGGGGTGGATCACTGCTCGTGAGCTAACTGGGCATTGGTCTGTGAGTGGTAAGCAATTGCATTGTGCATCACTTGTTTTGTATATTCCAATTCTTTTATTATTATTATTGTATTATTATTATCATCATCATCATCATTATCATCATCACCATCATTATTATTTTCTTCCTTTCTGTGCTATTAAACTGCCTTTATCTCAATCCACGAGTTTTACTTTTTTTTTTTGATTCTCTTCCCCATCCCACTGAGTGACAGGGAGCGAGCAAGCGAGCGGCTGTGTGGTGCTTAGTTGCTGGCTGGGTTAAACCATGACATGTACATTCATAAATAGTCTAGTAAGACCCCAAGAACAAGTGTGTGCAAGGGTGTGTGTTTGAGATGTGTGGCCAGTGCCCCTGCAGAAGGTGAGTCGATATCAAAACCCCAGAGTAAAGGACTGCCTCCACGCCTTTTGCTATGAGAGGGTCATCTTCCTGTCAGTGGAGATGGCATTGAATGAATGAAGAAAATGAAAGGTCAGTCCATCAAGCTCTTTAAATAGCCAAAATAAGGTAATCACAAATCTAGGATTAAGAAATATTTCACAGGAAAATGCTTTACTTTGTTTTGTTTTTCTGGGATATTTAGCCTCTTTTAGCCCTTTCTCAGACCTCATGCTATACCGATGATATCAGAAAACATTACCAGCACAGTTAGCTTACCTGTACAAATAATGCTCTTCTAAACAATTAATATAATTTAAAACCAGTATTTTTTTTCATGTATATTTTTTCAAATTAAGGTTAAAGTGAGTTAGTTTAAAATTAAGTCATATCATAAATACAATTCTCATTTCATTTAACCTTAATTTATATTCTCCTTTTTTTTTTTTTTAATCTCTTCAAAATAATTGTCTCCTATTTCCTTGTCATTACCTTGGTAATTTCCTCCACTGCTTGATTTAGAAAATGGTATTCAGGAGGGCAGTAGAGGATGAATGGGCTAAGATATAATAATTCTGTTTATTGTTTCACAGATTACAGGGAGCAATTTGTTTTATGAAGCAGCACAGAAGAAAACAGGCACTATTCTGGAAATTAAAGGTCTGCCAGTGTGCTGCACAATTCTCTCCTGAATTAAAGATTAATTAAATACTTTTAAAAAAAATCAAAGTAAATGTCAGAGGCAGAGAGCTGAAATTAAAGAATATAGAATAACTATTACAAGCATAGCTAAGACAAAATAATTTGAAATATTATCATAGATAATACATAATAATGTCTGAAAAATAATCTTCTATTTTTCAGGTCCAGGATTCAGCATAAACAGATATTGATATGATAACAATGATATGTTGGTACGTACTTAAATTACTGTGGGTTTAGAATTGAGGATGTTGCTGTCCTCTTATGTATATTAAACTACTTACAATTTCAAAATAAATAATAAAGGACCTTATTTATGTAAATGGTTTTGATTGATTAAAGTCTTCTGGACCTTTGTTTCTCTTAGGGAAAGAGGAAGGAACATGAATGTTTTAAGCTTAAAAGACACAGTCTGAAACGTGTAAAAATTGTCAACTGTTAATGCAAATGGGCCATCATAAATGAGATTTTTCTCCTATCAAACTATTTTCCCCATTACTCCACATTTTATATATTGACTGCTGTGAAAGTTAAGCCTTTTTCAAAGAAAAAAGGCCAGACCCAAGAGTGACTAGAAGGGTTCTTTCCAATCCGCATTTTGGTAAAGAGCATACTAGGAGGGGAGGAAGGGTGTTAAACATAGTAAATATGAAAAAAACCAAAGATCAGATGCCTTCTTGCAGCCTTCTTTTCCACTTTTCCTTCCCTATCCTAATAGTTACATGTGCTCCTTTCTTTTTGCATTCTTCCCAATCTGTTGCTTCACATTCCAGCTCTTTTCATCTTCCCCTTTCTCTTCTACATGATTTTGTGTAGTCTTGTAAATTCTGTAATTCCACTGTTATAACTTCCTTATTGTAACTTACTCTGTTTAGCTTGTCAAGATATAGAAGAACTGCATAAAAGCATAAGCTCCTCTTTTGCTTGCTAGCTGTGGCAAGCATAGTCCAACTAGCCTAGCATGACCTTCCTCTTCGGCAGAAAGAAATGGACCCCTTACTGCTCTCTCTTGCTGAGACAGATGCTAACTTGTCTTCCTCCTTGGACAGGGTTCTTAATTGTTTATAATTGCTTACAGTCTCTAGGTTCTGCTCAAAATTTTTCCAGTACTCTGAAATGTCACATGCCCTGCTTAGGAGACTAGGTAATATTACATGGTGACACACAAGACTAAATCAAAGGCCCTGCGTACATGGATATTAAAATATTTTACTGAACCTACAGATGAAAGAAGGGTATTCAAGTCATTGAATACACTCTTCAAAGAGTCTTAAGCAGCAGAGAGCTGTACTTAGGACATAGGCAAAGAGAAAAGGAGAAAATCAGATGGTGTATTGACTTGCGTTGATTAGAAACTCTTTCACTGGGCTTCTAAAGATATCTTAAATATTCATTCGAGAAATGAGGGATGGTTTTAGCTCAGCAAGTATGTGCATTATATGCATCAGACTTACTGAGAACAAATCGTCTCTGTGAATTATCATTCAAGCATCTCAGTTCTCTATATACATGTACTTACAAATTTGCATTTCAACAGAATGTGAAGCTGAATTATATGAAATCTATTTTAGATAACATACTCAAGCTTTGAGGGAGAAAATCTTCTCTAGAGCTAAAAAACTTTTATCATTTTTGTCTATTTTATGCTTGCCATTTTACAGATAAAAGACAGGAGCTTACTGCTAGAGGTAATTCACTGAGTAGTGGAAACAAGCAAACAAAAAGTGAAAGAATAAGCCTTATATTAATAATATTTTTTTTACAATTTGTTTATTTATACTTTTCAATGGATGCTGTTGTGTGTGTATGGGCATGCATGTGTTTTATGAAATAGATTTTTAAGTAAACTAATGGAGATTAATTTTTAGATGGGATTTCACTGAAGTGTCTAGTAAGCACATCTGTGAGGGACTCTAAAGAACTGCCTATTGAAGAAGATGGCCAGAAAAGTTTTAACAGTTATGTTGTCTTTAGCTGTACATTTAAATTGTCATGGGAGCACAAAACTTGCATGACTCGAACTGATCTCTCAAAATATGAGAATATAACAGGAATAGAAGAGAAAGGGAGCAGATGATTGACTGGATGCATTTCTACATCTGTCATCGCCTTCTGATATTAATGCCTATAAGTCACTTTTAAAACAACTTTAGAACCTATCAGGAAATTGGAGTCATGCTTGCTTACCTCCATTCATTTCTTTCTGACTTATCCATCAAGGTAATACAGGTTAATTGTACAAGAATCAGAGAATCACAGAATGGTTGAGGTTAGAAGAGACCTCTGAAGGTCCTCTGGTCCAACACCCCCTGCTCAAGCAGGGTCACCTAGTGCCAAGTGCCCAGGACCATGTCCAGATGACTTTTGAATACTTTCTTTTTCATCTGACTTTCAGGTAGTTCATTTTTATTGAGCTACTTGGTTTTTTACTTATTTAAAATTGTCCTTTCTTACTTTAGTAATAAAATGGTCATAGTTAACAGTTGTGATCATGAAATCTGATGACCGCATAAACTAGCAGGAAATCCCATCTCTGATTTTATATTAAGGCAGACAACTTAAGATTTGGGGAGCTTCACTCACCTGCCACTATTTTGCAATTTTTAGATAAAAAACCTTGATGCTTCACACTTGGAAACAAACATTTCTGCCTAGTGTTCTTTGGGATTTCTTTAAAAGGATCTGTATTATCTCCTGCTGTCACTATTTTACACATTGCACATTTTAGTAGTCCACAAATATTGCTATGGTTTGTTCACTATTTCATGTTTAAATAATTGCTGAGCTTACACCTGTGCTTTGTGATCAGTTAACCACATTCAAGGAAATACTCTCAGTAGTCAGGCCAAAGATCTGCCCACACATCAAAGAGATGACAATACATACTGGAACTCAGGAGGTTTAAGGCTTTTACCACTATCTCTACTGTAGAGATAACACTGTAATCTCTACAGTGAAAGTAGAAAAACATGACTGGTGGACAGGCATCAATAAATCTGGAGGCATCACTAAATTTCTTGTAGCAGTAGATGAGAACCAAACTCACTGACAAACCCACAAATCTTGCTTTCCATATTTTTCAGGCTCTTTGGCTGTTTCGGAAATAATATTTTTTTCTACGGCATTTTTACTTTTTTCAGCTATCTCAGGGGTATATGGAGATATGCAAAACATACAAGAACATTATTGACAATCACTGAACTGCAAAGCAGATTTGAGTTGTGCTCTACTTCTATGCAGTTTTAGGTGAGCTTTGACTTTATCCTAAACAGTCCATCCAACTCCTTCTCTCCCATTCTATCTGGTGTTCACCAAGGGGAAATCATTCCTTTACTTCAGTGGGTACCGAATCTAGCTCTGAGAAAATGTTTCAGACTTGACATATGAAGCTGTTTGCTCAAAAGTACTTTCAGGTTGATTTTTTCAGCTTGAAAATAATTTTTATCCACAGTGATTTTCCCACAGTGCTTTGTACTGGAACTTTGTACTAATAACTAACTGCTATATACTTATGCTTTCTTTACTCCCATTATTTTTCCTTGTTACCTACCTGAGACATAAAAAGAATTTAAACAGTTAATATATGCCAACAATGATACAATAGATTTCCAGGTATGTGTGACAGATGTGAGTTATTTTTTACACAAGAATAAATCACTCTGCCCTTTAGTAGCCAGGCTGTCAGCTTCACCTGCGTAATTTGGAAAGACCATTTCCTAATTTTCATAAAATGGCAGATTTCAGGTCCACAGACTTCTTTGTGAATAATTGCTGCTTTCAGGAGAGTCAATGCTCTTCTTTCATAATGATCTTTAACATCTTGGGAATTAATTCTATTTTATAGAAAGAAACCTCCACACCTACTTCTTCAAAGTCTAGGTAATTAATCCAGTCCACGAAAAGAAAAAATAAAAAGTAAGAATTGAGATTTTTCTAGCACAATTTTTAGTTACAACAGATCTTATAGAAGTCTTATCTTTATATCATGTCTTTCAGGAATATGGCACAACCAACTAAGCTTAGCTACCAAGGAATCTAACTGTTTTTAGGCACCTGGGAAATCTTCATAAATTTGACCTCTCCTGCTAAATTCACACCATTTGTACTCTGTGGACCTCAATCCACAAACAGTTCATTGGCTAAAGAAATTTTTCACTATAACCTATCTTTTTATTGTCTACTTTTTTGATCCCCCAGACAATAACTGAAACCAGAAGACTTCTAGCAATGAACACCATTGAGATAAGGCTTTCACAGAAAGAGATAAAATAATATTCATAATCTAAATAGGCAATATTGTGAATAAAGAACTGCACAATCCAGATATGATAAAGACCACTGTAGATGTAAAACAGTGATGTAAAATATATCACCAATAATTACATGAATAATAAATGAAATGTGTTTTCAAGCAGAAGGGTAAAAAGCGAAACTAAGACTATGGAAAAGTTTCATCTCAGGCTGCATCAATTTTGGAAACGTAGCAAAGTCTTTGATAACAAGTGAGACTGAGGGGAAACAAGAACAATAAACCCCAAGTGATGCTACAAGAAGATGCAAAACTAACCCTTGAGAGAAGACTTATAATTTGACATATAACAGAGTTTTGTTAATATCACTGAAGCTGAACAGTGTTAGTAAGTAGACTTGAGAAAATATAAAAAATATAACAAAGAAAAACCCTTGAGCAAAGAGTTGCACATGATGGTATTCAGTATAAGCCAAATTAAGGTGAGGGAAGTGGATTACATAATTTTTCAGGAGCTGGTAAGCAACAGGAGGAAAGCAGATAGCAAAATAACTATTATTGTTGTTGAATACCTCATTACGTATTGTCTTCATACAGGATAAGAAGATTATCTTGTTGGGCACTAGCATGTAAGTCAATGCATTGCTAAAGTCATTGTTAATTTGCTTTTCCACAAATACATAGCTGATCGTAAGAAAGTAAATCTCACAGTTTAAAGTGCTGACTTTCCCACTGGAAAAGTACATGACGGTCATGGTAACTGTTTTAAAAAGGTGTATTTGCAGTGATATGGAAAAAATGCATTGATTCCTGCATTAATCTCACATCAACATTGAAGATGAGGTTTTTGAAGAGATAAATGAAAAAGATAATTAAGGAAGAGGAGAATGAGGAATATACAAGCTCATCTATGAGCTCAGAAAAAAAAAGAAAAAAATTTCCACTTGTCTTGAAGTACGCTTCTCTAGGAAAGGTTCCCCTTTTTAAGGCAGAGGCTGATAGGACAGCTGGATAAACTCTTTGTTGTGAGAATCTGATAATCACAGGGGATCAGAGTAGGTCTGCTCATTGGCCATTACAGAAGAAAAAACAATGTAAGCCCTCCTTCAGATCGTAGATCTCGAGAGCACATCTGTCAGTGAAGGGATGTGCCTTTTAATGAGTTGGTAAAACAGTAGGCGTCTTTATAATAGGAAGAGCTAAACAGCACAGTTTTACTCTCTCCCGTTCTTTGAATTTATTGGGGATATTATTCTTTGTATATTCCACCAGTCTCTAAAAAACTTACCAAGTTTCTTGTCAAAACCAAAACTTCTATAGATATCCATCATTTAATAGGCTTTTTGCAACTAGCTTCCTATGGAGTATTTTTTTTTTATCATTTACTTTTATTATTTGTCTGGTTTGTTTTCAATAGTGAGGGTTTTTTTATTATTATTTTTAGCTTTATCTATGCCAACTTCTAGTTAACATTCTATGCTGTCTTATTCTTTTACACATACCCTGTAGAACATCCATAATCTGACAGCACACTCAGAACACCAGATGAAACTTGCATTGCTTATTATGGTTAATTTCAAAGCCGTTCCCATCCGTTCTTCAAAACTATGTGAAGAAAAATCTTTCTATTCTGCCTCCAGCAAAATAAAGCACACACTGTATTATCCCTTGCTTCCTGCACTTATTTTATTATGCAGCTATACCACTATCAAGAAAAGCAAGACAAGGGTTGATATAACTATCCTGTTGAGAAGTTTACACTGTATGTAATGTGGTCCATAGGTGAATATCACTGTTATTTATACAGCACTAAATTGTACTTGGAGTTTTAGAGACAGTAAGAAGAGACAGAATTTGCCTGACAGAATGTAGGAACTCAAAGAAGAAAGTCCAAAGGATGAAGAACAGGATGCAGTGCAGGAGTTAAAGGGATCTCTGGAACCATCGGGTGGGGTCCTCAGCTCCAGCAGGCAAATCTGTCACAGAACCTCTTCCATTAACTGGCCACGCTCTGCCATTGTATTCCAGTTCCCTTCTGCTGCTGACAGACTCTCCTGGAATCTTGTTCCTCCAGTAGTTAGAAATCAGCTTCTATTTTTCAGCCTAAAGGTGAATATGTACACTTATTATTTGGTGTCAACAGCTGATTTTTAACATATATATTGTGAGTAGATGGAGCTTAGTCTTGTTCCTAGGCTTTCCTGGAAAGTACTCTCTTATGTCCTACAAAAGTAGGAACACCATAAATCTGTTTGGTTTCTTTTTTTTTTTCCTTGGACACAGTTTCATTTTATTTCCTTGCGTGGATTTGCACTGAGTTCAGCCTGTTAACTGTTTTTTGGAAGTCATAGACAGAGCAGGAAAAGGAGCTGCGGCTTTTCCTTTGAAGGGAGATACAGACTGCCCTTTGGGGGGGAGCAGTCAGTGCAACTGGTGGAGGGGTGGCCCTGGTGCCCACTGGAAGGCAGGAGGAGAAAGATGGTAGTGGCATATGGGAAGGGAAATCTAATGCAGAAGGATGTGGAGCTTAAGAGGAAAGGGGTTTCAGGCAGAGAGGAAAGGGGGCTCTTCTTGGGAATCCCCTAGGGAAACTGGACTCCTTGGGAGGGACAGAGGGTCGTGGAGTAACCTGGGACCAAGCAAAGGGGGCTTGACCATGTAGCACAGAGGTATTCAGAGGCATGAGTATAAGGGCTCAGGAAAATGAAGGTGGGGAGTCCAAGGCAGGAGGACTGAGAAAGGGAGGGGAACTTGTGTGTGTCTGTGGGTAGTGTCCCTGAATCCTGCTGTTAGGCACACCCTGCCCCACAACGATTGTTGGGCACTCTTTTCTCTAACCTCATCCTTTGCTGTTGTGAATGCTGTGATCCTAAGCAAAGGATTTCTTGATTTTTTTATTTTATTTTTTTTTACATGGATCTATGTAACAAATAGATGGACCTGTAGCTCTGCAAGGGTTTTACAAGCTCAAGTATAGACAAGCATAGACTGAGAAAAATAACTTTTACTCTGACTGACTCAGCTCACCCAAGACTTTGATTGATTTTGCTGTGTTAAAAGGAAATGTTTCCTTTGTGTTTTGAGGTCCACAGCATCTTCACATTTTACTGCATCTCATAAGAAAGAAATCTTTCGTGGACACTTTTCACTTTGTCAAGGTTCATGTAAAAATAGCAGACAAGAATTTTTTTGCATGAGAACACAGTACAGCAAAACAAGAGGCTGAAGAAGAGTGTCCAGCAATCTGTTTGGTGCAGGATCCGGTGACACTAGGTAGAAGTACATAGACTGATACCAAAATAAACCAAGACTCTCCTGGCCCAGATCCCACTCCTATTCTCTGTTGTTGACTATGTACAGCTAAGCATAACGAGAATGTTTTCAGGTGTACACAAGTCTCAGTGTTTTCAAAGAAATGCATGTCTGCGAGTGTTAAAATCCCGTAACACTGGGATTTTGGCTTCTGGATGACTTAGAAACCTCCATTAAAAAAAAAAAAAAATATATAGAAACTGTGTAGCTCTCATTGCCATTGATTAAGACCTTAAAATTCCAGTTCTGTTTTTGAAAGTAGTTAAATCACTTAGGCACTTTTACCACAAAGTTCCTTTCTAAACTATAACATATGTTCAGTTTACAACTCCAGAAGGTACACGTATTCACATTACCACCTGCACTGGATTTGGATATAAATATTTATTACAATTCAATCTCCACTTGGAGCATCACTCACAAAACTGCAGATGAAGAAAAGCCAAGATGACAGGACACAAATGAATGCTAATACATTTGAACTTTTACTAGCAGTAGTCAGCTTTGATATTAACGCAATCCTTTCTTTTGTCATGGTCAGTGTATTGAAAAGTTATTTTAACTGTCTAAGTCTAATAACATCACCAGTCATAATCCATTCCAGAATCTGAGGAAAGTCATTGACTTTTTCCCCCCTCAGTCATCTTCATCATCTGCCTAGAATGAACAAGACAAAATTATTTTCACTTACCAAGGATTTCATAAATCACTGATACTGTAATAATTGCCAAGTATCACAAGAGTCCTGCTGGTATTTAAGGAAGTTTAGCTTGAAATTCATGCCATTGATGAATGAAAAAGAAGTCTTAAGAGACTGTTTTTATGCGTTTTTCATCAGATCACTGTCATATCACGTTGACCACAAAAGAATAAACATGATTTAAGTAATACCCTTGATATTACTGAATGTACTGCTTATAAGTTGGTATTAAGGTGAGTGTCTGGGGAAAATTTAAGGGTAGTTAACAATTATATTGTAATAAATTCTGTACAACTGCTCTGCTATGATTTTGGCCGATGTGGTTTCCTATTTATTACCAAGACAATGATGCTCACTACAACTCCTACATTTAGAGTTTGCCAATTTTGTCACTAACTACCATGACAGTATGGAGACCCCTTAGAATTTCCATCCATCTTTTTCACAACTTACTGGATGTTAGCAAAGCAGGTACACCTTGCAAAAGGTATATAACACATCCACCATCACGCCCTTGAACTTTCACATACTCATCATGGTTTTGGTATTACATCATTCAGCATGTATGAGATTTGGATCTTTTTTTCTTTCAAGAGTTCTCTGGATATGCCTCTAGTCTCCCAAATCGCATGAAATTTTGGGGGAGCAAAATACTATTTAAAGCAAGTGTGTTAAATAAGAAAAAAAAACACAAAGCAACTTAATGCATAAAACGAGTATTTTGAAACAAACAAAAAGTATATAAGTGGATAAAGAAAAATATTTCAAATGTCACAATATTTAATTAATTTATTAATTAAAGTACCGTGTCCTCAATGTTAAATGTGCAATTTACTTTGGGAAGGCAAAAACTGTGAGTACCCAAGTGCATCACACCATGAGTATGCAGTACATCACCATGAAGATTAATACCAAGCAAAGCCTATCAGTTATTCATTCAAGTAATAAGTGTTAGCAGAGCACTTCACAAATAAGAGTCAATTAGAAGTCATGGTGCTTTCAAAAAATCAAATAAATCGACAGTCTTTGAGTAAAAGTAATCAGTTTTATTAAAAATAATTCTTGATCAGTCACAATCCAGAGTAACCAGGTAATTGTACAGGGAGCGCAACAACTAAGGAATCATAATTTAATGACAAAAAGCAATTTAGAGGAAGAAGAAAGAGGTATATCTAATGTTTTTTCTACATTATGTGGACAATATCATTGCTGCCATGGTTTAAATTAGCAAATTTGTACCCAAGACAAAGAAAGGTAGTCAACGAGTATTTGACTGAATGGAACAATAACTTAAAACTTACTTTACTAGCTCATGCACGTATTGACTGTACTGTCTTAAAAAATGGGTTTATCTGCAAAAAATCCAGTAAAAATGTAAGGTGATATCATCTGTCCTAATTCCAAATGTATAGTAAGTACTTTAAAATTATAAAGACCTAGTTCTAGACTTAGAAGCAAACAAATAAACAGAAATCTTTGGACGGGCAAAACTGCAGCAATGTTAGTCAATTAAATGGTTCTGGGATGCTGGCAAATCCTGGAGACCAACTAGCATGTGCCTGCACACACATTCATACACTAAACTCTTTTGCTGTTTAGATTAAGGTGGCCATATCCAAAATGGCTCTTCAGACTAGATCCTAGCTTTTGCTATATTCTGAGTTGATGCTAAGGATTGTGCAGGAGACTACAAGTCAGTCTGGGCCAAAATAATTTAGTGGGATGTTAGTGACAGCAGCTCAGCAGTGTAAACTGTCTTCTCTGGGAATGGTCTCTTTTAGCCCTTAAGAAACAGGCGACTTCTCTGAGGTCTGTGTGTGGTTCCCAGGGGTGCCCTTTTCACTTTGTGGCCCCAGTCAAAGCACTAGAGAGGGTGTCATCTCCCTTAGCTTTACACCCCAGTGGTAGCACAGATAATTATGTGTGCTCCTATAGTAAAGTGATGCCTTAGGGAAGAAAGTCATCTCATCTCAACGCAAATGGGATGAATTTCAGTAGGATGCCTATCTTTAGGTGTCATTACCTATAGAGAAACAGAAGACAACTAGCTTAGGCTAGATGTCCAACCTTTAGGAAACTGCAGTTAGGTTGAAATATATCCCACCTGAAATCTCATTTACTCAAATGCTAATAATGAGCTAAACACAGGGAGATCTGAGACAGTGAATATTGTATGAATATATGGCATAAATATGACTCTGTGTTACATATACAGATGAAGTTTCAAGACACTGAAGTGGCTTATAATACACAACACTAAATATTATAGAAAACTGTCGACAGACTGACTCATGGGCCATGTTGAAGCTCTGTAATTGCTATGTGAACCAACATATCTAGTCTTTTGTATTTTGTAAGTTTATTGAATGTCTTCCGTTCTTAAAATTATTTAAAAATAGGCAGTGAACAATACTAGATGAAAACAAATTTATAGTAGGAAAATAGGTGCAAGATGTCACTTTTCCTGTGCTGAATACAGAAGACCCATTTATTAAAAACATCATATTACTGAGTTGCTGGTAATAGGAAGGGGCTTGGATTTCATGACCCAGCAGGTCTCCTTTATTCATGTGTTCCTAACAACTAAGATTTTATGTAGACAGAATTCTGAATCTTCTCTTCTTTCCTTCTGCCCCTGGATGTAACTATTTCAATATTAATATTTGATTATACAGACAAATTGCCTATATTGATTTCATTTTAGGTCCTCATCAGAACTAACAGCCAGATAAATATGAGTGAATTATATGATTGGTCTACACTTCATGAGTCTAAAATAAAATTAAAATTCAATGAACAATGTTATTGAACTAAGTGCAGGTGTTCAAGAGCAGTCTGTCAGGTATTATATGTGCTTGAAATGATGCAGGCAGGTGTAGTTTGATAATAACTTGCTGATTAATTAACAAGTTTGTTTTTTATTGAGTGGAATAGTATGAAATTGGTAACAACTACTAACCAAGATAAAAATAGTTTTTTCATTAATGGGTTATTTTTAGTACCCACAATTTTCAAGTCTTTAAAGGAAGTTAACAACTTTTGCCTTTATCTGTCTTTGTGTTAAACCCATAATGGCCTAGTGTTCCTCACTTACATCCTTCTGCTCAGTCTTTTGTGACCAAGAGTGACTTTGGTGGCACTCTGTGGCAGAAATCTACACCATCTTCCAAAAAAAGCCCTGAATTGTCCTCTGGGTCTAACACGCTCTCAGTATATGCTTTGAACATGGCGACAGACATAACAGAACTCTATTCTTTCGTACCTACGTGCCCAGGGGCATCCAGTGGTAATTTGCTGACTCTGCAGGTTTTTTCCTGTATTTCTTCTACGTGCAGTACCCACACAGAACCCAGTGCTCCGATCAGCCACACATCACAAAAGTCCCATCTGCCCTTCTGACTGCCGTTGCTGCAGCTGTGGGATACTCAGAGCGCCGGGGTGCGTCTGTACTTGCTGACGAGGGGCATCATGGGGGCTGTCGCACAGCGGACAGTTCCCAGACGTGGCCTGCCTCCCGCAAAGTCCCCGCTGTGTCCTGCTACACAGCGAGCGTAGGTGCCCGCTGCCCCACACAGTGTTTGCTGCAGTTGTTTGTTCTATCTAAGGGCGAGGATAGCAGCCTTAGTGTTTCTTTGGTGTTGGGCTGTTGGGTTTTTTGTGATTTTAACAATGAAGTGTAAAATCTGGGCTTTACACTTGGCCTACTTTTCAGTTTAATCCTGATGGAAGACTGTCCCAGACTTCATGTAAGACAGCATCAGCCACGGCAATGGGAACAGGTTTCTCTGGTGATTTCAAAGTAGGAAGATTTTTTTTTTTTTTTAATCTGAAAAGCAAATGTTATATAAAATATCTGAAGCCGCTTAGCTTTCTGGGCAACATTCCCAGTCATTTGCAGCAAACAGTCCACCTCCTGGAAGGCAAAAAAACAACAAAATTCCCACCCAATAGGGGTGGTAATGATGAGCTGCTATACGCCGCTATCACTCACTGCTGTCGAGGACACCACAAAGCAGGGCACATAAGGTATTTAAAAAATAATTAAAATTGCTGGAAAGATGCCATTGTTAAGACAAAAACTGATAATTCAGACAAACTCTCAAAGGTCTTACAACCCCTTGAGTATTGCCTAGTATGGTAAATAACACCAAATGTAAGTCTTGTTGCATGACAAAAACAAATGGAGTGTAACAATACTGAAGGCAAAATAATATGTCTGTATTTCTTTTTTCTTGACAGGTGCAACATTATTTTGCAAAGCTGCAAGTTAGGCGTTCAGGGCAGCTAAAAAATTTTGAAATACGTAGTCCCTCAGAAGCATAATCTCCTCAGAAGAATACATAGCCCCAGTTTTAGCTTTCACATTGTAAAGGTGACTTAATTTAATCATAAATATGACCTTTGTGATTATCTAAAAAGAATGTGATCAAGACTTTCCTGCATCTTTTCCCAGTTACAAAGTAAGGTATATTTATGGCACCATTAATAACCCAAGTAATAATTTGGATGCTTTTATTTCAGCAAATGATTATTTTGTCTTTTGAACTAACTATCAAAGCTATTAAAATTTGTTTTCCAAGCTTCTCTCCCAACATATATGTGGTTCAGATGGAAATATTGAATCACTAATTCTCAATAATATAAAATAATTTAATTAGCGTATATTAAAATATTAAAAGTATAAACAGTTGTTAATATTAGAGCTCTTATTGGCTGATATTATTCAAAGTCAAATAAATTTTATCATGCTTATGAATTTATTGTCTTTCACTCTTTTGGCCAGCAATGCGCTGAACACACAATAACGAGAAGAGCTCCTTGAGCCCTGATTAACTCAGCACGAAGCCCTGGTCTGTGTACAATCACCAAAGACAGAACTCGGTCTATCCAGATCCAAACGCTGCATTGTGAATAAACCTAACTCTGCATGTGCTTAACATAATTAGAAATGTCTTTGCACTGAGAGTCATTCCCATCAGTCGCTGAGTAGTCAGGTGGACTAATCAGCATTTACCTGTAAAAATGTGCTGATTTTGCCAGTTTTGTGGTAGAGCTGATGGACCTTTACTTCTGGAACACAGAGTATACATCTTGAAATACTACTTTGATGTAGCTGGGCAAAAGACCCCTAGCAATGGGGCATCTCCATGCCCTTTGCCTTCACCTTGTGGTGACTAAAGTCAGCAATAACCAATCTGTATTTTTGTAAATTGGCAAATATTTCCAGTAGCACCAAGTCAACACTTCTAATGATGACAGTTATTAGACAAGCCAAGCTGTGGCTGTGAGTTGTCGTTGCTCCCTCTTTCTTATAATGAATCCTCAAACTGCTTCTGCCCTGAAAACTTACTCTAGCCCTTTCTCCTTAGAACAATATCCACAACAGGGTTGTCCCGGTCAAGACAGCTAAGATGGAGCCCTAGTATACAATGGAGCCTTAGATACATACAAAAATTTCACTGTTTGAAGTGGAAAATGCACCTGTGTATCTTCAAAGGCAAAATCAACAAGGTCAGATTCACATTCTTTTCACATTAACCTTCTCTTTCACTGAGGTCCTTCCAGCACATTATAGATCATAGGACTGTAAGGTGTGCCTTTGAAGTAGTCTCTGGCTCCTCCAGCTTGTCATGGGACCTACATAAAAATGCAGTATCCCAACTTTGTTTTCCTCTGAAATCCTAGGATTCATGTCTCATCATTGTGTTTCCACATTTTGTAAAAGTAAAAAGCCCAACATGCTACTCTTAGTCAAAATTCATAAATAATTATCAAGTGAATGTTTCATTTATTCCAACCAAAATATCACAAGTCATTGCGATATATGGTACCTGAAATATGCATAACAAAATGATACTTATTAATGGGCAAAACATTAGAAAAGTTAAAAAAAAAGAAACAATAAGATAAAGATTAATATGAGCAGACACAGCAAGTAAAAGAATTCTGTATATGTAGAGAAAAAGATTTCTATCCTGGGCTGCCCTAGCAGTGATAGAGAAATACAATATTACGGGTAGATGGGAAAGTTTGAGAGAGTTCAAACTGACTTAGATATTTTTGATATCATGAGTTGAGTTAAGATCCAAAGTAATTTTGGCAGTTTTGGAAAATGTACCCATTTACACAAGGACTTTGAGAATTGGCTGATGATTCAGTTTTCTTTACTTGTAAGTTTATAGTTTGAGATATCTTGTGGAAATCTCCAGAAAGCTCTGAACAGCTTTCTTTGAAGCCAGGCCTTCTTGTGATGTTCTACCTTCACAAATGAGTAGTGTCATCAAAACCACTAGTCACTGTTCTAAAACACTGACTATAAAGGTAAGTATTATCTATCCCTTATTCATCCCCCGGTCCCACATTGACACCAAGGAAACTGAATGAAGAAAACTGATGCTTTGCTATCTCTCAAGCTAAGAAAAGTACAAACAGATGAGAATATGCATCTAAATTCTCCTTGCTCCTATTTCCTACATGCTTAAAATATCCTAAACTAATAAGAATAAATGTTAAAAAAAAAAAAGCTTGGTTTTAAAGAATGGAAATATGTTATATTTCTTATATATAAACAAGTTATAGACTTACTCTACAGTGTCAAAATAATAAAAATAAAAAAAAATATTTGCAAAATAAAACAACACTTAATGGAAAGAAAACTTGATGAGTGGAGTGGGAAGAAGGCTCTGGTTTTTGCATGGCACATGCACTCGAGCCTTTACTTCACTTCTGATAGCAATGAGTTTGCTTTGGCATGCAACACCAGCACTGAATGTTCAACATTAAGCACCCTGCCATGACAAAATACCAAAGCTCTTAAAAAGTCTTTTATCAAAACATTTACATCTATATTTAAATTTGAAAACTTAATTCTTGGGCCTTACAATTTAAAAAAAAGTTGGATTAAATTTGCTTGATGCCAATTGTTACTTAAGTGGATTTTGGTACTATGGACATGGGAATTCCTTGCTTTCTAGGTGATCCTTTAAAATACTTAAAAATGTTAAAATTTAAGGCTGTAAATGCGTAAGAAGAAGGATCAGAGGAATCTTTTAGTTTATCAGATACAACTCCCTTATGTTAAAGGCTGCTGCAATTTATTATGCCTTTCATAAAATGAACAATGTTCTTCAGAAGGCTCAATAAGGTTAACTATTCCCCATCTCTACCAGGAACACTGTTCTGA
This sequence comes from Haliaeetus albicilla, assembly GCF_947461875.1. Lineage (NCBI taxonomy): Eukaryota > Metazoa > Chordata > Aves > Accipitriformes > Accipitridae > Haliaeetus > Haliaeetus albicilla. The sequence goes on from NC_091500.1 coordinate 21,521,665, forward strand.
TACAGTTTATATTACAATGGCTATGCATTGGTGTAGCTATTTTGAAATGGAGCTTGATAGTTGCCCTGTAATTGACTTTCTTTTCTTGCTTTGCTCATTCTCTGCACTTTCTAATTGATTAACTGTCTCCTTACGGTAAGTATTTCCATAGGCTTTGGTTAAGCTCTTGGGCAAAGGAATGTGTTCACTAATCAGGTCCTCGGAAGCAGATTTAGAGCACTAATTACAAGCAGCTGGACCATCTAACCACTTATAATTATGATTACACAGCAAGTTAGACAAGCAGCTTTCTCTCTGATTCCTGTTAAAGATTAACCAGGACCTATTGACTTCCTGATAGCTGACTTATCTCTGTCATGATAACTTACAGTGGAGATCTTTTACGGTAAACTTTTCTCTTAAGCAAAAGTGGCCTGTATGCATACTTTGCAAGTTCCTCAATATTTGTTACATAATCCTATATAAGCAAATTAGAGTTTATCAATCCATTTCCACTACTTTCAGTGATGGATCAATGAAACAAAAAGCAAGCTCATGTTTTTAGGTATTTCTTTAATATCTTTTTTTGGCTTGATGGAATGGAAGATGATTTTATTATTCCTTTATACAAGAAGCATAGAGATCATGTGGATTACTGAAATTTGATAATTCCTAATTATACTACTTTGAGTTTATACTGAATTTTGTCCCATTTTTGTTGATATGACTAAACATTACATACAGTTTATTTGACAATGTGATAGTCTTGTTTAATTCAATTCCCCAGAAGAAATAAAATACTTGGTATGAAGATAAGTTTTGCAGAAGGTTTATGATTTTTTCCTTCATCTTAGAAGAGACCTTATAAAGTCAATTAGTCTTTTTGCTGTTATGTAGTTTGCATATTAGTTATATTCAATAATTGAAATGAGGAGTCTTTTGTAATAAAACCAGTGACCCTTATTTGCAGCTTATACAGTACAAGTCACACTGATTGTCCTTTCCTACTAACTAATTCTTTTCCTATGAGATGATTTTTAAGACTCTGATGTTAGATACAGTTCAGAAAGATCTGATTTTTTTTACCACTTTACTGAAAAAAATTAAGGCGTAACAGGCTTTTTAAACATTTTACTAGTCTTTTTCATCTAAAAAAAAAAATCACTGGAAATAAAATTTTCTTAGATTGTGACTTATACTGTAGCTCTTACCCTTTTCAGCAGCCATTTTACAGTGTCCACCAGAATTGACCATGGCAGTCCAGCCATGAGCTCACGAACATTAGCTTGATGTAGACACAGGATTTAAATACATCAACTTTCAAATAAATTGGCCTCATCCATTATTCTTTACCCACTATCTTCTGTCTATCTGGGTTAAATCCAAGTGCATTTCAAGCATGTGGATCACTGACAGTGAATGACAGTCTAGACGTGCAAGAAAATTGTTTCTTATGCTACCACTCAGCGAACAGCAGGGCAGGTAGGTCAAGGCTACATTGATGCTTAAAAGTAATGAAACTGCTGACTGAGAAGGCAGAGAGCAGCCTAGAAAGCTTAGGGCTCAGTGTGTTCTTGACATTTCTGCAGGGAAGCAGGGTGCCAGCTATGGTTTCATTTACAAAGGCAGAACACTTACTTCAGTCCTAACCTAATGATTGTTGCAAATTATCTCCTTCTATCCAGTTAAAAATTTCTCTTATGCTGCACAAGGTGAGCATTTCTGATTTCTGAGAAATTTTCCTCACGACCAGTTGTTGCTGTACAGACAATAGGAACCCATCAGTCTTTATCCAGGTTATTCCGTATGTTTAACTGAACTGCTGGACCAATAGATCTATAGAAATGTGCACTTCCCTCTATGCATAATGAATATATGTACAGATATAAGTCTAAATCCTCCTTATTTTGAAGTAGGAAGCTACAAACATAAAACACAAGAATAATTTATAAATAGAAAACACATAGATTTCCTTGGATTTTCTTCATGGCTTCCTGCATTCCTGTGCCACCACCAGACAGTGTTTTAAAAGAGAAGGATATTTCTCTTTATTGCCAAAGAATTGCTCTCCTGAATAGGGGACTGTGGTACCCAAGCCTGAGTCAGTGCATCCTTGACAGGAGAATGGAAGAAAGAGATAAACCAGATCCTTGTTCCTCAGCAAGGGTCAGCATCTTGTCTATTTCCTTAGTGAGAATTATTCTGTCACCGTGGCACTGCATGAGGGATCCAGTCCTGCCAATGCAATGTGGATACACAGAATGTGTGCTTACCAGAGGAGGTCCCAGACACTGGTTTCTAGATTTTATTCAGGCTTCTTTAAGATGACAGCTTTGCATTTCAAAATCTGAATTTGCATAAATGCATAAATTTAGATCTATCCCTGATATTTCACTTGTAAAAAAAATTATACACATGCTTCTCTGCAAATATACTGCCTGTGTCATAACTGTGTAATACCCATATATGCAATGTTAGCTTATAATGTGTAAACTATTTCAGTTCAGTCCATAAGTAGTTGTATTTGGAAAACTACGCTATTTATTCAAGTTAGGCAATATTTTTTTAGCTAAAAGATACATTTTGTAAGAAATACAGAATTTGATTTCAGATTTTTTTCCAGTTTCTTTGAAACCCTTACAGATTCTGTTCTAGTTAGTCAGGGGCACTATGTACAGCAATTTCAGTAGTAAGAGTTAAAAAATAGGTATGCCTACAATATACCTGCTTCTACTTCTGTTGCAATAAGTAGAAGCTTGCTTTCTTTTTCACTTGCCTAGGAGCATATAAAGTATGTTGGCTTTCAACTTCTCTGCACCTTGCTCCTGTAGGAATTGTACTACAATAAACATTCATGATGCCATTAAAACATACATATAAGGCTTATAGCGTTTTACCAAAAGCAGTGCTCTCTGGCTTCCTGTAATGTTTTGTATTTAAAGCGAACTAAGCAAGCTGAAATAAGAACTTAAATAAAAGTTGGAGGGGCAAAGAGAAGTATGAAAGAGGAACTCCTCAGAATAATGTAACAAGTCAGGTTCTGCCAAGAATTTCCTGTTTGTGTTATGTTTGTACACAGAGTAAGCAGATATAAACTATATAATACAATAGTAATTGGTATGGCCTGGTAGTGAGGATAAATTGGATCATTTACACTTAATTAAACAAATTTGAAATACTCCCTCAAAGCAGCTTTCAACAAAAACAAGTTTTGAAAGGAACTTCAATTTTTATATGCAATAATTTGACTAAAATAGGGCTTTTTGTGCAAAGATACTTGTCTCATTATGATAGAAGCAATTCCCACCTTCAGTTTCTGTTCATCCATCTCTCTGTCTGAAAAGAGTGAAACAACTTATTTTAATGGTTTTCATTTTTCAACGGTTTTCATTTTTCAACTCATCAGGAAATGGGAAAAGTTAAAAAGGTCAAAGTTCTTTCTGGTCACTGGAAAAAAGTATTCTTAAAAGAATAGAAAGATTAATTAATTCAAAGCTTACACTTCTATAAATGAAGATATTCTCTGTATTTCCATTTGCTTTATCAGAATTATTCAAAGTTCAAAAATAAGCCATTGCAAAATTAGTCTCATCTATCTTATATGTTATCACAGTTTAATTAATTGATGCATTATAGAATCACTCTCCTGCACTTTATTTTTCCTGAAATAGTTGTTCAAGATAAAAAGTTGTAGTCAAAAGACTTGCCTACCTCAGCTTCTGCTTAGGCTATACAGAAATGCCTGTCACTGGAACGTGCTTTTAGCCCGTGAGTGACCCCACTCTGGTTTTTCTACTCTTAAATTTATTAACTTCTGGAGGCAAACACTGGCATGAAAAATGATTAGAGGATTGAGCCTGCTCTTTATCTCTATGGCACTTCAGGGGTGAATCCCTACTCTTCTGTCTGTTTTACTGACACTTTATTGACCTTTAGCTGCCTCATTGCAAAGTGGCTCCTCTGGATAGCACAGACCACCATCTCACCCTCACCAAAATACAGCAGCTTTAGCCAGGATGAGGATCGGGACCTGTGTTTCCCAAACCCCCGAAGTTCTATGTTTAAAATACAAAAGGATATGCAGAGACAGAGCCTTTCCTCAGGCCCCAGGCCCTACACCACTGCTGGCCTGGTCACGGTTGCTGCAGCCGCTGGGCCACACCACGGCAAGCCAGAAGGAGCCGAGACTCCATCTCTCCAGGAAATTTGGGCTGGATTATTTTCAAACAGTATTTTTAAAATACTTTAGAACAGCCAGCGTACCGCCAGGGATAATGGTATTTGTCTGGGTACCTCTGCTGTCTATTCAGACAAGTGTTTGGATTCAGCCAGCTGTCCCTTTTGGCCAAGAGGCTCCCTACCTGCCAGGCCTCTGTCATGGAAATCCTGAAATGACTTCTCTCCTCTTAATTAGGTTACTCAAACAGTGTGCTTTACCCCTTTCTTCCCTACGTGGCCTTCAAATCCTGCTCCCCTGACTTTGCCCGTTTATAACGCAGACTGTCGCTGGCTGACAGCAGCGTTGCCAGCTGACGGTTGTTCGGCCATTCCTCCTCCCTCCCCTTGTCCCTCCTCACATCTTTTCCCACCTCTGAGCTGTCACCACCTTTCCCTAAGCTGTGCCAGGGAGAAGAGGAGAAAATTAATTGTGTCATTTTCACATAACATCTTTCTACCATCATAACCCTGGAAATGTTATCTCCTTGCAATTACAGTGAGTTTGTATGGGTGTAACTTCATTTATTTAAATAGACCTACATCTGATTGACACATGCAAGTATGTGAGGAGAATCTTGGCCTACATCTTTGTCATTGTGAGTTATTTCAAATGTAAGAACATTATTTACTACTTTGGTTAAATAAGGATAAATATAAATAGACTCATACTACTGCTGTCACTTCTCCCCAGAAATAGTCTTGGCTTCCTGCAGGTAGGTTTGGTGGGGGTTTTGAGGGCAATATGGACATAGCTTTTTACTGAACGGAAATAGTTTGACTAGTTAAGTTTTAAATTTGCTATAAAACTTCAGTTACAGGTTATTTCTCAAACAATAGCATGAAACTTTTGTTTTGCTAGAAAACTCCTCCTTTTCAAATCTGACCTGTGGAACAGTGAAGGATTTTTCCTGGTGCTTGCCATGTTTGTGACTGGATCCATTCGGTCCTGAAGGACTCTCTGAGTCTGTGGAGTTCATTTGTTCCTTTGTTACATTCAAAATCCTGCTAAAGGTAAAAGGAAACACACATTATATGCAAAGCCTGAGATTTATTGCTAAGTGTAGATTAAAACTTCACAGTCAAACCAAAAAATTATTGTTAGTCTAGACCTGATTTAACAGAAAGGGCAAGAAAAAAGAAATAAGAAAAATAATTCCCCTGTAGGAAAAGTCTCAATAATAACAATGCAATTAAGATTGTTATACTCGGGGTTCCTAATATCTGCACCTTGCTCTAGTGTTATGCCACCTCACATCCCATGGTTGTTGGCTTCAGACCGGGGTGACTGGGGGCTTTACAGCATCCCCAGTCCTTCACCAGGAGAAGAATGGCTTTGATACTGATGGTTTCCTTCTCCATACTCTAGGGTCCACTTGCATACTTTTGTGTACTTCCTGATCCTTTTTATACCTTGTTCATTCTGCACTGACCTAAAATGCCACATTAAATCTCAATTTACTATATACAGAGTGTGAGTTAGTCTGGATATGTGCTTTTATCCTTACAGCTGGTTTTGTTCAACTCCCTAAGTTGGCATTTCTGCAGCTGACCACTGGTGAGCTGTTCACAGGCTTGGGGGTGCAGGATCCTCCTGTGCCCAATTGTTAACATCCTATGCCATGTCTGCCCCACACTGCATCCTGTGCCTCTGTTCCTGTTTCCAACACCTTGCTCTCATCCCATCCCTATCCTCTACTCTGCATCATAACACTACACAAATATTTCATTCTACACAAAATGCTACTTCCTACTATTATTAGTTTTAAAATTATGAATCGGTTATACACCTCAGTTATAAAAAACTATGCAAGAGTAAAACAAATTAGGTGATAACAAATTTTCATTATTATAAAACTGCTCTTACTGATAAACAAAGTAAAACAAAACTTCAGGCAGGCCAAGAAAAGTCTAGACAAAAAGTCTAACAAGTCCTAGTTCTGAGGCCTTACAAAACTAGTAAAAGCCACATCAATCTTGCAATCATAACTTTCTGCCAGGAAAAAATACAAAATGTAATATTCCCGACCAGTTTTACACTTTGCCAAGCAATGCAGTACAGCACAGCTGCCCAAAATACCTTTTGAGCAGTGGTCTATCTTAACATAGACCAAATAATGTATGTTACTAACAAACAGAAAGAACTAACTAGAAGTGTTAACTTGATACAGTACTAAATATGTTGGTTGTATCATCGTTTTAGCTCATATATTTATAAAAAAATAAAAATACAACCCAGAGAGGTATTCCATCTAAATAAAATATGACCATTTCATTGTTACCTCTTTTGAATTTTTTTCTTGGAGTAACAAACCTGAACAATCTGCATCAAATAATCATATAACACATGAATGGACATATTTTGATATATTATATCAACTTAGTATTTCTTGTTAGCTATTTTCTGTTGTTTTTCAATTCTCCATGTTTCTTTTGAATAGGTAATTAAGTACTTAATTACTGAGCATTAGATAAATATAAGCTTATAGATTCACTGATTAATTTTAATAAAATAATGGTTTGTTAAGATGTTTGAGTTTTTTTACACAAAGATAAATTATCACAGAAACTAGATGAGGTGTAATACCTATTATTTCTGTCACAAAAGAAAAGAATAGAAAAGTTCTGTGTGATCATTTTTATCATTACATTTCAGTGCTGGTCAAGAAAAGACATGTTGAACAGAACCGAAAATGTGTCAAAATTAGCTGCTATGGCTGTGTTACTAACCTAGATGGTCTAATAAAGCTTAGAGAAGAAAGCATCAAAATGTAACATTTCAAAATTAAGGATGTAGTGAAAATAATATCAGTTTTGGAACCTTTTAAATTATTTTTTCAGTAGATCACCTTACTTTTTTATAATTAGAACAGAACAAAAAATTAGAACTAATTGTTTTTTTTCCAAATGTTTTTTCTTAAACTGTATGTTGGGGAGGTTGTTATCAAAAGCATAAGCTTTCTTCAGTTTTTTTTTCAAATGGAATGAGTGTTTTCCCTTCATTGTTTTGGCAAATTTTATGGAAACAAAAACATTATTGAAAGGATGATATTTTTTTAACTTCACAAGAACTCAGTTATCAGTTTTATTCTTCTGAAATCTAATCATATGAAATATATTTTATAAGAATTTCAGAAATCTTTCCATTCTGGTAAGAGAAAATTTAAAAAAACAACAAAGAAACTTCATTTCTGTTACATGAACCAGTGAACTAGTTTTCGGCTAACTTACACAATTTTATTTGCTTATTTTATGTCAGTGAAAATACTTCGTACCAACTTTAGAGGATTAAATGTCTCAGAAATTAAAAGGAAGTAAAAGTTCTTCACGGTGATTATCTTGATCTTCAGTTCTTCAAGGCTCCAGAAAAAAATGTTTTGCAGTTATTTATACACTTGAGTATGAAAAATAATGTTAGGTTCAGATTTTTTAAGTCTTTATTCTTACCATACTGGATTCTGTAATGATGGTGATGGAGGATGAATGTCAGTGTCATCCACTCCTTCACGATATTTTCTGTGTGATCCCATTAACTGGCCAGATTTACTGTTGGTAAATTTCTGATTATGCTCAGAGGTTTAATCCTAAAAATTAGCATAGCATCCTTTTTTTTTTTTTTCCTGTTTTGTGCTGAGAACAACACTTTATAGTTTCTCAGCAGTAGGGACAGTTCCTCACATAGTCTTAATCTCATTGTTAGATACAATACTGAGGTCTCAGTCTCATTCAAAAATACTTGAAATTTCCTATTTTCCTGCCTCATCTGCTATTTTTTCTCTTACCTCTATGCAGTTTGCATTAGCTGACCTACTTCTGTTTGTTCAGTCTTTGTATCTCAGAAAAGTGTCGTGGTTTAACCCCAGCCAGCAACTAAGCACCACGCAGCCGCTCACTCACTCCCCCCGCATCCAGTGGGATGGGGGAGAAAATCGGGAAAAGAAGTAAAACTCCTGGGTTGAGATAAGAACGGTTTAATAGAACAGAAAAGAAGAAACTAATAATGATAATGATAACACTAATAAAATGACAACAGTAGTAATAAAAGGATTGAAATGTACAAATGATGCGCAGGGCAATTGCTCACCACCCACTGACCGACACCCAGCCAGTCCCTGAGCGGCGAATCCCTGCCCCCCCCCTTCCCAGTTCCTAAACTAGATGGGACGTCCCATGGTATGGAATACACCGTTGGCCAGTTTGGGTCAGGTGCCCTGGCTGGGCATGAGAAGCTGAAAAATCCTTGACTATAGTCTAAACACTACTGAGCAATAACTGAAAACATCAGTGTTATCAACATTCTTCACATACTGAACTCAAAACATAGCACTGTACCAGCTACTAGGAAGACAGTTAACTACATCCCAGCTGAAACCAGGACAGAAAAGAAAAATCATATTTTTACAAGAAAAGAGTCAAAGTAAGACTGCCACACTGAAATGCTCTGAATTCTCCAGCTATGTTCATAGAAGTGGCTCAGTATCTGAAAATATACGGAAATTGGCTAATAACTTTCACAGAGAAGAGCTGCTCAGTTCATGTACTTAAAAATAAACCATAGTCTAAATTTATTTGTAAAGCAGCGATACATAATTAATTGCTAATGATTGAACTGTACCTTCAGGATTAGTATCAGCAATACAACAAATAAACCATGATACTAGACACATACAAATTGTTAATAAACATTAAAAATTTCTAAGCATCTTTCTTGTAACTAATCTCCCTTCTTCTAATCACACACACACACACAGTGACGTGCAAACGTGTGCCCTCGCTGCGTCCGTGCAGGGTTGCACATGCACCCCCTCTCCTGGGTTCCCCCCTTTACACACTACACGCTTCCATCTCCCGCCGGAGCTGCAGGTGCTCCTGGTCTGCATGTGGCCCTGCAGCTCCCCACAGCCTGCGGGGTCTCACGCTGGTGCAAAATTCCTCGCAAAGTCCCACAGGCACACCGAGGCGTGGGTCCCCATGTGTGCTTCCCGTGCCCACCCCCCCAGCGCCGCGCAGGAAGGCTGCGACGCTGCAGGGCAGCTCCTGGCAGTGGCACACCAGGCCTTGGCTGCTGCTCTTTCCACTCCAAGGTCTCCCCTCCTGTTACAATTTGCTGTGTTTTTTTCTACTTTTCCAGCTGACCCCTTCTTCGTTTCAGTCTCTTTGAAACTCCCTGGTTACCCTTTAATCCTTCTGGTGGCCATCTTCCACTTTAAATGGCCAGCCTGGGGCAAACACGCACCAGATAGATAGTTCTCTGTATTGGATCCACACGCAGTGCCTGCATCCACAGCCTGGCCTTTGCATGTACCGCTGTCCGGGCCACTCACCAGTGGTGGCCGTGCAGGCAACCACAATATCTCTCCGTACTTCAGGAAAAAATTGAATTTGCTCTTAACTATGTCTCATAGTCTTCCAAGAAAAAGTTATTACTCCTATTGCAGTGCATACAGAAGTGCGCAAAATGCTGTAAACAAAGAAGCAATAGCTTTGCATCTCCAGCTTTCATACAGTATTGATGATAGTCATGTTTCTATACCAGCTTCCAAATAGGCTTTCTTATACTAAATACCATTACCAAATTTAATCCCTATATCTGTGTTTATAAAAGTGCTTAATGCTCTGTTATCTATATTTGGTTCCTGATTTTCTATAAAAATGCTTTTTTTTTAAAGAAACTAGAGATTTTTTATTTTTTTTTTGTCTAGAGAGTAAAAATTAAGTGTTTCAAACATTGGAAAGAAGGAAGCATGTTATATACCAAAAGAAAACCCTAAGAAATTAAAAGATAATTTGTTTTGAATTTCAGTACTTACTTAGTATTGCTTAGTATTTACATAATTGTCAGTGCTTTTCTTTTTTTTTCATCCCTGATTTCTTGACTTGATTATTTACCACATGCCCAGATAAAGGCAGAAACTTCTAGCAGCTGAACTGCTGTTCTATGTAATGCGTATTTTAGAATTTTTTTTCTGCATATTAACTTTTAATTGTTTTTAGAGTTTCTTTTTTTTAGCATCCTTTAAAATGTATTAATAACACTAATTCTGATACTATAAGGTTCTGTGTGTTTTGTAGCAAGGAGATAATCAATTTTACTGGCTCCATGAATGTCTGTTGATTGTATTGAACTAGAAAAGACCATGAGTGGACTACCAAGCAGAGGTACATGCAACAAGAAAAAGTGACAGGTACGAAGTTCTCCCCTTCCTTCCACAAACTGATTTTTTTTTCTGTCTAAGAAGTCCTTATCCCCTTGGATCAGACAGAAAGATTTAAGAGGAGGCGCTACTGAACTAGTTACATAAACTAACTTTTGAAAGAATTCAGGGATAGATACACTGCAGCCTCTCTTGGCAACTTGCTCCAGGGCTTCACCACTCTCACGGTGAAGAACTGCTTCCTTGTACCCAGCTGCAATTTCACTTGCTGCAACCTGTGGCCAGCACCTTGTCCTTTCACCCTGCACCTCTGGAAAGAGTCTGGCTCTATCTGCTGTATAACCCACCTTTAGGTAGTGAAACATGGGAGGCAGATCCATGCTCAGTCTTCTCTTCTTCTGAAGGATAAACCCAGCTCGCCCAGCCTCTCCTTGTACACCCTATATGTCGGTCACCCAGCCATCCCCTACTGACAGCTTGCCGGTTTGTAAATCTTTCTACTGAGGGCCCAAACCTGGCTTGGTCTTATCACTTCTTTTGGCTTTACAGTCTCATAATGTAGCTGAGGATGCTGTTGGGTATCCCTGGGGCTAGGGCTCACCACTCGCTCCAGTTCAGCTTACTGCCCACCAGAAGCCCTAGGGCCTCTTCAGCAGAGCTGCTCCTTGTGCAGGCAGACCCCAGGCTGTATCGGTAACTTGGGGTTATTTCTTCCCAGATGCAAGACTTTGTGTTTGTCTTTGATGAACTTCATGACATTTCTGCTGGCCCACTCCTACAGCTTGCTGAGAGGTCGCTCCAAAGGGCAACCCTACCCTACAGCATAGTAACTGCTCCTTCCCATTTGGTGTGAGTGAAAGGTTTGCTCAGGGTGTATTTCATCTCATCATTCAGGTAAAGAGAAAAAAATTTAGTTGGCTTTTAGTGGGTTAAAATATCTATAGTTAAAAAACCTCCTAACAGATAGAACAGTTCAATACCAAAGACTAGGAGTGGCATTTCCCAGAAAATTGAACTCCTGGAACAAAGGCAATCTAGACTGAAATTTCAGGACATGGCAGAGGGAACTGAATTCAGGACTCACATTTTTGGAAAGAACAAATAAAAGCCACCCAAAGATCAAGATTTTTGTCTTCTTCTTTGGCTTGGTTTCTATTACATCTGTCCAAAAATGTATAATAATTTAAAAAGAAGTTCTCATTCTTATTTTAACTTTGTTTAAATCTTTTTTTTTAGCAAAATTTGCCTGGATTAATTGATAGTTTCAGCTGCCTTAGAATAGAACTCCAGTTTTTCTAGACAAATGCATTACTGAATAGATCAGCGTTGCAGAATCTAGGAAGTACAGTGTGCTCGTGCTGTTTCAAGTCTGATGTCTGAAAAGCTACAAGATGTTTTCTGGATTCTAAGGGCCACTGTTCATCCAAGAGGCAAAAAGCATTTTGCTTGTCAATTGCAAATCCAAAGGTCACTTTCATTTATTATCAATACTTACATTATAAGGTTGATTATTATAAAATTTTCTTTCCAATTTTGCTGGGTTTTTAACTTCTCCCTTTTTATCACCAAACAGTAATAACATACAAGAGCTTCCGCAACTTCCATTCACAAGATGAATTGATTCTTGCATCAAAAAATTTGCAGCAAGTCAGTTTTATCAACATCAAAGAAACTGTGTAGGAAAACTCTTTCAAATAACTTTCTTTCTTGTCTCAAAATTTTCTAGTCTGCTGTCAATACAGCAACCTTTCTAATGCTATCACTTCATGAAGTTTTTAATATTAAAGATGTGAAGGACAGAATTATTATTATTATTATTATTACTATTACTGTCTTGGAATATTTTCATTGGAATATTATCTTGCATAATTCATACAAAATATCTTCTTAAAGAAGCAGCCTGAATCGGGAATAAGGCCCTGCACCTTGATGTTTAAATTCCTGTGACTTTTTTTCATTTGGTATCAAAAAAATGTTAATTTTTTATAGGATTAGGTGTCCAAATCCACTCACAAGAGAGTGAGAACTTGGTCATGAGGATGTGTGTGCAAAAATTCTGACAGCATGATTAAATACTGTATTGAGATTCTCTGAGTCTTTCATTATTTTGGCCATATTTCTTACTGGGGTAAATGGGAGGGCAGAATTTCAAAATAGATTTTTCTTTTTGCACCAGGAGAGAACACAAAACTGCACTTCTTAATGGGGAAAAATGGCATGGATTTGAAGGATAATGAAAAAGAATTCTAAATACTTTCAGCATTCATTTTAATACGAAGTGTCTTCTCTCTGGAAAAACTTTGAATCAAACCCTCAAAATTTAAATATTTTCTTTCTCGGTGGTTCATTTTTAATCACATCTACTTTAGATTTAGAAGATTTATTGGCTTTACTCAGTTTAGAAATAATTAGATCATATCCCTATATTATTACCTCTGGGTTGAAAACGTTCCCTTCTGTCTCCGTTAAGCTTGTACCCAATTGCTCACATCTTTCCTCACTGGCAGTAATTGTTTCATGCAGAGAGTCCAGCTGTTAGGCCATAATATCATTGTCCCAATCTATCTTATTCAATGAGTTCTGGAAAGTTAAATCACTTCTGAAGCCTACAGTGAGGAGATACCTAAAGATAGCTTTGCATATATAGGACAAGATGCTTTTACTAATGAAAGTGCTGTTTACTCTTGTTTTCAGCAATGTCAAAAACTAGTTTCACAAAAATCCCATGAGAAAAAAAAAACAACCAACAACCAAGCCTGTTGTTTGACTTTGTGAAAACACTGATTTTTTTGTTACAATCACAGCAATTGATACTCTTCTGCATTTTATTTGCAGGAAAATATTGTCTCTTTTACTACAGAAGGAAAATCTTTCAGGGTTTGCTGAGGCCAATCAGCCACATTGTAATTTACTTTATGGCATAGAGTCAATATCTGCAAAGATGACTGATTTTATATGTTTTTGACCTCAAACTTGACATGTTTGGAAAATTCTTGTATTTGACCTGCTTTGATATTCAAACCCAATATAATTTATTCACAGTTAGTATTGTTCTTTTCTCTTCCTAAAATAGTGCATTTGGTGGTAATGTTGCAAGTGAAAAGCAAAACCCTAGTGAATGGCCAAATTCTGATCTTGGGAAAAGTGGCTCCTAAAAATATTGACTGTAAAATATTTTGAAAGTTTCTAGATTTTAAAATGTTAGGTACATAAAAGTTATTGTTGTTACCATTATTATTAAATAAGTTTAAGCAGCATGAAATTTTAACTGTGATGATTATAACTGTGATGTATTATAAGTTTATAAAAAATGTCATATCTTAACCTTTACAGAACTAGGAGTTGACATGATGCTCAGTTAATATTCTTCACTCATACTGTTGAAGACCTAAGGCAGCTTGTCATCTGAGGTGTATGAACCAGCATGACAGAGACTATAGGGACATTTTGACACATGTCAAATCAGGGTAATAGCTATATTACCCAGGCAGCATGAAGACATGATTATGAAATTCCACTGTACTGCAAACCTGTCACCATCTGGAATAGAACCTGAATTTTTACAGAAAAGTTGTTTTTTTTATTTTTGTAAGTACAAACATCTTGGGAGTCATTACCTATAACTCAGCCTAGGTATATCTATACTTCAGGTATAGAATTTTAGATTGAAGAATTTGATGCCTTGTGCCAATGGTATTATGCTTCAGAAAAAGTAAGAATCCTGGTTGGATGATTTTCCTGAATTTGTTGTCAAGGATGAGTATACTGAACTTCTATGCCTTAGATATTTTGATGGAATTGCATATGCATAACATTTATAGCCCAGTTTGAAGCAGATGAAAAGACCCCAAAAAATGCAATACAGGGGGCCGCTCACTTATTCAGATGATTAATGCTGCTCTAAGTGCCCATTCAGATGTGTTTACTCGTAACAAGATAAATTCACCATGTCCCTACAAGCAAACTAAACAGGGCCAAGACACAGGCCGAAGAGCTGCTGCTGCGTCTTCAGGGCTGTTGCACAGTCAGCAAGATCTGGAGCTCTGTTTTGGCCCGAGCCGACAGCCGTCTCTCGACACGGTGGAGGACATGGTCGAACAAGGGACCACAGCAACCAGTCTGCCTTTGGCAGAGCTCAGCTGTCCTGTTGGGCAGCTGTGTGGGCACAAGCAGAGCCACGGCACAGCTGGCTTCAGAGGCAGGAAAATCTCCCTGGCCTGTTACATTTACTAATAGCTGCTGTTTCTGTAGAGGAATGCTGTCGTGTGCCACGGGTTGTGTGAATGCAAAGGAAACAGTAAGACGCCGTAGCCCTGGATGGCCTGTTTCTCTACCGTGCAGATGGCCTGCTATATTCACCCCATTCTGCAGCCTTCCTGCCGTCTTAGAAATGCCTTAGGAAACCACAAAACACAGAGGCACAAAGGCAGGCAACAAAAGAGTAGATGGTGAGATAGCACTAAGTCATTCATATTAGAGACACGGGTCACTTTACTATGAAAATGAAGGGAGCAGGGGGTAAGTGCTGGTGAAGAGGAGCTTCATTTGAGCTATTTTTGCTTTGTAGCTCTGGTCACTGACACAGCATATGCTACTCTAAGGATGCATGGATGCTGTGACAGATCTTTTCACAGGAAGGGACTGAGTTCTCCCAAATACCACCTAACAGATAAAAACACGGTTGTATGAGCTCTAGTTACAACCCTGCCCATAGCATCACTCTAACATATATTTTCAGAAAACTAAAGGGAGAAAACAAGGTGTTCAGTCCTTAACATTTCTGTACATGTCCATGTCAGGGGAACTTGTATTGAATATTGCCATTTGATATATGAATAATGTCACATTTTCCCATGCAGACATGAATTAACTAGAGGAAGAAAGGAGAAAGAGTTGACTGCAATATATAATCCTCTACCATGTGATACAGCAGAAAGACACAGCTGAGCACATTACGCTGAGGTGGCATCCACCCCTACATCCTGCTTAGTGTCTAAAAAAATTTATGATTTCCATATGGTACCTATGGTGTCCTTATAAAAATTCCTTGGAGAAAAGGCCTATTCTCTTGCATTATTACATTTGTATGCAGTGATAATTACTGAAATGACAGAATGGAGTAGAGATGGATTGCAGCGTGGGTAGGCTGGAGAGTGTCTCTAAGGTAATATCAAGTATGAGGTATGGAAGACAGATTCCTTGAGACAGAACTAGTTGGACTTCTTATTTATGGTGTTTTGTCTTTTGATTGTCACTTCAGATATTAAAACAAAGCAGCTGACGATTTTTTTTTCAAGAATGAAAAATCTCAGCTATCTCTCCCTTACTTTTTTCCTGAGAATATGTAAAATACAAGATACAGAAAAGTATTACTTAGTCCACATTACTAAAATGAACATCACATTCTTTTGTTCCAGTAATTATTATGTTAGCAAACATAATCTTCTGCCAAGCTGCTGTTGCCTATAGTGCTTTGAAAATCCTACTTATATAAAGAATGGAAAATAATTTGCATTTAAGATTGTTGCCGGTAAGTCCATACATTAGTAGAACTTTGGAACCATTTATTTAGGGCCAGACAGACTTGCACTTATTCTTGCAAGTTATCACAGTAGGTCCAAATCTGGCCCAAAATAAATAATTCCATGTACTGAATAACAAAGATTTACTAGCAATAAACTCAAATGCAAATTACTGAGCTACTCACATGAATAAGTGGCATTCAACTTGAATGAGTAGGAAACTCTGGCCCCTTTAAGTGTCAGCATAGCAGCAAAGAACTAAGAAAACAATATAAATCAGTGAACCATAGCCAAAATTATTAAGAGAAAATTGATTTTTAAAAATGCTGAAAATAAATCTTAATAGCTGTGTATGCCACTGAATTTAGCAAATTTCTCCAATAGAATAAATTGATAAATCTAGTCCACTTCACTGCCAGATGTTACTGAAATTATTTCAGGATCTATAAGCAAGAATGGTGTATGCATAATCACATGTTGTCACAAATTTGGCAGCTACTCTCATCTTTGCTTCGTTGCATTGCATGGTTCCCATTTGTCATTTAGTGTCACAAACCCTCAAGCATGAGCAATTAGAGCGCTTCAGCTAACACGCTGCTACAATGGTTTAAATGAAGAGCAGAAACTCACTTTCTAAATGTAGTCCTTAGAGACAGACAAGTAAGATTACTTATAAATGCCTAACAGAGTTGATTAACAGGTATGTTTCCAAGACTCATCTCCTTAAATTAGACCCAAAAAGTGCAAAAATGATCACATCTTTATCAATTAAGCTAATCCATCTATTAAAACTCTCTCTTGAAATGAATATAAACCCATTTAAGGATGATTATTGTACCTTTCTTTCATTCTACTTTCTGTTTAACTTGTCATTAAAGTCTTTTATGTCTCTGATTAGTTTTGAACCCATTAATTACAGGGCACTACATTGAAAGAAACTGTCTTTGCAAATGAGTAGAAAGCCTTCTTTTAAGGCACAATCTAAAATGAAAAAAATAAAATAAATATTTGGTTTGGTTGTTTTAATTTCTCTAGGGACACTGTTAAAACAAAAGGCAAAGGTTTTAATGCTCTTCTTTTTAAGATAGACTATCATGTTACAGAATGCAGTTTGTAAGATTGTCTACAAGGACTTTTTTAAGCAAACACATACCATAATTTATTGGACGAGAAGAATCCCTTGTTTGTGATTTTAAAATTGACAAACTCCAGTGTATAGTCAAAACACATTTCAAACAGAACTCATGTTTGTCTACAAACACATTCAGAATTTGCTGTCCCGTGTTTGTATCTCACTCTGCAGGGATGGCTGCAGAGCACTGCGATACTATAGCATTTCAGCAGATGGTGAATTTTCTACTAGCAATCATGGTTTTACTCCTGCAAATTGTACACAAGGCTATGCTAAGTTTATTATGATTATGCCATGTACCCTCCTTTCTTCTGTATCATTTTGTTTATTTCACTTGTCCTTCTCTCTTACTGTTAGACTAAATTCATCAACAGTCATCAAAAACTTGTTCTTCTCCACTATTTTTTCCACTTGAAAGTACTTGTCAAAAATATGAATTGCTTACTTCTCATAATTAGAAGGAAGCTAGACTTACATGCCATTCACAGCACCTTGTACATAAAAACTACTATAACTATTATCAGACTTGGTCGTTCAGCCATGCTGAATTTACTGATTCACTGCCATTTCTCTTACAGTTGTGTATTTCTGGTAATTTTGAAATATCTTATACAGTGACATGGCTCTTTGTTCTGAATTCACTTGTATTAATCATAATTTTCAGCAGATGTACTCCTAATTTACTGTGGTATACATAAATGTTATTACGTCCCTTATTTTTTCTGTATTCTTTTGCATAGCATCTATATTAAACCATTGCTTATGCTTTAGGTACAAAATAATACGCTACACAAATGAAAAAAAAAAAAAAAAAACGATGACTCAAAAGAATATGACTATGTTCCAAACCTCATTTGTGTTTATATCGGGCAGGCAAATAAACTGATGCATAACTCCATTAATCATAAAAATAACTGTTCTCATTCTACAAGACCTTTAAAAATCAGAGTAATGTTCATCATTTCTCCTCCTCTTACTTTATACTTACCTGAGCTCTACTCTTTTTTTGCAGAAATCAGCTGCACTACAGTTTTGCAGTGGCTAACTTTGCAAGGGAAATTGTACATTAGGAAAAGAAGAATATATTTTAACTGAATTCTTACATACTGTGATTATATATATTTATATACACATGTAGATATGTATACATATTACATTGTATATGTATATTTTAATTCTGAGCTCAAACTGTACTATAGATAAATAAAAAAATGAGTAAAATATATGAGCTGTATGGAGAGTTTACATGTTAGAGGAACAGATAAGTATTACAAACTATTGTTCAAAAATTAGAGTTAGGAGATTGTGGCATAGTAAATAACATCTCTTTCATACAAAAAGATCTCTAACGCTTTGAAAAGAGCTAGAATACTGTAGTTAATCTCTCTTAAAGGAAAATTTTACAATTGTACATACAAGGAATAACATGGAATTAAATAGGCAAATAATTAGTGGATCAAAACTCAGTGGTAATGAATAGCCTCACTTTGGGGAACTTTGGAGGCCACTTGCCTTTCACAAACTGAGGGTTTGTCTGAGAGGGTGCAGATGAAGTGTGCGCTATGGAATAAAGTCAGGCTGAAGAAAAATCATAACCTGTAATACAAGAAACAACAAATAAAAATGTATTTTCTGCACTATACCACCACAAATAAACTGGTGCATTTGGATAAAAAACTCTAGAATTTCTTCTGTTCATCATTCTTGGGAATTAAGATCTCAAACCTGCAGGTGTGCAGTCATAGCTAGAGGGGAGTAACAGCTAAGAATCTGCCAAGAATGCTAAATGCCATGTAAAAATAATCCTGTTTGCTCAGTCACTGTGAGGATCTGCAGTTTCTACCTATGCTATTTAAAGTGACAGAGGTTCCCTTTACTGTAGTACTCATCACATATGGTGTGTGACATCATGGAGGGCATATCTTAAGGGATGTTTGTGCACATGATTTCACCTTCCTTACAAATTAGTTTTGGGTTGCTCTCATGTACTCCTCCTATGAAAGAGAGAGTTTCTGCCACCTCTCATCACCTCAAGAGCACTGCCAATATGTCAAAGAAAGTGATCCTTCCCAACCGCTCAGCAGTGGTAAGAGGCATCTGGAGAGCTGTGTCCAACTCTGGGTTCCCCGATCCATGAGAGACATGGACATGCTGGAGTGAGTCCAGCAAAGGGCCTCAAAGATGATGAAGGGACTGAAGCATCTGACATATAAGGAGAGGCTGAGAGAGCTAGGACTGTTCAGCCTGGAGAAGAGAAGGCTCAGGAGGGATCTTATCAATGTGTATGAATACCTGACTGGGGTGCATAAGGAAGTTGAAGCCAGATTCCTCTTAGTGATGCCCAGTGAAGGACAGGAGACAAAGGGCACCAACTGAAACACAGAAAATTCTGTTTAAACATAAGAATGAAACCATTTACTGTGAAAGTGGTCAAACACCAAAACAGGTTGCCCAGAGAGGTTGTAGGATCTCCAGCCTTGGAGATATTCAAATACCAACTGGATACACTCCTGGGCAACTGTTAGGCTTTGTGCTAAAAGTTCATCTGAACCCAGAGAGGCCCAGAGAGGCCCAAAGGCAGGTGAAGAAACTCAAATGGTACCTTGCCCTGGCTACTCCAAGGCCATCACAGGAGAGTGATCAGCCCACCCAAGGTACATCTCAACAAGCCCAGAGAAGCACAAGAGTACAAAGGCACACAGGAACCCAAATCAAGGACTCGGAAGGACACCAAACACCTCTAACTGATCCTGCTCTGAGCAGTGTGTTGGACTAGATGACCTCCAGACGTCCCTTTCCACCTCAGCCGTTCTGTGAGTCCATGTTTCAAGAAGTTCTCTACTTCACAGATAGGCCAATTCACCTTCACATGAAATGTGAAATGCCTCTCAGCATAAATAGCACCTCTTGCCCTTTAAGGACCTGCAAAGAAAGATTAATGAACTGTTTGGCAGATGACAGCATACAGTGCTGAGAGCAGACGAAAAGACTTGGGGATGATACAGTAGAAATGGGAGAGGCAGTTCAAATTGTGTTGCTGCTTTTGCCTCTTCAGGGACTTGGGAGTAGTTTGGATTTGGTGGCTTGCACTGAAGGAAGGTACCTCCTGGAAGCTTCTCCTCTTTCCTGTGGAGTCCTGCAAGCCCTGTGGAGCAAATGGCTTCAGACAGAAAGTGTGGTGCCCAGGTTGGTGCCCATGGCTTCTTAGGCAGCTGGCAGTCATCAACAGCAGTGCCACTGGGCTGGGCTGGGGATGCCAAGTCTGCTGTTGCAATGTTAGAAAACTGTGCAGGGAGAAGGAACACAAAATTAATGAAGTCTCACCCTTGCTGTCTTTTGAGAGCAGTCCTAGTGTGAATGACATGTCTTCATATATTGTAATTGAAAAAGAGGAAAAAAATCATGAAGGCAAAACTGCTTTTGTGGTACAGCATCTTAAGCACACACATTTTTCTTAGAACAGGGTCTTTTTTCTCCTAAAAACTATGAAAAAAAATTGTGAAGTTCTCTGTCTACACATGGTGTGACTTTATGTGGAATCATTACCACAGTCTCTGAACACCCCATGGATTTTTAACTTCTTTACATAAAAATGTATTTATCTTCAATGCTGTAAATAATTTTGTTCTTCCTACATTATCTTCCCTCTTAATTTTGCTATACACTCCCACTCCCAGTACTCATCCACATAGTTCATTTGTCAGTTTTCCCCATAGTCATTGTTCCACTGACCTCTTATACATAGCCCATTTGCACGGTACAACTTCCAGGTCTTATCTGTGAGACTCATACCGATTCCTCACTAAACATCACCCACAGACCTATTCTTGCAGTGTGCTGCCTGCAAAGGAATTAATGTTATTCAAAACACTAATATTAATAGTTTAATATTAGGTCTTAATACTTCTCTTCCCTATTCTCTAACTTTTGCCTGTTTCTCTACTTACCTTTCACCACAAAATTCTCAAGAAGCAAATGCCTGTTCCTGAATAATAAGTACCAGACATGAACCAGTACTAAATGATGGATAGCTGTGCTAGAGGAAATGAAATTCAGGTCTGTATTGAGTCAGTAGAAGCTTGTGGTAATGCCTGAACTTGTTTTATCTCCTACTGTAAGGAAGTTCATTGGATTTTTGTCTTTACAGCACTGTGTTTACCTGAAATTTAACATTGTGTTCTATGAACAAACTGTTAGCTATAACAATGAGCAATAATGGGAAAAAGTTCTTTCACATAAGTGCAATTCCATGAATTTCTCATTTGTGAAGATGAGGTCCAAACTCACTTTTTAAAGAGTGACTTCAAGATTGTAAGGAATTTCACAGAATTAGTGAAGGGAGTTCATTGGCACAGTCTTGCCAGTAATGTTCCCACAGAACAAAGAAATGCTTGCTCATGTATGTATGTATGTAATTATATTGTACCTATAAGAATAGAGATTTTGAAATACATTAACAGATAAATTAAAGGCACTTTTTATATTGATGTATTTTTCTTGCATTACCTCTGACTGCTATTCACTTCATCTGTAAAGTATAGACATCTGACAAAATCAGATTACAGTATTTGCCCATGGTAGCAAATGGCTTATTTTAGAAGTCTACTTGAGGATGACATTAATATTACCACAGAAGTTCCACTTTATAAGTGCTGACAATATAGGACATATAGACAATTAGCTCAGATATAAACCTCTGCTATGTGCTAGAAATCTGCCTGTGGTAACATGAATCTTTTGTAGTTTAGCAGAAGAAAAAATTTGGACTTTCCCCTCCAATTCAGCTCATTAAATTTCCACTTTCACTAAAACATAAGGCTGGTGAGATCATATTTTTAAGCCTATATTATATCAAGTCAGATTCTAGCATATTTGTGTATTTGCAGAGCCATGGAAAAAGCTCCACTATCCTCAGTTGTATCCTGTACCTTCAGAGCTTTGCTCTCACACTCTTTAGTATCCTGTTTTATTTGTATTTGCCCTTAGTCTTAATAGAAAATAACTGAAGTCATGTCTTACATTGATGTTTCAATAAATCTGAACAACTGGAGACATCTTTTTCCATGGTTGATCTGGAAGGGTACAGATCTCTGGCTCTCTTGTAAGTGGCCCTGAACACTTAAGGCGGGTTTTATCTGACCACCTGTGGTAGTTGCCTAGATCCCCTCTGCAGTCAGTTTGGAAATGTGCCTGTAGTGCACAATTAATCTCGTTCTAAAAATCAGGTTAATTCTAATCTAGAAGTGCCTATTTCTCTCCCCTCACTATAAAAGAAGTTCAGACAATTACCTTTGAAATATTCATCTGTAGTGGGGACATCGAAAGACAGGAATCCTGCTCAAAGTATTTGGCCTAATCTTTGAACAAAACCAGTGCCCTTCCTGTCAAATTATTTCCTTTGAGCTCACTATTCTACTCAATAGCAGTGGCTCACTCCAGGCAATCATTAATGATGTCAAATACATGTGCTACATCAGCAGTTATGGAATTATTGTGGGCTTTGAATGATACAAAGCTGATCACATGCAATGAAGAGCTATTTACACTTCTCATGACATTTCAAACTTTAGCTTAAGGAACAGCTCCTTTCGATCTCAAACCCATTTTAAATTTTACAGTAATAACACAAAGCTTTATATTAGCAGTATCATGGCATATTTGTTGAGTGATTTTTGTGGACATTATTATTGTATGCAGCACTAAATGAGCTTTCAGCCATACAATGCATATAATATACCATAGACTGGACTTCTCTCTGCCTCCCTCGGATAACCACACGTACATCTCTACTTTTTTCAGACAACAAAACTGTGATTGACAGGGTGATATCAGCAAGACTACAAAGATCTCTGGGTAGACCATGCCTTCTAAGGCATTGATTTCTATGCTTATTTCATCTTCATCTCCTTATCATCAAATCTACAATGACAGAGCCTGAGTGTGCCACCTCACAATATCATGGCATGCTAAATGAAAAGCTATGTCCCAGCTGAAGTTTTATATGGCTGAAAAGAAATAAAAAGACCATATACCTTGAATTACATTCTCATTAGCTCTGTTTTCTGAGCTCCAAATTCTACTTTCATAGAAATGCAGGCAACTGAGTCAATTAACATTTAGGTCAATGTTTATTTCAGTCCAATATCTCTCTGGAGCAAAATGAAAGAAGTTGTCATCTATTTTTATCAATCCATCTTTTTGTATGCCAGTGAAGATATTAATATAATTAAATCATGACCAGAAGTAGACTATGGCCTTTGAAACCTCACAATATTCATTGAAAGAGATGGCCTAGAAGTTTGATTAATGGATTATTACCACAAAAAGGTGCTCCTTTTCAGATTTTCCCTCTACTTCCCCCCCCCCCCTTTTTCCCTCTGCTTCCAGCACACTGAGGAACCAGTTTAATAGTTACTGGTGGGGATTACTTCAGTGCTTGCTGTTTGGAGTGCAGGCTGTGACAGGAACAGCTGACGGATTGTTCCCCATGGTATTGAATGATTTTGAATTTTAGTACTCTCTGCAATTTTCTCCCTCCCAATTGACATCAGAAAATGAGGAAAAGATTTAGTTTATTCTACAAAGGAAAAATCCGTGGAAAATATGCAGTTCATTTTGTTGTAAATGTGGGTAAAGGAGTTGGTAAACCTGTGGATACAGAAGGTAAATGTCATTGAAATGAGCAGTACCTCAAAGTAATGAATTTTTGAGCTTTACAATAGCTGGTATTATCAAAGGATGCACCAAAGATGTATTATTTCATTTTATTCCTCTTTCTGTTTATCATCATAGTAAGGGCACAGCAGTTACAACCCTCCTAAGAAAACTAGTCAGAGGATCACCAATTTACAAAACCAGTAAAGCCAAGGCACAAACAACAGATGTTTCTATTTGTTTAGGAAAATTATTTTGCCTTCTATGATGTGCTATATTTTATTATATTTTCTAAATTAATATATTATAAAAATGGGCTGAATATTTGTGAACTTCAGTAGTGGGTTTTCACTGAATTGCATATAATTATTTTATTCAATTTAGTTACCAAGTTTTATATACAATCTGGGGGGAATATTATTTCATTACCATTCAAAGAAAATCCAATAAAAACATGAACATACTCAAAGTCTGCAGTGCACCCACACCAATCAGTGACTAATCAATTTTAGAAGTTTCATTCTGGATCATATCAAATGATCTGGGAATTCAAAAAAACAGCAGTAAACCTTGCCCAACAGCCCTTTAAGGGCTTAAGTCCTAACGCTAGCTCAGGATCCTCTATCAAGTCTTTCAATAATGCTAGAGTGGCAGCTGAAGCAAGTCCAAGCACTGATGAGAGATCCCCAGCCTCCATGCCAGTGGCCTCTGCCTACCCAATCCCAAACTTATCTGTAGCTATCAGAACAAACATAACTTAGATTTATCAGCCGCTGCTGGCTCATGGGCCAACGTCCACACCAACAGTAACTCTAATCACAGTTTAGCAATTCTTGTTAGACTCATTCCAAATACCTCTCCATCAGTCCCTGATGGGTTAGACCTCAACCTAATTCTAACTGGTCTACGTGTTCGTTTCTACTCAGGTTTAAAACAAACTTGGTTGCATAATTTTTTATTTTTTTTTCTTTTCTGGAAGACTCAACCCTTATGGTACTGCACTGGTTCCTGTTGGTTCCTGTTTGGTCAAATCCTATTCCTGATCTCAGTCCTAATGCTGGTCTGGTGGACCATAAAATATCAGAACTATCACAACCCATCAGCCTTTCCAGTCTCAGCTCAGATCTGTAGACCAGTTTGAACTCTAAATCATCTTCCCCAGCTGGAAAATCTTTTAATCCTTGCCACTGGGTCACCACCAAACAAAGCTCTCCCTTGGCCCCTTCTCTAATTCTGTTTTGTAGATTTCTCCATCTCTTTTCCTACCATTACTTGATTACTTGCTAGTGAGAGCAGTCATAAATGACACTTAGCACTCTTAAAGTCAAATTTGTCATAGACTCAAATATCATGCTGTCTGGTAGAATCTAGATCATCAAAACTTTGTGACTAAACTCTAATCCTAATCCTGAAATTCCTGTAGTTCTGTAATCCTAATCCTGTAGTTCCTAATCCTGAAGACAGCCTTCTTCAAAAAGCCTATGTTCTGGGCACCAAGGCAGCAGAAATGTCTTTTTGCAGCCCAAAGTGAGGAATGTGAATATTAAATATAGGATATGCCATTCTGTGTGCCTTCCCCTTTTGGTTAGCTGTAGATGCTTTTCTGCTTGCTGCTCAACAATGTGACTGCTCTGATTCCCACCAGAATGTCTAAGTCAGTCATCCACTGCATAGGGACCAAATGATTCCTAGTCCTAGGTTCTACCTATTTGGATGCATGAATCCTTTACTGGGACTCACCTATAGTGATAATAATGTGGCAATGGTTTACAAAGCACATATTTTAACTGTGAAGTATCTGCACCTTTTCATGCACAACTATTAACAAGGAATAGAAGAAAATAACTACATTTAGAGTTTACAGGTTATTTGTTAAATTTGATTTAGAATTCATTCAAGTCAGATAAGTTCCTAGTGGTACTTATGAGAAATTATATTCAGAATAAAAATGTAATGATTTCATACTGTTGCTGAGAATCCTTCTTTCTCCTATTAGAATTAATTTTTATGCTTATTAGGATTAAAGTCATTCTTTTCCTCACCATCTTATATTGGTTAAAACTGTGCTGTAAAATCTTTAGTGGCCTTTTCTTTACTGTTTCTGATAGCATGAATATAACAGCAAATAGATTATGGTTTAATTGATGTGTCATGGAAGTGTCACTACTTTTATTTCAGTCATAGTTTATTAGGTTCAAAGATGTGGCTCTGCAAGTACTTCAATATAATTTTCCTGGAATTGTTCTGTGGAGTAACTGATGGCCTCCATGTGACAATACTGATACCCTTTCATGTGATCCTCCTCCCACATTTATATCATACATAATTAATTGTCAGCACCATAAAAGTCATTCTCAGTCCTTTCATCAGCGTTTTCTTTTGTGGATGGTGACACCAAGACTTTCTTACCAGAGTAGCATTGCTTCTTGACACATGGCTGATGAAGAGTGTCCCTGAAGAATAATTTCTTTCTCATATCCTTTTGTTTTAAGGATTTAATTTTTTCCCTGTATGTTCCATATTGAGAGAATTTTCTCACTCACTCTTAAAACCCAGAAAGCTTAAGGAAGAAATTGATCACTGAGATGTGATCTTCATATTTTCTTAAGAAACTGAGAAAGAGTAGAGTTAAAAATTAATCTGGAATTATTTGAAGTAAAAAAGGAGTGGTAAAGTGCCATTTGTTCATTCAGAAATTTTATCCAGATAAAAATTGCAACAATTAAGAAAATACTTAGGGAATAACGAAAATGTATCCCAAAATGTTAGTGAATATTTTACACGGAGCATTCCACTGAGGTGCCGATCCTCAGTTTGCCAGTTAGACTCCTCCTATTGCTCATGTAAAGAGATAAATAGCCTCAGAAAACAATTTACCCACCTATCTTAAATATTTATATTACGCTAAGATAAAACACAGTCAGGACATGCCACTTGCCATCTCTGTTCACTGACTTAGGGGCCTTAAATTCTCCACTGTTCACCTTGACTGTTACACAGTTTGAGACAGACAAAATGAATCCCATTGACCTAAGGTTGCCTGTACTGATACCACCCAGTTACCAAGAAATACACTTCAGCTGAATCATTCCTGGCACTTACAAGTTTGATACAACTTAAATCTTTGCAATTAAAGAAATATGGTGAGCCTTGTATTGAGTTGCATAAAAACGTTCAGGGCTGAAGCAATGAAAGCAGGACAAGCAGGGTAGCATTTATATTAAATAAAACCTATTAGCATCCATTGGGGAAGAAAAAAGCCAAAAGCATGTTTCAGGAAAACATTTGATGATTTTGAATTCAAATTCAAAATTTTAAAATATTTAGTTGTGCTATCTTTAAACTCTGTTTGATCTCCAGCTGTCTAAAAATCTAAAGCTTCCTATGCTTTTAAATGCACTGAGTGGCTTTTCAGTCTCCAAAAGAATTAATATTTGATCCCGGTTACTAGGAAGAGAATAAGTTCTAATAAATAAGTACTTTTGATAAGGCATTCAGTTATTCACTCTGAATCATGGCTGAGTAAAGCAGCTAAAAGAGAGATTGTGTATGAAATGATTTAAGAAAGTTATTTTACTACATAAATACAAGGGATAAGGTGTGCCAAAATTAGTATTAAGAAAGTTTCTAAAATTGACTGAAACTCAGCTTGAATATCAATAATTGTCAGCCCCTTTGTTAACTCGAATCAGATTCTACTTAACTGATTCTCCATAAATTCAATTTCATAATTAAGAATATCTCCAATCTAAGTAGATTAAAGCATTTCACACATTTTCCTTATACCAATTACACTCTGTATGTCTTATACACCACTTGAACAATCTCTTCAACATTATTGACTTTTTCTTCTAATGATATAGGAGGATATTACACAAATCTCTTTGTTTAACTGAGGTATCACACTCTAAAGCGTTAACTGCCTCAGAAACATTATATAAAAGTCACATTTAATGAATCTAAATTCTTTTTTCTTATCTGTCTGTGTTAAAATAATAGTTATAAAATTAAGACACATCAGCTGCATAACATCTGAACTCCATACAAAGCTAACAATTTCTGGGAGTATGGAGTTTGTGTAGGCTGCTTATATCTCTCTAGCTCTTTCATAAATACAAAAATTTTAAAAATATCCCAATACTGTTTCTCCTCTCAGCTTAGGTCTTCAGAGCCATATAAGCCAATCAAACACATTCAATTATACTATTTTAATAAGGTGAGAGAAGTTACATCAGAAAAATTAACACAAAAGGAATTAGGTCAGGGTTTGCCTGGGGGAGAGGCTCCATGTAAGTAGCAAGTTGGTTAAGCAGGTTGCCATTTAAGCCATGTCTGAATAAGAGCCTTTCTCTTACATCCAATGTTTAGTCTGACAACATGCATGAGTTTTACCAAGAACTCACCACCAGAGGCTTAACAAACTGCCTGACAACTTTTAAATGTGATACATAGACATCTTTAAACATCTTCTTGTGATTGCAATATATAGGAACTCAAAATCTTTTAATGGTTATAATAATGTATTTTCTGCCTGATTTAGAAGAAGGGAACGAATCTGAAACACCATCAAGGCATGAAGTGGGACCCATGGGTACTCCATTTGTACTGTACTTGGGCCAGAAACTTGGATGAACATGTCTCAGAGAAGAAACAGAGGAAAAGACCTAGAGCCTGAGAGGATCTCCCAGCAGCACATTTACCCCATTGTGGTGGTGCAGCCCACCCACCCCCGGGCCACGTTGTGATGTCAGGACCAGCCAACATTGTGTTCTTGTGCAGTGAGTGGGGACAATCTGGTACTTTCTTATCCTGGCTACGGTACAGTGAGTTAGGATGATTAGGCACTCCCTAACTGTACCTGAAACTCCTGTTGCCTGGAACTGTACCTGAAACTCCTGCTGCTGGGATCATGGCCCACCTTGGAGAGTGCCAGAATTACCTGACAAGAATTATGGCCAGAATGGAAATACATTGACCAAAGTCAATCACCTCATGACCCTATAAATAGTGATCCTAAGTGAGACCCTTTGAGCTCTCCAGGATCGCAGCAGGCTGTGACCCAGTATCTCCCCCTGAGATTGGACATCTCTCAGGGTAGATTTCATGAGTATTTTAAGTAGTAGATGTTATGAGGATTTTAAAGAGTAGTTTCAACAAAGATTTCCAAGATCGTCTGCTGGTAGATGCCAACGAAGAAGAAGGGATCAAAGATTGTCTGCTGACAAATGCTGACAGAGGAGAATAGTGACTAATTCATACAATTAGATTTTGTGAGGGTTTTAAAGATCGTTTGGTACCAATAATTTACTATAATTGGCCAAGGGAGAAAAAATCTTTATTATATGTTAACGTGTGTGTATGTTTTTGTGTGTGTGAGATTTGATTTAAGAAAATTTGTAGTGCTGATAGCAAACTTTATTAAATCACTCTGATAATTGGTTGATAATTAAAAATTTTTAAAAATCATATAACCTAATCTTGTGATTTACTGTGATAGTGTTAATAAATCTTAAATTGCTGCTACCTCAATGTCGTATAGGATCCATAATCACTCATTCCCCAACAAATTGGCATAGTAATTTAACAAGAGATTTTCCTTACCCTTTGTACCCCTTCTATTAGGCATAAACTGTTGTCCAAGTCTGAGACTAAGTTTGGATCCAGCCGCACCTAGACTCCTCTCTGAGATGGAGTTTAGAAAGCAAGGGGGTCTGTTCTGAACCTCTTACTCAATGGGAGGGTCTCTCTCACCTTTTTCCATCTCCAGTCTCTGTGTGAATCATTCTAACTAGATTCTAATTTGATTTTCTTTTGTATGTTTCTTCTATGTAGTAACTAATAGAGTGAACCTTGCCATCGAACTTTAAGTCACACCTTTTACAAATTTGCATTAAAATCTCCTTTTGCTAATACTTTTGATGGTGATTCTTTAAGTGATCTAAACCACTCCATTCACGACACTCATGCATTGCAGGTTTCTTGCTCCTCTGGCCAGTATTTGTTGCAGTGATTACAGGTGAGGTATACTGGAGAAGCGAGATATGTTGGAAGAGTAACATTAATTTTTTAAAATATTTTATTTCTTCTCTAATATATTGCTTCTATAATTCTGGAATTTTATTTTAAACCTTGATAATCAGCCTACTTTTTTTTATTACTTGAATGTGCTTTAACATTGAAGGCACCAGGACTAACACCAGTGTATAGGATCGGCCTGGCTCTGTATTTCTGTGATCAAAAATATAATAACAAAATCTATGTCAGTCCAGAGCTCTCCAGCTCTGTCACTGCCTTGAACAACACACTCTTATAGATCGTCATTTAGAAGTTTCTTCCTGTAGCTTTTACTGCTAGTGAAAATATTTTTCTACTACTGGTTGGCCCTTGATTTTGTTAGAAAGATTACAGGTTCTGAATGTTTTTGCCTCATTTAATGAATCTTATTCTTTTGGAAGATGTGATTCAGGGCTCCATTCTGAACAGAATTCCTTACAGTATAGAAACGTGTGTTCCCAAGAATCAAAGATGTATGCTTTTGATCCATTTTTTCAACCTCTATGCTCTCCAAGAGATGATAAAATCATTTTTAAACATCCTGTGGCATTTAATTCAATTGCCTCTTCTAAACTGGTCAACATGTTCTTCAAAGACTTTTTTTCCCCTTCAGTTAAATAAATGATACTTGAATCACGATATTTTCAGAGTTTCCATCTTTCCTTATTACTTTCAAGATCATTCTAATAACATCTATTTTGTTTCAGATTAATAATAAAAATCCTTCCTCTTGATCTAAAGATTGAATATATGCCAAGTTTCTGCCTCTTTTTAGGCTCCTCGTTTTCCTGGTTCTTCAGTTAGATGTGATCACGTTTAGCTCTCAACAGACACTGAAAAAGGAGTTTTGTTCAGCCTTTGTGTCCAAAGTTGGCTCCAGCAGACTTGTGGCCAGGAAAGATGGACTAGCAAAGACAAAATCTACCCTGTCCAGATGAAAATGCACTGCTGGCTGTAGCCTCCATAATAAATTATGACATTCGTGCAGATGTTTGACAAAATGTAACTGCTCTCTCTCTGTTATGGAGCTTTGCCCACTTGGAAATTGATAACCTGGTAGGAATGTGCTGCTATAAAGGACTGGGAGATATGCAGCATTAGAGGCAGAAGTTCTTCCCATACACTTATGAAAGATGCAAATGATCCTTGGAGATAATAGAATAATATCACTCAATGAAAGTGGAAGAGGTAATTTCAGCGAATGTGTTTTTTTTAATTGAAGAAGTTAATTTGGAAGATCCAAACCTATCACTGAAGTCAGTACATGGTCAGAAATCTGAAGAATTCAGTAAGCACTGAGGATCTTCCTAGCCCCAGTATAAACAAAGACACTTTTTACAGTAGTAAGCAGCATATCCATATTTATGAATTGTTAATTTGTAATTAGTTTCCAAAATAATCTTACATGTATTGTCAAATACATCTTCGATTTACAGTATATACCAACTAAGCAGTCAGCTGCATAATGCAGTTTGTCTACAATGTTCATGCATAAATAATCAGTCAGTAATTTTGAATTAATTTTGAAGAACAGACTGTGAAAATCAGTTACTATGCAGATGAATGGTATTTAGTCATTCCATTTCACAAGTATGCATACCTATTCCAAATAATATCAGTCAGGTGATGACATATCTAATATTAACCTTCAGTACACAGAGCATGCAAGAAGAGGTGTTGCTATGGTACACAGCAGTCATGTAGGCTTCTCTAATACCAATAAACTTTACATCATTTCTCCACAGATACAAATTTGAGCTAGGATAACAAAGTTATACTGACATGCAACTAGATTACATAAATCAGGGCTGGGTAAGTGGCTAATAAAAGCAGAGCCTAGTTTAATTTTTACATTAAAAATGTTTTGAGCTTCAAAGGAATAATTCATGTTTTTAAAAAACTGAAAATTTCAGCTTTTATTGTTGATGTTGATTACACTGTTGCCTGAATATGAACAGAAAATGTACTGGCCCATCATAATTATCAGGCTACTGTTTTTTTATTTTACGGCTTCATATTTCACACCTGATTCTGAAATTTATCAGAAATGTATGAAAAGCACATGAAAAAAATAAAATGAGGGGCAGCTTTTGGGGGGATTGTGTTGCTGTCAATAATTTCTGAAAATGCTACCTACATTTTACAGAAACCTGCACATTCTTATATGCAAAAATCAATTTTGGAAATGTTTGCTATTATAAGAGGCAGTAAAGTTTGGCAAATGCTAAGCCACTTACAATTTAACAAGCTGATTGCCCCTGGAAGCTGTAATCAAGCATCTGTAGGTTTTTAGATGCATTTCTAACAATGAATACATTCTGCCCTAGAATTAGAGAGGCTGCTATGATTTCTAAATTTTCACATTTTACTCGCGACCTGGGGAACTGTTATAAGATGATGGAGACAACTTTTATTTAGCAAATAAACAAGCTGAATTCAGGAAGATTAACATTTTCAAACAATGTGTAGGTTTAGATATATAGCTAACAGATGTTTCATAGCCAAATCCATTTTATAGTTTAAAGGAGCTTTTACCTGCTTCAAGACCAGTTCCAGTTTTCTTACAGAGGCAACGAAAGAAGAAAACATAAGCATACAGATATGAAAAAATACAAAGAACAGGGTGAGCAGTCAGTGGGAAAAAGGGAAAGATTTTTGTCAAGGCAAAATAATTTTCCATAATAAAAAATCTGTGAGCAGAAACTGGTCTTATTCATTCATCAGGAAAATGAACATTTGCTATAGTGACAACAGCATTAAATGCACTATTTATTACACTGCTGTACATATAACTGCACCCAGCACTTATCACAAAGGTCATGAAAGCCCTAGAAAGGGAACAGGTTCTCTGAAGCATGACTAGCTAGTAGATGACTTTCAGCAACTTAGGCTGTCACCACCTGATCCCTGGATTTTCAGATGACTCAAAATCTGATCATCTTGCTGAATGCAAAAGTTCAGGTCCTTAAAAAGTCTTTGACTTTGAATGCCCGGCACAACGAGGCAGTTTTTACTTTAGAATCAGGGGCTGCAGAAAAGACAAATGAAATATTAGCAAAATCCACCAGTTTTGAATCACCACATTTCTGATATATATTCTCCCTTCTTCCAACATTATAGGACAGCTGACTACATCTAATTACAAACTGATAAGGCAAATGGGACAAAATGTTTCAACATCAGTACAACTGCAAAGTCAATTTTATTAAGTATAAAAATTGTTCAAATACACCTTAAATATTTCATTTTTGTACATAATTAGTGTGACCTCTATATATTTTTCAAGCAGTGCCTTATGTTTGGTGTACCAAAACCAGGCAAATATGCATTAGTCATCTAATTCTGGGCTGCTTCTGTAAATAGCTTTCATAGACACCAGAAACAAGCTTTGTGATGTCTTTGTAAAATAGGAGAGCTATTCCTCTCTATATCTCAGACATCTAAAGCCAGGTAGCATGAAGCTATGTCATTTTTTCTAAGTGCATTTCTTTTCTTGAAGTATTTAAGGCTGGCTACCAGCAGACAATATATTAGGCTGTGAATAAAGATCTAACAGCAACATAGTTTGAAACAGGAGAGGAGAGGAGTTTTCCTAGGTTTCCAGCCTAACTCATCACCAAACCCCAAGCATAAATTTACCATCATCTACTATAATATATGCAGGTTTGTTCGTCCCCTCCTGGTACTTGGAAGCTACTCCAGAATTAATTCCCATGAGGTTTAGAATCAATCTTCTGATTTAAAGTCTATACCAGCCTATGTCTATATAAACAATGTGCAATGAGAGTACAACCCTTTGTCAGAGGAAAAATACCAATTTATAATTCCACCAAGTTATAAATAAGGGTTGTGCTGGCAGTGGAGGCATTATATCTCCTACAGTGCCTGTGGAGACATTACATCTCATCTATAACTTCTCATATTATTGCAAACTTCCAGAATAATTTTTGGCAAACACTATCTGCATGACATTATGATTTTAATGCATATGAGAGTTTATCTTCACTTTCCTGTAAATACCATCCATTTTTTTCTCTTGAGTAAAACATATGCAGAAGTATTATAAATTTCTAGTTTGATATTTACAGCATTTTTGCTTCTTAATTATCTTCCCCTGGAAAACTGATGTAATGGTATGAGAATATTAAAAAATCCTAATTGTCTTTTTACAAAAACAAAAACAAACCCCAAAAACCAAACCAAAAAACTTCAAACATGTCAGAATTTGCTCATTTTATTTGTGTAAACAATAATGTTTAATATTGCATTGATCTTAAATTCTCATTCTTGAAACAGAAGTACATCAAAACTTTCATCAGATTATATATTATAATTCTTCCTAGAATTTTTTGTTTGGTTTTTAACCTGGGCCACAAATCTGGTATGTGCTGGCAATCCTCTCCTTCTATGCCAGATCAAGACTAGATAATTATTTGAGCACATGCTAGCTCAGACAGCTTTCTCCCTTTCCTTTTTATTGAGAGTATTAAAGTTTATAAGTATTATAATCTCCAAATGATAAGTCACATAACTGGTTTTATTGTGTCACTGAGCTTGGAATTCAGAGCTATTAAATCCTGCTCTGAAAGGTATCTGCTTTGGTAAGGTTTGGATTTATTCTACACAGTGTTTCCCCTCACTTCACCACTATAAAGTCTGAGAGAACCAAGGACTTTGCATTGTCAGTTATTCCCAGTTATATGCTGTTACAAGCAATGCAAGTTCACAAAAGGTCAAATTGCTGTAATTTTAGGTGGAAGCTCAGGAACTTCCTACCACTGAGACTAAGTCCATAATACCTACTCTGGGGTACCATATGAATCTCTTCTGAAACATACCTGAGCTACCTGTGCTATAATGGAATGACTGCTGTAACATCATTAATTTTTACCCTTAACAAAGGTATTTTTATTTTCAAAATACTTCATGAATATGTGCCAAAAAATAATCTAGTATTCCTCCTAAGCAGGCACTTTTATTTATTCTAATATTGTCCTTCCACATAGGAGAAAGGGGGTTTAGGAGAACTGAACGAAGCTATGCCAAGATTGGCAGTCATGAACTCTTGATTCCTCAACCAGTGTTCAAACTACTGATCCAGAAACTGCCTGTTTAATTTAAGCTACTAAGCAAATCCTAGAAATTTACCGATCAGGGGTAATCGTCTTGGACTGGACTTAACCAAGCCTTGTGAGCAATATGCTGCCCAAGAGACTCATTCTGTTACCTCAGGAGATTAAAAAGTTAAAATTAAGGCCAAGAAAGAAAAAGCAAAGTACAATATATTATGAAGGTTATTTAATCAATATTGTTGTTCATGGGCCAGGAAATAATGGGCATTACTGGATAAGAAACTGAATATTCTTTGTCTTATCAAAGCACTTACACTGATTCCTTCATAGAACGGAAATTATCTGTGAAAGACTAATGCCTGGAAATCTCAAGATTACTGAAAAGATTGTACTGAAATGATCCAAAAACATTTTTCTCTTCTATGGAAATATTTTTCTGCAAATGTAAATTTATGTCAATTTTCTATAGATGATTTTTGGGCAGAATATTGAGCTGCAACATTTAAAAACTTAGCAACTGAGAAATGTGATTAAAAAATATTGCAGCAACTGCCATATACCCCACTTCTCTCTAAACACCAGAACAGAGCAGATTTCATCTTTCCTGAAAAAAATCCTCATGGGAAACTGAAATATTTCAAGTTTTTTGACCAAAGGGTTTCAACTTGCCCACTCAATATCTTCAACTGCACTTTCACAGAATTAAAAGAAACACTGCATTATTTGATATCAGCCTTTCTATTGCATATTCTGTTGATAGGGAAAGAAAGATGCTCAATTTCATAACCTTCAAAATTGAAGTATCTACATGGTAAATACAGAAAACGCTATTGTCAGTCTTCCACTTAATTATATGAGGATTCTGCTTTTATGGATAATTTGGTGAGGTATATGACTAATACACTCATCAAAGGAGCTCCATGCACAAGAGGTAGCCTCCTGCTTTCCCTTGCTGTGCTCTGTGCTGCACAATGTCAGTCAGTTTTGCTCATTGGCTTTGACAGTATCAGTTCATAATCACTGGCACAGGAGATCATTTTTTAGCTGCAGTGTCCCATGTTGTAGAGCTAATGCCACACAGCTGAAGATTTGCTTTTAGCATGTCTGGTTAACAATTCATTGGCCGACCTCTCAGCTGTTCACACATTTTAAAAAAAGAAAATAGCTCTGAGCAATCATTTTTCTGAGATAAGCATCAGAAGATTGGACCAGTGTAGCTCAGCCCTGGAGGAACACTGCCTCAGTACTGCTTGGGATCGTATTGTGCCGTACATTTTAACACCATTAAGGGCAGAAAGATAACTCATATGGAACTGGCTGGAAGGCTTGATGTGAAAAATGTTAATTCATCCAAGTATTACAACCATAGAGAAGAATGGTGACAACCACACAATGCACATTAACATTTCTTTAAAGTCAGATGCCCTTTTATTTCCAAACATGCTGATTTAATCTCTCAAAAGCTACACCAGTTTTTGCTGTCCTCTGCATGACTTCATCATCAAGAGAGGTAGTGAGAGAGGATGCTGCCAGACTGGCAGGTTTTGTCTACAGATTTCCATAGTGCATTGCCGGTACACGCGGCTGAGAGAGGCAGAGACAGGATCACTCTTTCCCTCATGCTGAGGTGCAGACTGAGGTGCATCATCTACACTAAAGGATGTGGAGCTGCATAGCATCGTGCCTAAATGTAAGAAGAAGTTTTGCTCACGTCAGTCTTATGCTAGTGGAACAACAGAGCCTTACTGAGGACCATGTGAGACAGCAAAAGACCCTGGCGCTGCTGCTGACTTAAAGATAGTTGCTGCTATGTCACTGTGACATAAGTGAACAGTCCGTAAGTTAATCTGGGTAACTGAATGAAGTGAAGTTCTCTCCAAGAAATCCTGACAGGTAGTCACAGCATAGTCATAGGGCCAAAGGCCTTCCCTGACTGACAAAGATCACTCACAGATCTTGCTTTTGTTCTGCTCATACCCCTTGCATCTTCGTGGCTTTAAAATCACATGAACCATGCCTTAACACTGACTTTCTGAGGATCACTTTCAGCCTCAAGCTTGTAGAGACCTACTGCAGCAAAGATTTCCCCAATAACTGGAAGAAATTATATATCTCAGTCATTACCATACCATGATGGGACAGATTTCAGTTTGAGAAGGTGGGTGACATCTGCATCCTTCAGCTACTGTGGACTCTTGTTTAACATATAATAGTGAAGAGCTGCAATCATTTGTGATTAGATCCTAACCTCCGGATTTGTTTGTTTTGGCAGAAAAGTCAGCAGTACTTAGCCTTACACTGTGACATCTGTTTCATGGTTTCAAAAATCTCCAGCACAGTAGACGGTACAGCAGTTTGCTGCCCACTGGATTTCAGTTGTCATTCCATCAAAGATGGAAGATGGAGAATTGCATAAACTGTCAAACATTTCTGCTGGGAATTCCTCTCACTCCCTAATAGTATTTGACCATCTTCACTATGGAGTAGCACAACACCAGTGGGGTTTTAGGGACATATACTGATTTCAAGCATTCAGGGAACTATTTGAAATTTTTATTTGATCAACAGTTTCTTGAATCTCCTCCCTGTTCATCGTTCATCTTCCAGGACAGGAAACTTTTTTTGTGCTTCCTTGAACTGTGTGTTGAGAAGGTTTATAAAAATCTTTTACCTCTCTTTATGAAGTACAAACATATAACAGTGAACTGATGGAGCTGCCATTTCCATCAAACCCATTCCAAAAGCTGTCTTTGACAAAACGGAGGTACTTTGCTGGTGCATTCTATAGTGCATCTTTGAGACCTTTCATTTTCTATGATTTTGTATTTGAGTAGATGCAATAGCAAGCTTACTTTTCAATCATTTTCTTTTTTGTGACTGCCATGTTGAATGACACAGCATTTAGTATTTTAATGAGAATTTGCTGTCTGTTCTGCAAGCACCAGACAGCTAGTGATATTGCCTTGCTTGCTAACTGATGATCTGACCAGCAATCTGCACCAAATTGGGTCTGAGAAAACCTGACATCACAAACAGGAAAGTGCTTTACTAGGACACTATCAGAAAGATGCCATCTCTGTGATCATAAATGGTTGTCTAGCACTTTGCTAGTTTGTTAGAAAACTGAACACTAACTACTGCCAATTTTCAGCTCATAATATTAGCAGCAGTGTCACTGAAGTTTTTCTAATTGGCATAGATGTGGGACCTTTCACTAAGTCCCCACAATACATTCATGAATTTATCACTTTGTGGAATTAATTTAATCACATTTGTTAAGTAAAACTATGATATAGTCATTGGACTGGTACTAATAGAGATGCCTGGTGAAGCTATAAAAGGACTGTTTTGCATATCAACTGGCATTTAAGCACTTGCATTGTAAATTCAGCTATAACCCTCCCCTACTGACTACTTATGCTTGGGCCTTTTTTATCATGAGCAAAGAAACTGTGCAAGGGTATACACACAACAAAGCAATTATGTATTGGCCAACACACACAATAGGTAGTTATGGTTAATGAGCTACTAGGCTAAGCATTAATATACCCACCACTGTTGATTAGATGCTAGGTGAGGATTTGCTGGCCAGAGAGCTGTCAATCACATGGGGAAGGATTGTCTGCTGCTGCTTTTCAGAAGAGGCTGTGCCTTGATATTGCAGAACAGCAGTCTCTGCAGATTCTCTGCTTTTTTGTGGCTTTTTTTTTTTTTTAACTTAGGGGTTTAGACCTTTTTGTGTCAGAACATTTTTTATCATAGCCTTGAGCTGCTAATTATTGCCGCCTCAACAGTTACACTTGTATCACTTTTTATTTTTCTTTTCTTGTATGACTTTTGTTCAAATGCATTCTCATATCTTAACAACAGTTTTCTCAATAAGATTCAGCCAGAGTCATAAAACCATGCTGCTCCAGATCTGGTGCTATATTACAACTGAGTTCCTGGAGTGAGGGATACAGATCCCCTTCTTCATGGTGCAATGTCTTTTGATCACAAATGCTTGGTGTTAGGATCTGGCACCTGGCCTGAACCCCCACTTATACATTTGCCGACTGTGTTGTAGACATCAGCAGGGTGAGTTTTACTAGGACCTGCTCTGTCAACATGTTACAAATCAAGTTTATGGACCAAGAAATGCTGTACCCCTTTCAGTTTTCTTGTCAGTATCAAAAACTCTGTAAACATTTTCCGTGCAATTCAGTGTGGGACTAAATTTACTTGCCTAATGTAGGTACCAAAATATGCCCTAGTTGTTAAATGTCCCATTACAGTCAATGAAGATCTAGCTGACATAGTCAATGGAGCTTCGAGAGTTATTCAGCTAACCAGCCAGGGAGAGGAACACACAGGGAAGTGCAGGAGACAATGAGCATACCTGATATTAAAGTGACTTAAAAGGTGAGAATTTTGGTATAGCATCCTTAAGAGTGGCAGAGATGACTAGAGATCAGCACTAATTTTTCATATTGCACATTCCATACTCCTTTGTGACAGCTACACCAGCCACTCCCAGGGGATGCTGAGAAAGCAAAGAACAAGGGACAGGGGAGAAAAAGTTAAGGAAAAACAAGCAAAGAAATAAAACAGTCAAAAGATTACACATCAAAACAGTTTTACTTTTAAAAAAAAAATTTACTGTTGCTTGATTTTTTATCTTGTGTGAAACCATCTTGCCAGATATGTTACCTTAGTTCAGTTTTCTGGGAATATCTCTTAAAATTGACACACATAGATGCTCTCAGGTCTCTACAAAATGCAATTTCCCTTTATTCTTAAGTATCAAGTCTGTGTAAGAAAGTTTTATCCAAGAGAAAAAACACTTAATGCAAGAGAAAAATATTTTCAGAGAAGTGCAGGGACTAAAAAGGAACTGATCAAACTTATGATCTTGAAAGACAATATTCATGACATAGTGGCAGTGATCCTCTGCTCCATTTTCTTTATAAGCCACTGAGAGAATATTTAGTACAAAGAAGTTCCTTTCAAGTGTTTTCTTTGTACACTTGTTATGAGCAATTAGTGAAGCCCCACAGTCGTGTGATCTGACTTAGGAGGTTTTATTTTGTTCCTTCTTTGGTGAATTCAATGCCTGCTCAATGTTCCTTTCCCTGTGATCTTCAGCTCAGATGTCTACACATCCATTTCCACTGGGTCTAATTTACTGCTGTCTCACTCCAGTTCTGTGCCGACATAACTCCATTGATTTTTTTGTTATGGGAGAACTGGAAGGAAATCAGGACTTGCCACCTGAGCTATTCCCGAGCTGAGCGAGCAAAGAGGAGCAAGAGGAGAATCTGAACACACTCAATTTTGTCAAAGAAGTTTTTTATAAACTAATCAAGAAAATGAAATGGTTTATTTTTGATTTTTAGCAAGGAATCTTGCTAATGAAACAAAGGCTATGAACCCAGATTTTAGGATTAAAGTTTTTACTGTCACCAGTCTCAGCTGGCTTGATTTTAATTAAAGTAAGTTATGTGTTTGTGGCAGAACATTTTCCCTTTCTCAAAGAAACCAGTAGAGGCAGCTGCAAAAACTGCTGTTGTATTCCAGATGGTTTGTATGGAAAAGAAGAACAACATATTTCATACTGAAGGTCTATTAAAAACCAAACCTCATTTACACTGATTAAAGAGACTATTTAATTGCTGAGTTGTTCACTCAGAGAGGAACACATTGAATACACAGAGTCTTGCATGGTGTTACCATGGTCTTTTTTTTTCTTGTGGTAATAGTATAAACAGACACTTGGTTGTCACTTGAAATAAGTGAAGAGACAGAGGAATCAAAATCAACAGAGATTTACCAAATTATGGTATGGAAGCAAAGAGATGCAATCCCTTTTTGTTTCACTGTGGACATTGTCCACGTTTTTCTTACATTTTAGAAACACCCATTTGTGTTATCTGGATTTACCTTATGAAACATGGAATCCAGCCATCACATTAGATTAATTTCTTTGGAAACTGAATCCCTTAAAAAACATGTCTGGGGAAATTATTCATACATATATTTAGATGTTATAGCTATTTTAATCTCATGTAACCAAACTCTCTTACATCAATTAATTATTTTTTTCTTAATTTGGTAGATGATACACTTTGAATGTGCTTGGTGTAGCAATATGCTAACACTCCATCTCATTGATATAAAGCATAATGAAATCAAGGGAAACGTAGACAGTATATGATCAAGCTCAGTGAGTCCATTAGAACGCTGTTTAAAAAAGCTCTTGCAAGCAGACGGGTACCAAATGGCACACGTGTGGATCTCTGCGGTTTTAAAAAGGGTCTTTCTCTAATTTTTTATAGCAACTGAGTGGATAAGTAACATAAAATTAACCTTTCTCCTGCAAAATTGATAGTTAGAATTCATTTGTATCAACTCCAACTGACAGAACTCCAGGAATTTTATCTTTGGGATTTGTATTTGTACTAAAGCACATAAGTAACTTATTTATAACGACAGAAGATGACTGAGTGCAAGACTGGGGATATTATAAGCACACTGAGCGTATTACCACTATCTTGAATCTGGACAAAGTGGGTTTCTTGATTTATAATAATTAAAAAAAAATCTTTCAAATCAATAATATCTAAGCAGTTACTAGGGACCATATCAGGTTTTTTTCTGCACTCAGAGGTGGAAAGCAGACAAAGCCTGGGGCGTAAGCAAAGCAGACATTTTCTAAAGCAGTGCTGTTGCAGACAGGACTGGGCAGATTCAGAGGATGGCCCATGACAGGACTCACCGTTGCCTGTCCCACATGCTGACTGCAGCAAGTAGTAGAAGTCTGTTGTGGCCTTACCTTCTGCCTTCTGCCTTGTCCAGAGCAACCTGAATCTCCCCTTTTTTTTATAATAATCTCTGCAAGGGAAGATGCCACTGACCAATATTTTACTGACCCTCAAACTCTCTCTCCCATGACTGAAATTGCAGTGATCCATCCCAGAAGCTTTCCCACTGACCTACCCCCAAACTCCCTGACTCCTCCTCTCTGACTCCACATCTGCTATGCTACAGCTGCCTAACTGAATGCCTCTGAATGATTTTATTTTGTTTTTTTCCTTCTCCTCTGAGCAGAAAATTTCTATGCAGCCTCACTCCTGGGAAGTCTTGAACTGACTCTTCTTGGTATTTTGTAATATAGCAAACAAGCCCTTCGGATTTGGACACTAACTAGAAACATATTTTCTTTTCCATCTCTTGAAATCAAAAGAATTGATTCATGAAGAAAAGAGCTGAAAAGACAATCTACTCCTTGCAAACAGCTAAGAAGTTTTGGCCTGAAATTTTGGAGGTCTTGAAAGAGAAGGGCTGAGATGGAGATCTACTCCTTAGGTCTTTTCCTCCTGGGAATTACTTTGTATTGTGAACTTTTGAGAAGAGGGAAATAACTTCTATAACCAAAAGACTAAAATAAAACAACACCACTTAAAGACATATTTTTGTCATTTTGTAGCAGTTCGATATGAATAAAATAAAATAATAAAAAATGCCTTTCCAGCAGTATTACATCTTTCCTTCTCTTCTTTCTATGACGAGTATCACATTAGCGAACTGTTGACACAAAATCCACTGGTTTGGAAGGGCTGTCAAGCTACTGCACATGGCTACATAAGAGGAAAAGATCCAGCCCACCTGCGCTATGCATGTGTGCATGTGCTCACGCACATACGTCGTGCTGCGGCCAAAGAAGTCTCTGCCTGCCCCTGTGGCAGGAGTGCTCTGGCCGTTCAGGGACGGCACAGGAGGGCTTGGGAAAGAACATATTTGGCTTTTACCTCTAGCAGCCCCTTGCAAGACCACCCAGAATGCAGATATATTTCGTGCACCGTTGCAACAATTGCAGATGTAATATTAGATACAAATGGTCTTCTACACAGAGGGTCTTCTGTAGTACACTCTCTGAATGTGTTACCTAAGGGCTTTCTAGAAATCTGGAGATCAGAAGAAGATTGAATATAAAGGGAAGATGATTTCACATTTCTCTACTGTAAATTACGTCAATTTTTCTAAAAAGCACCCAGTAACATTTAGCTAACATAAAACATAATACCAAAGTAATCAAACTGTGGGTTTGACGTAGTGTGGCAGTTTCCACTGGGTAATTAAAATTAGCAGAACCAGGACTTAGCTTAACCCTCTACTGTTACCCCATTTCTTATGCACAAATCTAGATCTATGGGTGATCTGTAAAACATTTGGAGAAGGAATGTTCATTTTGTATTTTCAGATTTGTACTTTAGAAACATATAAACAATTCTTTGCAAGTCAACCTCTCCTTCTGTAGTATCCAAACTGGAAGAGAGTGTCAGGTATGCTAGCCTCAATTCAGATTTACAAAACCCAGTTTTGGAGGACATTTTTTTACTCTGTCATCATTTCTCCTTTCCCTAGTGTGAAAGATTTGAATACCAGCAAGGAAGTTTATGGAAATGGTTAGATTTCTGCAAAACCAAAACTTTTCGTACATTGTCTTCTTGTATAAACCAGCTCCCTAATGCAGTTTCTTAGTCATAAAGCTTTGGGGAATAGTTCTTGGGACTTAAATATTAGCAAGAAAATATAGTCTTTTCATAAAAAATGAGTAATAGTAGTTTAACCATAAGGGTGGTTGCACCATGTAGGATCAAAGCTCTATTTAACCCTATATTCATCTAGCCAGTAGCATTTGTCTGAGGATGTAAGAACTAGGGTGTCAGGAACAAGACAGCCAGATAGGGAACCAAACACATTATATCTTATCAAGAATGCTGGAACTAAGCTCCTGAAATAAAGAGTTTTAATAATTGGCTTTGAATTTTTAACAATTTTTTTTTTGGTAACCTTACTATTCAGACGCTGGGTACTTCTGATTACCTTTTTCTTTTCAAGTATTTATGTGTATATAATATACTGAATAATCAGCAGAAAATGCTTGGACCACAGGAAAAAATAATGGGAAACTAAGGTTTTTTGTAGATCTTGCTTTGGAATTCCAGAAGTTTCCTACCCATTTCCTATGAAAATCCAATGCATTTTATTTCAAGTAAAACCAGAAAACCCTCATTAACTACAGAGGAGAAAAGTTATAGCTAGAATCAAATAAAAACAAATAAAATGCTTACATCTATGACCATACTTGAATGATCTTCTTTGTAATTAAAATATGGTAACTGAAAGACTATGACCTATAAAACATAATACATTGTGTTAATTAAGAGCTTAAACATCAAAAGAATATTTTAGCAATTGAATGGGAAAAGATTGGCAGATTATTTTGATGAACAATGTGCCATTGTTTCCTTGAGGGCACACTCCATTTAACTGGAAACTTTTGTATGAAATATATTTTATCTGCATTACTACTTATTCTTTTGTAATCAGCGGACTCATACTTTCAGATTAGAAACAAAACCCAAGACACAAAGCCTTTATCTTCTATTTAAGAATTTAAGTAAGGATCTATCAGAGATGATTAAACTACACCTTGCAAAGAAAACTAAATCCCTCACAAGTCCTCTAAATTTTGTGAGGTTAAAGTACAATTAAAAGTAATATAGCAAAAGAAAAAAGTGCTTTT
Organism: Haliaeetus albicilla; assembly: GCF_947461875.1. Lineage (NCBI taxonomy): Eukaryota > Metazoa > Chordata > Aves > Accipitriformes > Accipitridae > Haliaeetus > Haliaeetus albicilla. The sequence goes on from NC_091500.1 coordinate 21,566,016, forward strand.
AACATGGTATTTTATTTCTTAATTAATACTGGCACAAATACTTTTCCTCACCTAACCAATCTAAATTAGGGGTTTTTTTTCTAAACAGAAATTTACTATTTCTGTTCTGAGAAAGTATCATTTAACAGGTAAAGTATTAGTAACAACAAACCGCTCTCTTAGGATCTTGTCATCTCTGTTAATAAAATTGGTTAGGTCAAACCTTGGCCTATGGCCATTATTCAGTCATGTCTAGGCTTTCTCAATACAGTAAACTAAATCACATGCGGCTGTTCACTTAACAATGTACCACTGAATAACATAATGAAATTACCATTATCTGTATAATTTGTTTGCATATTGTTGACTATTCAGATTTGCTATGGTGATTGCAAAATTTTCTTGTTCTTTTCATATGGATAGCTTGCAATGATCTGGAATCCAATAAAGTTAGTATCTAACCTCTGTTGTTCCAACAAGCATTGTTTAGGACTGGTCAAAAATTTGCTGACAATATTTTTTTATGGAAATGTGTGAATATATCACTGTGAAAATACATGTATCCACATTTTGTGGAAAATTTAAGATTTTTTTTAATAAGCTAACCAATCCATTTAATCAAAAGACATTTATATAGCTGTAATTCTCTTGCATTTACTTAAAAATAATATAATGTTATTTTGTTGTGCTAACTTCCTTTAGTCACTTTGAAGATTTTAGTATCTTTTGAAGCATTGACTGACTTACTTAATTCGTATCTGAAGCACATTTTTCTCTTTTCTGTTCATCTGCGTTTTCATTTCTTTCATAACATTTTGTCATACTGAGCAAGCAAGCCCAGCTCCATTTTTGACTCAGCTGGTCTCAGATCTTTGCCAATATTTTGTCCCTCAGCCTGATTACTTAGTTTCCTTAATAGCCTCTTGTGACAGTTTTTTTCCTAAGTCTTTTTGATAATCGTAATAAATTAGCCCAAGTATTTGCATACATTTGATGGGAATGTCAATCATTCTTCTCATTTATCTATTCTATTTTAAAATATTTTTTTCATGTTTGTTTTATAAACAACAAAGAAACAAATCCTCAACTACTGTAAATCATTGCAGCCTCAAATTATTAAAAAGCAGATTGTTAAAATGAAAAGAGTAATTGACAAAGTTATCAAAAGCACACAAAAGCACCATCCCTATCATATTTTGAAAATTAGAATTATTATGCAAAATTCACCAGTAAAACATACATAAATCAATCTTTATTTCTAAGTAAAATGGGTAATATTATTAAATGCCTGTAGCCCTGGTGAATTCCATTGATTTTAAAGAAAAATGGCCAATGTGAAATCTCTAGAACTATTCCATTGTTTGGTAGAAATGTAATTTAACAAAATATGCAATCCCAATGATATTTTTTAGACTTTCTGGTTAAGTCAGATATCTGCATTTTTTAAAGCAGAAAATATTCTTATTTTTGTAAGCTTCCTTTATCAGCACATTTACGATTGTTTTGAAATTTGATTGAATTTAAAGATTTATAGCTGAAAAAGAGACACTAAAGAACATGCAGATGGACAATTTTAACTCTGCTTGTTCAGTTGGTCATTTTATTAAGTTTTTAACATGTGTCATGTAAGTTCTGAATGTATCAGTGAGGGTCTGGTTTGCACAATAAAACCTGCATGAGTTGATTTCTGTGATCCCACTGCTTTATGTAGACCTCTGTACGGTATTTGATATAATGGCCCATCTTCTCTGTTTCTCTGTTCTCTTTGCTATCTCTACAATTGCACTCCTTTGATGTCAAGTAATTGGCCATTGATGAATTCTTTACAGTTTGGAGGCAGTTCTAGGGCCTCCTCTACACATTTCTATCTATTTGTGACCCAAAAAAAAAATATATATATATATACAGCAACAGGCATTACACTACATCGTTGTGCAAAGCTAAGCAAAAGCTAAAACAAACTACTCACCTGGTTATCAGCTGAACAAGTTCCCAGACAGTCCCATATGTAAACTGGGTGTATTGGGGCACCAGCCAGTTGCAGAGTCTCAGTTTAGGTCCCTGGTCTTTCTCAACTTTGGAACAACATCACAGGGTAGGAGGAGAGGAACATAAAAAAAAAAAAACCAAACACAAAACCCACCCAAAACAAACAAACAAAAAGGTGGCAATAATACCACCAGGAAGGCAATAGCTAGAGATGTGGATGGGTGGCATTGCCATAAGGAGCAGGAAGGTAGCGGAACAATGATTTTGATGAGGAATGAGCTGCCATTTGGAGATATTTTAGGAGTGAAGGCAATAAGGAAAGGGTTTAAAGAATATGTCTAAGAACTGTAATTCTTTTTTCATAGAGGTATTTATGGAAACACAACAGTTTTAGTCAAAGCTTTTCAACATGTGCTTAAGAAGAGCAAAGGTAAATACCTGCAATGCAACTTTTCTCTGCATGCTGGCTACTCTTCGCAGAATTATAAACTGCTGAAAGCAAAAGCTGAAAGTGGAAAGTTTGTCCTTTTCAATAATTAATATGACCATTATCTGAAGAGGAGGGTTTGCCAGGCTCATCTATTTACATATACACAGAATATTTCACTGCTCATTATAGATTCTGGTTGGATTGAACTATTAGGACATGAATAGAGTAAATCAGGTATTTCCTTTATAGTAAAAGACAGTGGTAAGCAAATTTCTAAACTGTTGCAGTACCAACTGAAGTTAGATGGTCCTGCAGAGCCTGTTTTTTAAAATTATCTTTTTTACTTGCACTGACTTCACTGCATTTGTAATTTTTTTTAATAAAGCCATTAAAACTATGACATAGGAGTGAATATATATCTGTTCTGCAGAAGTATATAACTATATACTTTATATATCAGTAGGTCCAGTTAATATATCTACATTATTAAATTCTAAATATGTCTTAGAAAGATTTTTCTGTTCCCTGAAACCCATTAAATCATCTCCCCTGTTACCACAGGACTATTTGTTCTAGTCCCTGATGTTTACTTTTTTGTGTGCTACTTTTTTAAAAGTAGTGCTTACAGCGCTTTTCCAGTTTTTCCTGTTTCTTTCACTCTTGTTGTGCTTGCCTTTACTGAAAGATTTCAGAGCTTCTCAACCACGTGTTGTAATAATAAAAATAAAATGCAGCAGACTTTCACCCCAAGGTGTGCGTGTTTAACTTCTGATCCCATAACAATCATCAGACTTTTAATAGGTTTCAGATAAGCGGGGGGAGAAAGGGAGGTCTGATATGATATTACCCTTGTGTTCAGGTAGTCAGATGAATAAATGCCCTCTCCCTATTTCTGGAGCCAAGTTTCAGCCTGCCAAACCTCCCCATCTAACTTCTACCACAGAGCAGATACTAAGTGCACTATTGGGTCAGTTGATTCGCCTTTTCTGCCTAAAGACACCATCCAAAAAATTGCAGCTTATCAAAATAAGCCAGTACTGTGGAGGTAGTATTGATCCCTTTTAGGCCATCACAATTATATGACTGGAAGGACAGAAAAAACCTCTCTTCTGTATTTTTCAAACATGGGCAAGTTTCCACAGTCACAGACTTTTTTTTTTTTTTTTTTGATTCACTGAATGGATGACTGAAGGCTGATCGATATAAAACATTCCAGAGATCCCAGAGAAACTTTTCTTCACATGAAAGTGCTTTGAAAAGTCAGGAAAAAAAAATAAAATTCAGTGGCATGAAAGATTTTTGTCAGGAATTTGCTCATATGTATGGTAAGTAATCTGCATATAAAGCATACTAGACAAAAAAAAAGTTTATAAAATCTGCTTAACATTCTATCATTTTCTTAATGTGGATTATATGAACCCTCAGAATGTGGGTTACATGAAGAACTTTCTGAGAGTTTAAGGTATATTTAAGAAAATACGAAATCGAGTACAGCTTAGTTTTTCTACTTTTTTCCCCCTAATTTTTCAGTAATTCTTGCTTGGATTCTTCATTCTTTGGAACTGAGAATTTTCATTGTACTTGGAAGCATATTAACACATTACCATGCCACGTCTCACGACAGTGCTTCACACTACAGAAAAGGGAAACTACAGTTTCTGAAGTTTCTACAGTTCAGTTTCTGCTTTTCCCTGCTGCATACTTTGGGCTGCATAAAAGTCTGCTTTGTGTAGTGTTCAAAATTCCAGCATTAAGAAACAATAAAATCTGAGCTACAGATGCTCAGATAAGATACTGCTTGTGGGGACAAAACAAACAAAAATAATCCTGTTTTGTAAGAAATACAGATTTTGTATTTCATATCCAGTACTGCAGCCATTGCTGTGTCAAACAACAAAGTGAGCTCAGATTGCTCTTCAGCTCTCAGGTTTCAGAAAAGGGAGATAAAGTCCCAAAGAGAGACACTGGAAAACCTGAACTTCACAGTAGATAAAATGCACAATCTAATGGAGAAAACATCCAGTCACAGAGGAGAAAATGGAGGCATTTTCCTCAGTGTATGTGTTTTCACAGTGCCAGACTACATTTCTCCTCTTATTCAAGTGTAAAATAATTTAGCAATCAATAGACATTGACATTTTCAGTGATGTCCACATAGAATTAAGTTTGAATAGGAATAAAAATCTTACATATATTCTGGCAAGCACACTCTCCATAGGCTATAGGACAATAAAATAGACCCCAGCAAACCATCTGGATAATGAAGTGTACGATGCATTGTTATTTTCACACACAGAGGAGAAATGAGGAAGGGAAGTAGAAAGGTATCATTCTGCTAAGAAACTTTGTATCTGCATTTCCCAAGTATAAACATCTGCTTTACGTAGAAGTGCGCTTTTGTTCATGAATGTTGTACCTCTGATTCATGCGACGATTTCTGGAGCCATCCAGCTCATGAGATAGGCTCGGGGGTTGCCTGTACTTTGAAGCATCCAGCAGAGTGCACTTCCCATCTGTGCAGACAGGGACAATATTGTGCGTCACCTCCATCCATCACATCTCCTTTGCAGTGACATCACATATCCAGCATCAGAAGGACAAAGTGATCCAGGATACTTCTAAGAAGAGGCTTAAATCACTGGCCAGGAGGAATTCTTAGGCAGCCCAGATTTATTTGGAGTTCAGGTCATGTGCAATGGCAATACAGACAACAGGTGCTGGATACTCCCAGGATGTGCCCTGCTCAGGTACAGCGTCAACTAAACACATCAGTTTTGATGTTCTCCAGCAATTCCAGATAAACCCTTCTTTATACCATCATTGAAGCACCCCTGAAATTACTTTGCATGTCCATCAGATTTGAGGTCTTTTCCATGCTATGAGGTACTTGACACATTTTCAGTTGCTATTAACACAGAATTATAACCTGATCTTCAGCTTCAATCACATTTATATGACAGATCATTCCTATATTAATGTACTGATATTGTTTACCTTTGCCTCAGGTAATCTACATTATTTTAACAATGCTTTTGAAAATATATGCAAAATAGAAGTTACAAGCTAGCTAGGGTGAACTTCCATGATTTTCAACTCCTCTAGAGGTATCAATCATTATAGTTACAAACTGTACCCAAACAAAACTTCAGAATACAAATAGGAAATGCATCCTTCATCCTCTCCTAACAGTACATCAAATAAGCACAGGGACATCCACTGGAGAGAAAAAAACAAAACAAAACAAAACATTGCAGCACAAAATTATTTTGCATCTGACAGGTTCAGATTCTGTGTCATAAACTGAAAGACCCTAAGAATTATAATGAAGTTACAAAATACCTAGGAAAAGAGGTGAGAGCTCATGTACCTGCAATCTTCGATGCACTTAAGTTGCCCTTTTAGCTTGCATTACACAGCTCATTTACAATTAAACACAAAGTCTGTCTTTATATTTAATATTAACGTGAAAAGACTAAAGATAATCCACACCAAAAAAAAAGGAAAAAAAAAAGAACTGCTTTGTCTGATAAAATCAAATCTGCCTTGAGGTTTTTTTCTAATGAAAAGTGAATTTATAAACAGTGCTTCCTGTGTCAGTACAATGGAGCCTTCATTAGGATTTTACCAGTTAATTATATATTATGAAGCACTTTCATACTGCACCCTCTGAAAGTGTATTTTTCACAGTTATAAAAATAAATACATACTCTCTTATTAAAGTTACATACTGAAAGATTCAAAAACTTACTTACTACAGAAAGTAAAGATTCCAGTTACCATCAAATAAGATTTTTTTCTAGCTGAATCAAAACTAGAAGGAGGATCTCCATTTGAGATTAAACATTTGAATAGATCAGTGCAGAAAAATGAGTTGCTAATTGTAAAGGAAGGGACAGGTAAGTAGCAAAAGCCTTTTCCATAAATAACATGGAAACGGAAAGGAGGATTGTCATGGACAGGGCAGGGGTGGGGTAGGGTGGAATTACCATATTGCTGTTAATGTCAGTGGAATTGGGAGGGACTATTTACTTCTGTCAAGGTGCTCCCTTTAGTGCCTGATGTTGGGAGAATTTGCCATTCATTGCCCTCCTTCTAAACCTATAGTGCATTAAGAAAATCCTCCTGAAAAAAAAAAAAAAAAGCAATTTTATTTTGTTTTAAATATATGTGAAGAAAGAGGAATAAGGAAGGAGGTAACATGAGTTTATTTTAGCACTAAGTTTTCAGTTAATAATTAGCCATGCTGTTTTGAACTGTTGCATGTCATGTTTTATTCAATAGTTCATCATTTTTTTAGAGACACAATAATCCATAATACAAATGACAGCTTGGATAAATACAATGCCATCTCTTGGTTATGGATACATTTATCACAAACAAGGTTGTATTGTGCATCCCCTTTTCCCCAAACTATTTTGACACTGAACATGAAATGTTGAAATAAATGGCACATGATGCCCAAAGCATTGAAGTGTCAACTCTTTGTGCTTCATACATAACTTTGTTACAATGATTTGTATTTCATTGGGTTTATTTTGAACACAGGAAAGGAAAAAGAGAGAGTGAGCTGGTGAAGCTAGAAAATTTGTCAGGAGACATAGGCAAGTACCCCAAAGACTGTAAACACTTGGGAACAGGTATTTGAAGGTGGCTGGCACAAGCTCAGCTTTAAAAATGGCTCATGTACCTGGAAGCCTGTGAGAGGCTTGTCTTTCTCAGTATCCTGGATTATAATCTCTCTCGTCTTAATCTTTCTCACTGGTCTTTTCTCATTATCTTGCCTGGTAGCTATGCACATGGAAAGCCATGACTAACTGAGTCCATTCTTTTTGTCATTAGTTCAAGGACTTTTCTCAGTAGAATTCAGGCTAAAACAATGTGTTTACCATTTAAAGCACCAAGAAAACTGAAGAAAAATAAACTACCATGATAAACTTTGCAGGGAATGGTGATTTTAGCTGATGATTGAGTTGGAAAAGTACAAAAATTTTGTATTTCAGAAGTCTGGTTAAAAAATTACCCTGAACTATGGCAGTTCTAAAATGAGGAACACAGTTATGAATACTGGAGCAGGTAAACATCTCTGAAAATATAACCCACATGGAAATTTTAAACAGTAGTCTAGTCGCAACATAAAGTTTTATAAATGCTTTACTTTACAGTTAATTATTTTTATACTAAAATTCTTATTTTATATTCTACTCTTTGTCCCTTAAACATTCACAGAGGCAAATAGATTTTTTTTTCTTCCATCATGTTTAAATCAGCAGGCCATCTTATAGCTAAAGCAATCACAATTTGAACAGTATGAAAAAAATTTTCATGTCATAGTTATTTCATCTTGCCCCTAAATGGAAAAGAAACTTTTATGTCAAATATTTAGAGAAGTCTCAAATCACACCCAGCGCAGCCATTAATATTCAACATTCTAACTGGATGCCTTAAATGCTGTTAGGTCAAGGGAGGCTGCAGTCTAATCAAATAAGGATAACATTAAATGAGTCATAAATTGTTCCTATAATTGAAAAGGTAGAGGAACAAGAATAAAAGCTCTTGTTCTAATTTCTAATTCAATGTTCCTCACGATCTTTCTAAATGAATGCGATGCCAATGAAAGACTTAACTTGTAGCTCAGCTATAGTTAGAAATTTTCTGCTGTTAGGATTGTAAGTGAACCAGTGTCAATTACTTTGGATAGTACTACGCTATATTCTTACTTACCATGACAACATAGTAATCTGCTGAGAGCTTTCCTAGGTAGGATACTAGAACTAGTCTGAGCTCCTTATCCTTCTGCTTAGAAGGCAGTCCTCTTTCCCTGCACGTGGAGAAAAGTTAATCCTTCTGAATGGAATAATTTTTTTCTTTGTTTCACCTTCAGCTTTACCTATCTTTCTAAGCACAGAAACAGAGAGAACATTTAAATTTGGCGAGACAGGTCCATATTCTGCCTTGACTTTCACCTTAGGCAGCCTAGTGCACTGAGCATAAATCCAAGATTCTGAGCAATATTACCTATTTAGTTGTCTATGACATTTGTTTAAAACAGTAGAAAAACAACCCGGTTAAGTCTTCAATCAGCACAAATAAAAAAATCTTAGAGTACCTGATCATAAAGATCTGGTTTTATTTTGCTTTTGTTCCAAACAGAGGCAGGATTATCAAACAGCCTCTTATTGTGTACTTGAACAACAGTCATTCCAGGCAAGAACTCTCTTTTTATTAACATTTTTATTATGTCAGACTTGAACAAATGCAGCCAGTTCAACAGACAAGAAAAAACACAAGTGTCCCAGATCCTTCCACATTTCAATACCTCAGAAGAATGCTACAGTTTATGCCAGTATAAAGAAAAAAGGAGACCATAATGTATGCTACTATTTGAAACAAGTGAGAACTGTCTCTGGTGAAGCCAAGTACCAGCATAAGTTTCCAGAACAGTTATACTTGTAACAATGCAACATATATAATTCCATAGGAAAAAACCAACCAACCAACCAACCAACCAAAAAATCCCCAAACCCGAACAGGTATAGCACCTGTCTATTTCTTGTCTTTAGCAAATGTTGTGTAATATTCTGCTCTTTCCTGACTCTCTCTTGCCTCTCTTTAGCACCCTTGTTTTAAACAGGGTAGACAAAGATTGTGAGGACACTGACTTTTGAAAAGTTTAAACCTCTCATTTAACCATGTCAAGGAGAGATGCCTGTAAATATGCAGTCAGATTTAGAGTGCTACAGCAATATTTCTGCTATACTTATACCATATACCTATAGTATATCTTCTAAAATTCAAGCACTTAGAATCATAGAATCATAGAATGGTTTGGGTTGGAAGGAACCTTAAAGATCATCTCGTTCCAACCCCCCTGCCATGGGCAGGGACACCTTCCACTAGACCAGGTTGCTCAAAGCCCCATCCAACCTGGCCTTGAACACTTCCAGGGATGGGACATCCACAACCTCTCTGGACAACCTGTTCCAGTGCCTCACCACCCTCACAGGGAAGAACTTCTGCCTTACATCTAATGTAAACCTACCCTCTTTCAGTTTAAAGCCATTACCCCTTATTCTATCACTACATGCCCTTGTGAAAAGTCCCTCTCCAGCTTTCTTGTCACTTACTTAGATTGTCTTGACATTTGCCATATCTCATGAGGAATGATGTACCAGTTATTTTGAAAAAATATCACTGTGACAGAAATCCCTGTACATTGAGTGAAAACACCAAGTTCAATTCTCTCTGCATACCAGGTTTTGATCTATGATTCTAATCATCCCCTGCCTGACCTTAGTTGCTCAGAGTAATAGCAGATTATGCAATGCTTGGGTTGTTCCTTTGGCAACTAACACTGAAAATCAAAAATACAAGCTGCATTAAAATTTAGAATTTCATTCTCAGTCTACACAAGAGCAAAATGTACTCTGTAAACACATGCAAAAAGTTGGCAGGCAACGATGACAAGAGCTGAGCAGCTCAAGGTGTTGTGCTGATCTCTTTGAACCTGTGTTGTGCCTGTGTGCTGTAGGTCTCCTGTTACTTGCTCTTTATCTGTGTTTTGGTAGGAGATCCTTTTAGAAAGTTGCTGAGACCCCATATTTTGCTTTAAGCTTGGATTTTTTTGCTTTAGAAGTACTGACAAGGAAAGTGGCATTAATTAAACTGAACACTGACTCCAGCAACTAGTTGTGACTGTAATGCTACATGACTTTTCCTGGATGTTGGGTATGAAGCAGGAATGTAAACGTTATGTTGCCTGCTTGCAACTCCCCCTGACTAACAGGCCACAATGCTGGAACACATCCCAGAGCTCTGCTCTCACAAGTGCTACCAAAATTTTACACAGATGCATAAGGCACTGAAACACTTTTTTTTTTTTTTCATTAACGTGAAGATTCAAGGTGAAGGCAACTTCCACTGTTGGGCTCCATTGCTAAATACTTAGGGTAACAAAAAGCTGTCCCAGGCTGCTGCAGCAGCAACCCAATGCTCCTCTCCCACACAGGTAACTGCAAGCTGTGGGGCAGAAGCAAACTGCCTTCTAGTCACGTTTGGCTGTTAGTCGGTGGTGGTGTTAGTTACCCTGAGTTGTCTCCAGGGTCAGAAAGGGATAAACATCATTTTTTCCTCAGTAAGGCCGTGACCTATTTGCTCACCGCACAGCAGAGTAGAGTGATACGCTAAGCTCCATCAACTTTATAAAGCATATGGAGGAGAAAGCCTCACTTCAGCAGCAGTGGCTCCTGGCAGGGACGAATAACTCCTAAGCAAGCGTCAAAACACTTCCAGCAGAGGCACATCCAACATGAACTGCAGCCTCCCACCAAAGTCATTGATTTGAAGCGATGGCTGCCATCCTGCACTGAGGGTTGTACAAATGGGCAATGTGCCCTTCTGCTGAACCCTATTGATCTGCTTGAAGCTTAGGACAGACACAGCTGTGCATTTGAATAGAGCACAAGGCAGAGCTGAGGCTTCATAGGCAAAAATCTATTTGTTATATTTAAAAAGAGAAAAAGAAAAAGGAGGAGAGGATATAAAATCCTACATTTCAAGATCTAAACCAGTCTCTAAGTAATAAGGATTAGAATGAAGACCAATTTACACCTGCAGGCTGGGGTTTCTGGCATGTTCTTCCGCACTGTTTGCTCAAATCATCGGCAGGAGTGAAAGCACCCTACTAGCCCTAATCTAGTCCAGCAATTCCAATCTTCATAAAGGAATGTCAACCACCAGTACAGTTTAAGCTGACAGTTTTTAAATCAACCCAGAATGAGAGTAGGCCATATTTCAGAACAGAAGGAAAAGAAATATCCCTTCATCAATGTTTTGATACAGAAATACATACATTTTAAAAAAGAATTTAAGATGGACACAAAAGCAGAAGCTGTGTTCCTGCAAGAGGGCCAGGTCTTGATTATATGTCTCTTCCAAGAAATGACACTTTGTATAGAGATTGCCCCCCTTTTTTTTTTCCTTACTATAGTAAGGCATTATTGTAGCACCTAGATATTCTTCTGTGCTCTCCTGTCCAATTAGAGAAAAGGTCAGTCCAAAATAAGTATAAGTTAAGTTTATAAGGGCTGACAAGAAGATGGTAGGGGATGGCATGGATGTAATCATATTAATTCTGGGTAATGCTTTTCCACATATTAGCAATTCAGCTGTTGTGCTCAGAATGAGAATTAAAATACAAACTGTGAACTTATGGCAGTAAAAAATAAAACACTGCATCCAATGGTGGAGAAGGAAAGTATAAATGTAGCGTACTGCAACAGCACTCTAATATTACCAAAAGTAACAATACATGAGGAAAACAGTTGTTAGCATCACCAATAATACAGTGCAGCTATGACCCTGGAGGAAGGCATGATGTTTCCCTGCAGATTTCTAAAAAGAGCATTGATTCCCTCACTGATGTGCTTTTGTTCCCCGACTCCGGTGCTGCCAGGCACCCGTTGCACATGCATTCTGCCTCATTTAGGTTCTCTTTTCCCCTTAGGGGGCTGTCATAGTATTGCATATCCACTCTCTTTCAGTTCTTGGTCAGCTATAACCAGTGAAGTAAAACACGAGCAAGACAATCATCAGAACTGCCCCTGTGATTATTACTTTTTGGTTTTTGACAAGTTGTTGAAAACAATATGGGAAAGAAATGTGTTTTCTCATCATTTGTACCTGCATGAATGTTCTGATCCTGTCAGCAGCTTCTTTTATTTCAACAAGACAGGCAGCTACTGTGAGCTAATTTGGGATCCAGTTACACAAGAAGCAAAGGGGGAGGCACAAGCCCCCCCACTGTATTTTACTTAATAGCTGAGAAGTCATGCTCTCTTTACTTCTACAGACTGTGTCTGTGCTTTGAGATGTCACTCACAGACTAAACAATAAAAGAACTTATTTTTTAGTCCAGTATCATGTTTCCAGTATTGACCATAGTGGAAGCTTAGGGAAAGACTTTCAAAATATTTTCGTTCCCTATCTTGAGTCCATGACTTCTACCATTAACTATGTTATATGGAAAAGTACTAATTATAGTGTATTTAAATTACTGCCTTGCAATGTCTTGTTTTCCCTCTGCTTATTTCTAAGGAAAAAATGAAAATTTTTCCCTCCTTATCTTCTCTATACCTCTCATGACAATGAACTTCTACTTTTTCCCATTCAGTTGTCTCTTTTCCAAGCTTTATTTAGTTTTCCTCACAACCTCCTCCCACATTTCTCTTCACCGTTCTCCAAGTCTTTTCAAGTTCTATTGTAACCATTTTGAGGCTAGAACTGCACATAACAGGCATGCCATCAACTAAAGAGTGGCGTAATATATTTGGTTTGTTGTCTCTTTTCCTAATAAGTCCTATCATTCTCTTTTCTTGTTTGGCCAGCACTGAACATCAAGCTGATCTTTTCACTGATTTTTTCATCATGACTCCAAGGTTTCTTTCCTAAGTGTTGAAAGCAAATGTTGCTATTCTCATTTGTCACGTGCTGGAGGAGGGGTTTATCCCATGTGTTAAACTTAGTAACTTTGAATTTTACATGCTACCTTATGATATAATTAGCAATTAATATGAGATTCTTCTGCAACTTTTTATGGTACCAAGGACCTGTTCTGAAGTTGCTGACGGCAGCAGAACTAGAGGGTTTACATTTCCAAAGCACTTTCCCAGCACCGTTGACTGATCATTACAGTTATTTGAATGCTGGCGAGGGAAGGACAATGATGTTGGGCTTAGCTCTACTCACATATATTACAGCAGGGGTGTTCACACCATGAAAGAATACATATGCAGCATTTGAACAAATGTAGCATCATTTCACTTAGAAAGATGAAATGTAGTTTGGCATAACGTACTTAAGAGTTTTACAGTAAGTAAAAGAAATGGCAGGGGTCTGAGAACCCTGTTCTGCTTAGAAGTGTAATGGGAAGGAAATATTTCATAATGCTTCCACTAGTGACACTAGAAGATGGAGCTTCTTAAGAAATCATATAGCAGATATCTATTAGCTAGAGCAATCTGTAAGGTAGATACTTTGTATTGAACTAAGTAACAAGGTCCAGGAAAGAGGTTTTGATTCCTCCAGTTAAAGGTGAGAAAAATTACTTGAGAGTGTGGACACCAAGTCATTTAATGAAGAGACATAAATGTGTACAGAATCTACAATTTTTTTAATAGAGGAGTTTGTGGTTTTGCTCAGAAATATCTTTTTGCTGTGCACCTGCAAGTCATCAAAAATGATGGACAAAAATTCTTGATACAAGTAATGATGAATAAATTAACAGCTGAACTACAGAGTTGGAGAATATCCTACAGAAATAGATGTTCTATAACTGAAAGATTACAGTCAAAACTTGGTAATAGAAAAGGATGTGTAATGGGAGAGGTGGAAGTAGATGCTTCATTACATGAATGTGGACAGATGTTAAGAGCAAAGAACATGGGTACAGATGTGTTGGAAGCCAGAAGGAGGTGATTTGCAATCATTTGTGATAGTTTCCTTCCAAAGACTGTCTTTCTCTCTTACCAGGATCTTTTGACCTCTTTAGCCACAAACATAACTCTACATACAGGCTTCAGCTTATTCAGGTAATTTCAAAAGCAGTAACATTCTAAGATTTAGGTATTCAGTGATTTGAGTCTGAAGGTTAACATCTGTAGCTCTCCTTTTACACAGATCTCAACTCCAGGTACCATAGACTTGATAATTGTTTACTTGGCTTGTGCATACACTCGTCATTACTCTGGCCATGCCTATAGCCTATACATTTGGTTGATAGCTCATTTAAACTACAAGCATCTTGATTTTTTTTTTTCCAGCCCTTATTTATTCAAGCATGTCAATAAATTCAGCTTTTAACTTCCATGCAAAGATCACAGCCTGATGCTCTCTACTTCCACGCAATCAGGCCCATCCCAATGGCTGAACCTGAGAATGGTCTTATAGCAGGTGATTTTAAAGCAATCCAGGGAAAAATTTATACAGAAATACTGCTGCTTGTGTAAAGGAATGTCATACTTTATATTTATGAAAAAAAGGTTGCAATTACAGCTGATACCATGAGAAAACAGAAAAAAACCCCAGCATTTTACATTCTGCTTCTATAAAGAACACATCTAAATGAAATTTAAGTAGAATTAACTACATAAGTCAGAGAGCCATTATTTGCATATAGAGTGGACACTGGGTCTTCAACATGAACCATTTCACTTCACAGACCCATGGGAAACTACTAAGTTACTCTGCTCTAGCACTCTTTGCTGCATTTTTGAAGGACTTCAACTAGTAGGCATGGACAATTCTGAGCGTGGTACAAAGCCGAGCAGGATACAACCGTTTGCAGTGAAATGCAGGCCTGACAGAGGAGTTTTGTAACACCTGCCTTCCATGTAACATGTCATTGCTTGTAATTGCAAGTCCCACTGAGCCTGGAGGAAGGCAACCCGTGCCTCCGTCCTGGTATGAGCAGACTGGGGGATTGGATGGAGATAAAGCCGGGAATCAGAGAGAGTAAGAAACTGCAAAGGGGAGTGTGGTGGACAGCCTGTAAGAAAGAATGAGATCCTAGTTCTGGATCCTAGTAGTTAGATTTAGAAAACTGACCACAGCAAAACTCTGGAGCAGTGATACCTTGCTGGTAGGATGCTGCCAGAGTTCAAAGATCCTGTACAATTAAGACTTATCACCACTTCACGCAGTTAAAGAGGAGTGCAACATCAAAAAACCTCCACACATACCTGGATACATAAAAATAAATATTAAAAAAAAAAGTGATCTTGGCAATAGGGGTTTTTTGCAGCCATTTTTTGTTTACAGCCATTTTCACTAGTACATATACAAAACTTCTTACAAAGAGCCTGTTCTAGACCCCTAAAGAAAAGCATAAGAGTTTAAAGAAGTGCACAGTAAAGAGCCAAGATTTCTGATGAGGTTTACAGAAGTACATGCTTCAGATGGGGATCATTCTTGCAAAAAATTATGTAGCTGACATCTGGTCTACAGCATAATTTGACAAGTCAGTGCAAGACTCGGGAGAGAGAGAAAACATAAGTACATACGCTGCTAGCATACAGGATTTGATAGTGAGAGAAGGTAAAAGGAAACAGCTAAAGCAGAGGCAGAGACAGAAAACTAAAAAGCAACAGGAGACACCAATTTCCGTAGGGGTATGAGAAGCTCTGCCACTGTCCCCATACAGAGTGTGTTTTTTCAGACACTTCAGTAATGTGGCCCCGGTTTGATGGACAGACTGACAGGCATACTCCTCAAACAAGGCTGGTACTCTGCCACTTGGACATAAGGAGTATGTCTATGAAAAGACCAAGTGAGGCTAGTTACTGACCATTGCATATAGAATTAACAGTACAGGTTGAAACACAGCTTTTAATAAGTAAAAAGGCATCACACAAGGTTAAATACAGGTTTAGGATTTTGTAGTGTTTTTTCAAAGCAGAAAACTGGACTCCTACCAACAAATTGGAATTGAAACAGTTGGGAATAGCTTAACCAGACTTACAATTATTATTACAATGAACAAAACAAGAATGATTTAGTGAGAAAGTTCTTTAAACTGTCAACACAACTGTTTCCAAAAATAATGCAGGTACAAGAGTGTGAAGCTACTAATGGCCGTAAGTGTGCACAGAGGAGCAATAAGCCTGTAATCTGTACGCAGAGGTTTCAGTACATGTTTCTGTTTGGAACCCCTATTACATAATCCAAAGAACACATTTCTATTCCTCATTGCTTGAGTTTTTCAGGATTTCTTGTAAGGAAGCCGGGCGGGGGTGGGGCGGGGAAGAGTACGTGTGTATGGTAAGATAGTCATTAGCAACACACTGTCACTTTTACAGTCATTCTGTTTTGAAAGGTACCTTAAAATTTTTGTTTGTTACTGGAAGCCCTCGCAATCTTTGTCAGGAATCTACTGAAAGTCTGAATTACTGCATAACACTAGTATATAATAAATGACACTGTGATGGGATTTCTTGGCTGTCTGAATGTTCTGTCTTTAAAAGCTGAATCTGACAATAAGATTTAATTTCCACTGCATTTTTGTCAAGCTTCCTGTTCATTGTTGTCTTATTCACCAACAGCTACTGATAAGTTCTTTTAAATCATAACTAGAAATGTGGGTTAGGAGTCATTTTGAGACTAAGACACCTTTGTCAGTGAAGACTTAGAGCTTGATTTAGACGGTGCTTCATGCCATCTAACAAACTAAAGTTATGCATTATAGCTTCATAGGGCTGGCAGATATGATGAGATCAGGATCTGTGGGGATAACTTTTGGCTCAGGACTTGGAGGCCAGGCAGTATATACCCTAAAGCATCTCACTTGGCACTTGCTACCTATATATATCGAACTGAACTGAGCTCTTGTTCAATGTGCCCTATGGATTGAATCAGCTCTTAGACAGTGTCTACTTTAAGAGAGCTAAGCTCCACCAGTGTTTGTAGGCTTAGATATCTCATGCCTATAGGGGTCCAATGTATCCATCAAGCCCATGCCTCAGTTGCCTAAAGGTGCCTCAGAGGAGCTAAACTACCTTAGAATATGAAAGACATCCTCAGGCATACAGCTACAGGCACAAGACCTGTAGACAAACCCTTCCTTTCTGGAGTGGCAGCTGGACATCATGCAAGATACCCCAGAGCTCTATTTTAGTCCAAACAGAAAAGTTTTAAACAACAAAAAATTAGTATAAGCAAGTCTATCCTCCAGGAAAATCTGCAAATCTGTTTTCTTTGTGGGTTACTTTTATAATCATACCACAAAGCATCAATAATTTCTTACTAATTAGCCTTTCCCTTGTTTCCTAAGTCCAGTCCTAGCTGGCAATGCATTTTAAAAATATTTGTATTATTAATGCAAAATGAGACAATAGTCTTATTTTTAATCACTGGTCTCCTTTGTTTCCCTACTCTTTTTTTCTTTTTCAGTTTTTTATTTTTCTGGGCTCATGAATGACTTTTTGTCACTGTTTTCAAAGACTAGGGTTTTAAGCATATAAAGGACCATTAAATCATCTGATTTCAACTCTTGGAGAGAAAAGACTATAGGATACCACTCAGTCACCCTAGCTGAACTAAGTCAACAGCCATAACACAAAAGCACCCTAGCAGAGTGGTTTTACCTTTGATTTGAAGATATCATGGGATTAAAATATTGCTGCTTCCCTTAGCAGTCTGTTCCACAGGGCACTATACTTCCTAATGGTGAAAATGTATGCCCTGTTTTTATTTGAATTGCCTTACTTTGTTATCAGTGATTTTATATTTGCCTTCAGTCATTGACTGAAATTATTTAATACTAAGGAACCCTACTAGTTGAACTTCTATGCAGCTATGATTCCCCAATGACATTTCATTTTCCAGTTCTATTCAACAAGGCAGTTCTTAATCCCTTTAAAAATGCTCTTTACTGATACTTCATAATACTTTTTTTTTTGTAGTCAGGGTGTTGTAAGGGACTACTAAAGCACCTAAGTACATTTGTTCTTTGCTTTTAGTTTTATGAATCCCACATCTAATGATAAGAATGAATGAAATGATGTTTCTTTGACAAGGCTTCTTTTCCATAGTATTAAGTTGTCTGGTTTAATTATATGTTCATCCTTCCATTTTCAGCCCTGTTTCCTACGGAAATAAGACACTGCCTATGTATTTGCTTGCTTATTGATCAGTCTCACCTGAGAAATCATGAGGTGACTGGCAATTTCAAACATATTTGGCAGGGTATTAGAGAGTTCAGAGGTTTCATGTTTCTGTTTAAAAAAATGGTACAACAAAAGAAAAAGGACATTTTAATGCACCCATGAGCCCTACTTTTCTTGGACATCAGACCTCATAGGTCCTCAAGTCTTGGCTTTCAAGTCTTCATTGTTTCTGTTACTTATGGAATTTGCTGCAGGCTCATTGCATCTAGTTTCAGCTATTACTTTTTGTCTAGGATTCCTGTCTGGCTAACTAACCAATACCTAACTTGGTAAACAGTGTAAAGCCCAGTTTAATTCCTAACTGGAGGGTTCTTCTATAATTCTAGAATACCTCTGACAGTCTTGTATTTATTTAAAATTAGTATCCTTGAACAATAGAATCATGGAATCACACAGGTCGGAAGGGACCTCCAAAACTCATTTTCCCAGTGCAGTCCTAGTTAGAACAGATAGTTCAGGGCCTTGTTCAGTTTTGCGTGTCTCCAAGGATGGACATACTACACCCTGTCTGGACAGCCTTTTCCAATGTTTGACCACCCTCATAGTAACAATTTTTCTTACACTGCATTGGAATTCTCTGTGCTGAACCTCCTATCCTTCTCTGTGTACCTCTGAGAAGGCTGGCTGCACCTTCTCTATAACCTCCCAATAAATACCTACAGGCAGCAATCGGATCTCCCTGTAGCCTTTTTAAGGCTAAACGAACACATTTATTTCTGCCTCTCCTTGCACATCATCATCATCTCCAGACCTGAAAACACCTTGGTAGCCCTTCACCAGACTTGCTTCAGTATACCTTTCATGTATTGCAAACCCGAACCTGGACACAGCACTCCAGATTTCACAAGTGCTGAATAGAGCAGAAGGATTGGCTACCTTGGACCTGCTGGCTGCTTTCTTGCTAATAAGGTCAAAGGTGCTTTTGGCCTTCTTAGATTCAAGGCCACACAGTTGGTTCCTGTCAAAGCTGTTGTCCACCATGACTCTTAGGTCTAAAAAGAGCATTTACTGAATCTTATAAGACTTCTGGGTAAAGCTATCTGGGGTTTCTGATCTTAAAGATTTTTTCTATTATTACTCTTTTATGAGCTTTTTAATCAATGGACTGGAGAGCACTGTCATTCTGATACACGAGTATATCCCCCCCTTTTTTTAAAATATGGAAATTAAAAGTTACTAAAGACTATTGTTTTGCATCATCGTTTGTTTGTCTAAATCTTAGGGTAACCTAGAGTGGTATTGGCATTTCTTTCATTCCAGGTATACTTTAACTTTATTAAAGTTTATATTTTACTCAATGGCCTTCACAACAGTAACTTACAGGAAGTTGTTCCTGCTAAGTTTAGATTCAGTTATCTATTTATTTCGTACATTTATAACTCACTAGGTATACCAGTTACTAATGACTTGTCATTTTTATATTTGTCAGATATTGTAATAATACTTGCCATTTCTTCCTGAGCAAAGTGGGGAACTTGGGTGTCTTGAGAGCCAAAGTCATCATACTGTGAACTGTAATAGGAAAAAGCTAATTTTGAATAAGTCCCTATTTTCATTTGTATTGTTCTGCCTTTACGATCACGTGACAGTCTTACAAAAATATCTTGATATTGATTTTGATAAGATACTCCCAAACCTTTTAGCAGTCTCTTGTATGCTGGACTTCTCAGCCAATTTCATGATTTTCTTCTTGAAGGTGTATTATTTATGGCTACTGAGAGAATTGGATTTTTTACTCAATTTTTCTCTTTCCATTTGGCTGCTTTTTTAGTAAAGAAGCAAAAAACACAGGAAATGAGTACAAAGCAAGAAAAAATTATAGAGGGAGCTAGCAGCTTCAGGCAAAAGAAGATATCCTGTCAACCTCTTCATCACTGTGTTAATAATAAGAAGAGTTCACACAAATAGCCTTCCTTGTGGTAGAGCTTGAAACAAGCCAAACCAAAAGAAGAAGTTACTACAGTAATTACAAGAATGCAGACAATAAGAGGACTTTTTAGGGCACTTTGTCCCTCCACTTTTCACAATTTAGGAAGTTGGGGGAGGGGGGGTTAAGCATTTTCACCCTTAAAAAAAGTATCTAAGGAGTGAATTCCTATTTTTCTTCCACATTAAGAATCCAAACATCTCGCAAAGTATAGTTCTGGGTAGAACTCAATACACCTTCTGATGTGGATTTTTTTTCAGGATTATTCACATTTCAAGAGTTGCAAGAAATAAATGGTCATGATAGACAACACTAATCACTTGGAACATGTTTTGGACAACACTATAAAGAGTTTCATGCCTTTTCTGTGAACTATCAGTTCATCTTTTCTGTGACAAAATTTGCAAGAAGGGGATAGATGCTTTCATCTCAGATTATTCTCTTCCCTCTTCTTTCTTCAGTTCGTTTCTCTCTTTATTTCTTTGCAGACTTCTGAACTCCCTGGAAATACTTTTCAAAGCCACGTAAGCATTTCAGGAGACTCTGTGGTTTGCAATATAATGACACTTGTCCTATTTTAGATGGAAACTGTTGTTCTGATTCCCTTGGGTACATCTACACTTTGAGTACTGACTTACCCATACCCATATGACATGCATGAGTCCTGAAACGTCCCAGCTCAGCTATCACCAAAACCTGTGTCTTCCACTTAACTGATACTGATCTAAGAATTTTTCAGGAAGAATTTCAGGGTGTCCTTAAGGCCTCCAGATATTCTTTTCCCCTATGCAAATTAATTGCAAAACAGCCTCTTAGGGATGCAGAACCTTCCTATCTGCGCCCCCCACCCCATACATGCACAAATGTTACTTCCCACTCATTCCAGCTCTTATGTTACTGTGTGATGGGCAGAAAGTTAGAATTCCTTACAGATTTTGTGCAAATGAGCAAAAGAGAGCCTATAAGAATCCCACATGAGGGAGAGGTTATGGTGTGGTTTCACATTTTATTGGAAAACAGAAAGTTCATGAGTTGAACGCAAGACACAAATCAATAAGAAATGAGGTTTTATTTGCTCCAGTGTCGATGGAACCACTTGTCTGGACTGTTCCTGACAGAGAAATATGTTCTGGTGGGTGCTCGATGTAGGGCTCACTGGAGTAGTGGCAACACAAATGCTGGCTAAGGCATTGACTCCTGTGCGCAGTCTTACTGGGATGGTAGACAAGAAGCATTGTACTAAGTGCAGAATGAGATAAGGCTAGAAAGGGAAGATATAGGACAGGACAGTTAGAAAACCAAGATACAGCTGCAATGTGATAGGCACATTGTACTGTTTTTACCACATCACAAAAGAGGGTAAAACCTTGTCAGTGACCAATACAGAGTAAGTGATATCATCGTGTTTTGCCAAACACCTTTTCACCAGTACATATCCCTTAACTCCTGTCGTGGTTTAACCCCAGCCAGCAACTAAGCACCACGCAGCCGCTCACTCACTCCCCCCCATCCAGTGGGATGGGGGAGAAAATCAGGAAAAGAAGTAAAACTCCTGGGTTGAGATAAGAACGATTTAATAGAACAGAAAAGAAGAGACTAATAATGATAATGATAACACTAATAAAATGACAACAGTAGTAATAAAAGGATTGAAATGTACAAATGATGCGCAGGGCAATTGCTCACCACCCGCCGACCGACACCCAGCCAGTCCCCAAGCGGCGAATCCCCGCCCCCCCACTTCCCAGTTCCTAAACTAGATGGGACGTCACATGGTATGGAATACACTGTTGGCCAGTTTGGGTCAGGTGCCCTGGCTGGGCATGAGAAGCTGAAAAAATCCTTGACTGTAGTCTAAACACTACTGAGCAACAACTGAAAACATCAGTGTTATCAACATTCTTCACATACTGATCTCAAAACATAGCACTGTACCAGCTACTAGGAAGACAGTTAACTACATCCCAGCTGAAACCAGGACAGTATCCACCCCTTATTCTATACCATTGACGTCATGCTCAGTTCCCATACCTTTAGTTACATTCTGATCAATCATCACCACCTTTCCATCCCTTTGAGACATATGAACAATGATATATATATATATATATATAAGTATACACACACAGAGATATCAGTTCTTTAGTTCTTTATGTTCATAAAATGTTTGTTGAGTTCATTTAGTTTCTGACTCTGGGCTCCATCTGTCATACCAGTCTGTCTGGGCAGGAGGGATGGTGCAAAGTCCTCTCAGTCGGTAGAGCAGAATTGGGCTTCAGTGCGGTGTGACGAGCAGATGACATTTGGCGCAGCAGGAGGATGGTGTGCACCGTTGGATTGTTGCATGCTGGAGTCAGTTCTGGTTCCACCTCTACTGCGCTTTGCTCAGTTTTATCACAGTTCTTTCTTGCTTGATCCAAGTGATTCTTACTATAGTACTATGGATATAGCATATAACAATTATAGTAATGATAACATACAGTAGCAGGGTTATATAGCAACTAATATCATACAGTTTAATTCTGGCTATTTTCACCTAAAATCAAATCCCCTTGAGGCACACATCGGACTTCCCCATCTTTTCGCATCACCCACCAAGTGCACCCAGGCCCTTGAGCAAAAGCAATCCCACGAATGGGTTTACCTTTGCCTGAGGCAGGAGTAACCCAGACTGTTTTCCCTAACATGTTTTTCATGTGCACTACAGGGACTTTATCCCCTTCTACAGTATGTAAAAATTCTGATTGGGCAGGGCCACTCCGATTGGCAGATCCTCTGGTGTTGACTAACCAGGTGGCTTTTGCTAAATGTGTATCCCAATGTTTGAAAGTTCCGCCCCCCATTGCTCTCAATGTAGTCTTTAACAGTCCATTGTATCGCTCAATTTTCCCAGAGGCTGGTGCATGATAGGGGATATGATACACCCACTCAATGCCGTGCTCTTTGGCCCAGGTGTCTATGAGGTTGTTTCGGAAATGAGTCCCATTGTCTGACTCAATTCTTTCTGGGGTGCCATGTCGCCACAAGACCTGCTTCTCAAGGCCCAGGATAGTGTTCCGGGCAGTGGCATGGGGTACAGAATATGTTTCCAGCCATCCGGTGGTTGCTTCCACCATTGTAAGCACATAGTGCTTGCCTTGGCGAGTTTGTGGGAGTGTGATATAGTCAATCTGCCAGGCTTCCCCAAATTTATATTTCAGCCATCACCCTCCATACCACAGGGGCTTTAACCGCTTGGCTTGCTTAATTGCAGCACATGTTTCACATTCATGGATAACCTGCGCGATAGTGTCCATGGTCAGGTCCACCCCTCGATCTTGAGCCCATCTATATGTTGCATCTCTTCCCTGATGGCCTGAAGTATCATGGGCCCATCGAGCCATAAATAGCTCACCCTTATGTTGCCAGTCCAGGTCCACCTGAGACACTTCAATCTTGGCGGCCTGATCCACCTGTTCATTGTTTCGATGTTCTTCAGTGGCCCGACCCTTGGGTACGTGAGCATCTACATGACGTACTTTTACAACCAGATTCTCTAGCCGGGACGCAATATCTTGCCACAGCGTGGCAGCCCAAATGGGTTTACCTCTGCGCTGCCAGTTGCTCTGCTTCCATTGCTGTAACCACCCCCACAGGGCATTTGCCACCATCCATGAGTCAGTATAGAGATAGAGCACTGGCCACTTTTCTCTTTCAGCAATATCTAACGCTAGCTGGATGGCTTTCACCTCTGCAAACTGACTCGATTCACCTTCTCCTTCAGCAGTTTCTGCAACTTGTCGTGTAGGACTCCATACAGCAGCTTTCCACTTTCGATGCTTTCCCACAATGCGACAGGATCCGTCAGTGAACAGGGCATATTGCCTCTCATTTTCTGGCAGTTTATTATACAGCGGGGCTTCTTCAGCACGTGCCACCTCCTCCTCTGGTGACATTCCAAAATCTTTGCCTTCTGGCCAGTCCGTGATTACTTCTAAAATTCCTGGGCGACTGGGGTTTCCTATGCGAGCCCGTTGTGTGATCAGTGCGATCCACTTACTCCACGTGGCATCAGTCACGTGATGTGTAGAGGAGACCCTCCCTTTGAACATCCAGCCCAGCACTGGTAGTCGGGGTGCTAAGAGGAGCTGTGTCTCAGTACCAACCACTTCTGAGGCAGCTCGAACTCCTTCATACACTGCCAATATCTCTTTTTCAGTTGGAGTATAGCGAGCCTCGGATCCTCGATATCCTCGACTCCAGAACCCCAGGGGTCGGCCTCGGGTCTCCCCAGGTGCTTTCTGCCAGAGGCTCCAGGTAGGGCCATTCTCCCCCGCTGCAGTATAGAGCACATTTTTGACATCTTGTCCTGTCCGGACTGGTCCAAGGGCTACGGCATGAACAACCTCCCGTTTAATTTGTTCAAAGGCTTGTTGTTGTTCAGGGCCCCATTTAAAATCATTCTTCTTCCAGGTCACTTGATAGAGAGGGCTTACAATCAAACTGTAATTTGGAATATGCATTCTCCAAAACCCCACGACACCTAAGAAGGCCTGTGTGTCCTTTTTATTAGTCGGGGGAGACATAGCTGCTATTTTATTAATCACATCCATTGGGATCTGACGACGTCCATCTTGCCATTTTATTCCCAAAAACTGGATCTCCTGTGCAGGTCCCTTGACCTTACTTTCTTTTATGGCAAAACCGGCTTTCAGAAGGATTTGGATTATTTTCTTCCCTTTCTCAAAGACTTCTTCTGCTGTGTTGCCCCATACGATGATGTCATCAATGTATTGCAGGTGTTCCGGAGCTTCACCTTTTTCCAGTGCAGTCTGGATTAGTCCATGGCAAATGGTGGGGCTGTGTTTCCACCCCTGGGGCAATCGATTCCAAGTGTACTGGACACCTCTCCAAGTAAAGGCAAATTGTGGACGACACTCTGCTGCTAGAGGGATTGAGAAAAACGCATTAGCAATGTCAATTGTGGCATACCACTTGGCTGCCTTTGACTCTAGCTCGTATTGAAGTTCTAGCATATCTGGAACGGCAGCACTCAGCGGTGGTGTAACTTCATTCAGGCCGCGATAGTCAACTGTTAGTCTCCACTCCCCATTAGACTTCCGCACTGGCCATATGGGACTATTAAAGGGTGAGCGGGTTTTGCTGATCACTCCTTGGCTCTCCAGTTGGCGAATCAACTTGTGGATGGGAATCAGAGAGTCTCGGTTGGTGCGATATTGCCGCCGGTGCACCGTCGTGGTAGCAATTGGCACTTGTTGTTCTTCAACCTTGAGCAACCCCACAATCGAAGGGTCTTGAGAGAGACCAGGCAGGGTAGACAGCTGTTCAGTGCCCTCCGTCTCCAAGGCAGCTATACCAAAAGCCCATCGATACCCCTTCGGGTCCTTAAAATATCCCCTCCTGAGATAGTCTATGCCAAGGATACACGGAGCCTCTGGACCAGTCACAATGGGGTGTTTCTGCCATTCATTTCCAGTTAGGCTTACTTCAACTTCCAATACAGTTAATTCTTGGGATCCCCCTGTCACACCAGAAATACAAATGGATTCTGTCCCTTTATAACTTGATGGCATTAGAGTGCACTGTGCGCCGGTGTCTACTAGAGCCTTATACTCCTGTGGGTCTGACGTGCCAGGCCATCGAATCCACACAGTCCAATAGACCCGGTTATCCCTTTCCTCCACCTGGCTGGAGGCAGGGCCCCTCTAATTCTGGTTAGAGTATTCAGTATTCACTTCTTGTAAAATTGGCTCAGAAGTCCCTTCAAGAGGATCGGAAATGAAATCAGCCCTTCTATTCTGTTTGGAAACTGGAGCGGCATTTTTCCTGGTAGAATCCCCTTTTGTGGTGGTTTTTCCTCGCAGTTCACGTACCCGTGCATTTAGGACCGAGGTAGGTTTTCCGTCCCATTTCCTCATGTCCTCTCCCTGATCACATAGGTAAAACCACAGGGCACCTCGCAGTGTGTACCTTCTATATTCTCTCTCTTGGGAAGAGGAGCGCTCACTCCTAATAGCTGAGACATTGGTCCTTACACGTGTGGAGTAGGACATATCCTCTTTGATTTGTTGGACATCCTCGGACAGCTTCTCCACAGCTGCAATGCAGGCTTGTAGGGAGGAGGAGAGATTTTCTTCGTATTGACGGAGTTGGCGAGCCACTTCCTCCACTGTCGGTGCCTCTTCATCCTTCCAGGCCATTATTGCCAATGCGTTGGCATAGGATGATGGTGCGCTCCGTACAAACTTCCGCCACATGGGTCGTGTGCATTGGACTTCGTCTGGATCTTTGGGTAATTGTGGGTTGTCCGGGTCATGATGGATCGTCTCTAGCACAGCTAATTCCCTCAGATATTGAATACCTTTTTCCATGATGGTCCACTTGCTTGATTGACATATAACATCTTCCTTAAAGGGGTACCTTTCCTTCACACTTGACAGGAGTCGCCTCCAGAGGCTGATGGCTTGTGTCCCTCTTCCAATTGCCTTGTCAATGCCACCTTCCCTGGCAAGCGATCCCAGCTGCTTGGCTTCCCTACCTTCTAATTCCAAGCTATTAGCCCCATTGTCCCAGCATCGGAGGAGCCAGGTGATAATATGCTCACCTATACGGCGGCCAAAGTCTTTTCGCAGATCCCGCAGCTCACTCAAGGATAGGGACCGGGTTATTACCTCTGGTTCTGCCTCTTCCTCCGGTTCCCGTGATGACCCTGGTTCACCTTCATCCTTCGCTAAGTGAACTGATTTTTTTGTATATTTCTTTTTCTGTACGGGGGCAACTGATGCTGGTGCAGGTTGGTCCGCTGGTTCAGTTGCAGTATCGCTCACCGGGTTTTGGATAACCGCAGTGTCTGTCGCCGAGGTTTGGGTAGCAGCAGTGCTCGTCACTGGGGCTGGAGGGACTGCAGTGCCCGTTGCTGAGGTTTGGGTAGCTGCTGTACTCATTGCCGGGGCTGGAGGGGCTGCAGTGCCTGTTGTTGAGGTTTGGGTGGCCGCGGTGCTCATCGTTTTGTTGTTAGGTCCAGAGACTTTCTCTTCCCCTTGAGGGTACTGAGTGGTGTCAAACAGGGCTCGATAGGCATGGGCCAGGCCCCAGCACGTTGCAGTGATTTGTATCTCTCTGGAACTGCCGGGGTGACAGCATACCTTTTCCAAATATTTTACTAGTTCTTCTGGATCCTGCACTTGTTCAGGGGTGAATTTCCAAAACGTCGGAGGTGCCCACTTTTCTAGGTATTTGCCCATACTACCCCACACACCCTGCCACTCATAATTATCCAGCCTTGGGGCACATCTCTGGGTGATCTTCTTAAATAGCTGTTTAACCTTAAACGAGAGCTGAACCACATTCAGAAGTATGCTAATTCCTAGCAGTAGGGCTAGGACCGTGCTAGTCCCAACATTCCAGGAGTATTCAAATTTTTCAAAATTCTCAAACACCACTGTACCAGCTACTAGGAAGACAGCTAACTACATCCCAGCTGAAACCAGGACAACTCCTGACCTGATAATCATTAGGCTAAGTGTGTTGGAACTGTGCTTGTCTCCAATAAATCTTAGCCACTGTAGCAAATCTATGACCATTCCCCAAGTCAAGTCAGAGTGCTGAGATCTCTTGACTGCAACTTTGCTGGCATCACAATGTTCAGGACTTTACACCAACACATCAGTAACTCCCAACAAGGGCAACAGCAACAACAAAGAGGATTACACTGAGTACTGAGTCTAGTGACCACTGATGACCTGGTAATTCCAACTGATGATTCAGTTAATGGCACATTGCCCCCCTCATAGTGTTGTAACCTTTAATGGCAGAGAGTTATAAAATCTCCTTCCCGCTATTTAAAAATCACCCCAAAGATGGATGAATTATGGGCACAGAAATGAAGAAAAGCAATCCATAAGGGTTTTAAAAAGAGGCAAGGGTAACCTGGGAAGGAATTAAAAATCTATGACACAATTAGTTGTTTTAAAGATACCAAGAGTAATGTCGTGGTTTAACCCCAGCCAGCAACTAAACACCACGCAGCCACTCACTCACTCCCCCCGCCATCCTGTGGGATGGGAGAGAAAATCGGGAAAAGAAGGAAAACTCCTGGGTTGAGATAAGAACGGTTTAATAGAACAGAAAAGAAGAAACTAATAATGATAATGATAACACTAATGAAATGACAACAGTAGTAATAAAAGGATTGGAATGTACAAATGATGCGCAGGGCAATTGCTCACCACCCACCGACCGACACCCAGCCAGTCCCCGAGCGGCGATGCCCTGCCCCCCACTTCCCAGTTCCTAAACTAGATGGGACGTCACATGGTATGGAATACACCGTTGGACAGTTTGGGTCAGGTGCCCTGGCTGTGTCCTGTGCCAACTTCTTGTGCCCCTCCAGCCTTCTCGCTGGCTGGGCATGAGAAGCTGAAAAATCCTTGACTCTAGTCTAAACACTACTGAGCAACAACTGAAAACATCAGTGTTATCAACATTCTTCTCATACTGAACTGAAAACATAGCACTGTACCAGCTACTACGAAGACAGTTAACTCTATCCCAGCTGAAACTAGGACAAGTAAAAAAATGTAGGATGCTGCTGATAATGCAGACAGCTTTCTGTTGAAAGCTGCTTTAGTCATCAATGTTAGCAGAGCACATTAAAAAAAAAAGGGAAAAGGAGTCAGACAAAACATTTCAAGTCATGGAGAACTGGAAATCTCAATCTCTGCTAGCAGACAGCAAGCTACCCACATATGATAAATTACAAGAAGGGCAGGAATAGAACAAAAGGCTAGAATAGGCTATTGAAAATTTAATATAACTCAAAGCACCACTCTCTATTACCGTAACATCCAACATGTAGATGTAGAAAAAGACAGCTCTAGCAAAATTAAAAAGTGAGGTCATGGATGACTGGGCAGAAAACCTTTTGCAATTCTTGATATCCTAAGGGTGCTCTGCAACCAAAGATGGGGAAAGATGCATAACTCTGCTTCACACTAGTCAACAGCCATCTCAGCAGACACAGTTCTTATATTTCAAGTGAGACAGCACTTAGTTCAGGGCTAGGGGAACGGCTTTCTGCTCATGACATGTTGCTGTGTCATGTTTTCTAAGGTAAGTAAGGTGGTATGTAGGCTGTGAGAGGTTCAGCTTGAACATTGTCAACATGAATATGCTCCGTCCAGCTATATTGCATGTGCTCAGAGTCATAGTAAAACAACGGGCTTATCTGAGCAACCTGCTTGACCTGGCATGCTTTGAAGCTCATGCTAAAGACAAGCAGCAATGTAGTTTCTATATACACAAGATGGACAGTCATAAAGTTTTGACCTGAGCGTTGGTTGGACATATGCTTAGCCCATAGCACAGACACAGAAGCATTTAACAAGTTCTCAACCAACATCTAGAAAACCTACACAGGGATAAGCCTCAGGTCTCAAAGTTGCCCCAGAACATGAGAATGCTGCACTCAGATAAAAGCGTATGACTGAGATGTCCTGACAATGAGGTGGCCTGTCACTGCTTGCGGAGCCTGTGGAGTGGCAAAGTAAGTCAGACGATGATCTGAAAGGTATTGGTACTAATACCACTATCCCACCACATTCACATTCAAGATGTCACAGCATTTCACTCTTATTTTAGACAGAATCATATCCCCATCTCCTTGTCTACCTTTTTGGTAATTAATATATTGGAAGACATAAACCTCAGTCTAAGTTCTTTTTTACCCAAAGTATCCATGCAATATTCCCTCTTTCCTAGGTCTCCTAGCTGCAAGATGTCTTTACTGACTTAATATGCAGTCTGGAGTTAGTAAATTCTGCTGGCAAAACGAGTCAGGAAGAAGACTTCCAGCATATTCTTGCAAGGTAATGAAGTCCTCGAGAAAGCACAGCCGCAAGATAAAATTTTCTTTAGGCTCTTCGCTACTTATCTTTTTTAATGAAATAAAAGCATATTTGATGGATACCTTTTAACTAAGGATTTCAAAATTCTGTACCCAGCCAGATAAGTATAATTATCTGCATTTAGGACAGAAGTATACCTAACTACTGTGAAAAAAATATAACACATGAGCTCAGTACAAGCCTAAATCCTACTTTTATTTTAAATTATTTTTATAAAAATAACGCCTAGTTTCTTAAGATACAAAAATCTAAGAGACAAATAAGAGTAATCCTCTTCTGAAATGAAGTGCAGACAGCAGTAACTGCCTGAATGGCAGGGAAGGCAGTTTAGTCTATTACACAGCAAAGTTATCCTGAATAACACTGATCCCATGATTGGTGGTCATTATGCTCTCTCTTGCAAAAGGTATTTTTATGACACTGAATCTTCTCTTGTTATAAGGATTCCAGACTTGACAGGACCTTTGGCTTAGACAGAAAAGATTCTGGCAAAGCCTTTGAAACTTTCTGACAAATATACTTAGCATGTATTTGTAGAAGTTGCTATGCACAAAAGTATGTACTACACAGCAACAGATATTTTGAGAAACCTGCTAGCATAAACTTTTTTTTTTTTTTTTTTTACAAATTGGTGTCAGCAAAGTGTGATGCTAACTTTTTTTTAGTTTGGCTGCCTGCTGTCAGGGAATGAACTCTTTAATCTGATTGACCCAGGACATTAGAGAATGGCAGGCAGATGTGACCAACAGTACGGGGGGTAGAGTTGGAGTAGTCCTTTGTACAGCAATCTAAAGTTAGATTAGCTCAAAATGACCCCCCAAAACATCTCTATCTTGAACTACCTGTATTCAGAGAACTAGAGGCAAAGAGCAGAAACACTGTGTATACCAACAGCCCTTTACAAGTATCTGTTAAGAATTCACAGTGTACAACCACCAAGTAATGTTTCATTTTCTTTAATTAATGGCAGTGTTAATGGAGTACAGGTTTGGTTCAAAAACCCATGATTATGCAGCCTCTGCAGACACAGAGGCTCCTTAGTATTAAATAACAAATATATTGGACAATGTCTTTTTACAATCGTCGTGAAACAGCCAATTGAGTTTTGATAAGGTTAAGGTTTAAAAGTTATCCAGGAGTAACTTAGCCAAAAAGTGAAGAAACTTTATAACAGAAGAAGCTATCATGAAGAAGGGGATATGTGTAATGAGGTAACAACAGACAAGCCCTGCACAAAACAGTTGAGCAAATATGTTAGCTTGATTTACAGCTTGACTGCTGGCCTGCTGTCGACCTGCTGCTTGGAGTTTCTATGTGGAGTTTTCAATAAATGCAAAAAAAAGACGGTGCTACTGGGAAAATAAAGCAAAAAGCAGAAGGTAGCAGTGAGAAACAATGTGAGGAAAGAATAGGAACCAGAAATTTTTTTTTTCCCAAGGCTACTGAAATAGCTATTGACTTGCCTACAAGTATTAACCACATGCACAGTCCCTGTCCCGTTAACATGTTGTGGCAAGAGCTTTTGCTCTAGACTTAGGGTGTTTGGAGGGCACAGTCCAAGCAAGGGAACATGAATATGTACTTACCTATTGGTGTACAAGATGAAGCACTCTTTGTTCACATACACACATACCTGTCAAAATATAAGGCCACATATCCTCAGCCATCCTCATCCTCAGACATCCTTCCCTCTCCCTCTCTTACTTGACCGAGAAATGAAGTGCTATTACAATTCCTTATCTTCCTTCCTACACCCTTTAAGGAAGGTAACTTAGTTGTGCCTTCAACGCCAATTGACTTGCCCAGAATGAACAGAAGACTTCTTGGGACAGGGATACGGGATGGCTAGTATCACACCAGAAAGGGACAGGGATGGAAAGGTTTTCTCCACAGCATAAAGTCAGAGGGTAGA
Organism: Haliaeetus albicilla; assembly: GCF_947461875.1. Lineage (NCBI taxonomy): Eukaryota > Metazoa > Chordata > Aves > Accipitriformes > Accipitridae > Haliaeetus > Haliaeetus albicilla. The sequence goes on from NC_091500.1 coordinate 21,597,874, forward strand.
CATGTGTTTAAAGATCAAGCACACTTTTCTGTTCTAAAGCTTAAAAATGTTCTCCTGAGCAAGCTTTATCAGCCTTTGTAAAGAAGAGGTTGCTGTTAAGAAAGGAGACTGAAAGGCTTATCAAATGGAGCACCATCAACATGCATAAATTAATCCAGGAACCCTCTTCAGTCTATGACTATTTGGAAATTCTGTTTGGAGTTTAATGACTGAGCAAACCAGAGTATGTTTTGGTTACTCATACATCTGTTACTTAGTGGAAAACAGTTTTCCGAGCACTTTCAACCCGGAAGGTTGAAAAAAACAGCGAGGCTTTGAAATCAAGTATAGCGTGGACCTGTAATCAGAAAAAAAAAAACCCAAGAGCCATTGCTTCTGTCATCTAATTCACAGCTACATCACCACTACTGCCAGCTTTGGGGGCAACATGTGAGAAAGAAGTCTGCCTTAAAAGAAAAACGTGAGGATCAGCACAAGCACTTTTACATTGATTCCCAACTTCTATGCTTACTGGCTTAGGAGATGGGAAATGCTTTTGTATGTGTTTGATACAAAAGAAATTCTGCTTCTGAATAAGGCAATCTTGAGACAAACCTGCCCTTTGCAGCAATAACATTCACCTGAGACCATATTTGGCAACCACAGCACTGCGGTTTCTCAGCTGATGCAGCATAAAACCCAGCCTGATAACTTCCTTTTAACGTTATCTCTGAAATCCATGCCACTCCCTACTAATTAAAAATAGGGAAAGTTGGTGGCAGAAGAAATGAGAAAGGAGAAAAATGGGAGAAAGTATAAGTAGAAAAGAACAGAGGGAGTAAATAAAAATAACAAAAGCTGTCATTTTCCTCTATGCCTCTTTTTAGAGCATTTTGTCTCCTTTCAATTTTGTGTAATGATACGGAAACACTTCCTGTCTCTCCTCAATTTCAACATTATTATTTGAATCACACAAATACACTTCTCCATCATTATATGGAAATATTAGCTGCCCTGTAGTTAAGGTTGCAGCCAGCTCCCATTATAGAGCTCTATTCAGCAATCTTACAAATTTGGTAAGGAAAATGCATACTGTGACGGTTCAGGAGAGTATCTCCAAAGAGTCTGAAGAAGAGCTATCAAATGGCTTTGCAGTGGGTGACTCACTCTTACTGGAAAGAAGAGACACATGTAAGAAACTCCCTTCAAGCCATACACGATGTTGCAGCAGGCCACACCACCAGACACAGAACCTCTTAAAGAAATTGCCTCAAAAAGCCCTAGTTAAAGTCAATTTTAAGTTGAAGACACTGATACTCTCCTACTTGGTAATGTGGTTTGCGGTGCATGGACAAGAAAGCCACATGCTCAAAACTCTATACCACATGTAATGGATAGGGAGAAAAAAGTCAAATCTGGGATGTTCGACTTGAGAGAATTCTGGTAGATCTATACCACACAGGTGAAGCTGCATGGGTACTATCAATCTGAGAGGTAATCTAAAGTACAATGCGAGTTATAAGATTTCTATGTATCTCAGCCTTTAGGCGGATAGATCTGCATTGCAGCAATCTCTCATGGGTCATTGATCTCATTCCCCCCTTCCTCCCATGAGGGGAAACAGGACACATTACTAACGCCAAAAACTATTTTGTTGTTCATCTGCCATTAATTTACAAGCAAGTCTACTTTTTCAGTTAATTCTTAGTATTTGAAATATATGGCTGTAATGTATGGCTCTCTCTGGGCTTATATATCCCCTACATCATGGATATGCCAAATGCTACAAAAATCAAGCTGTTTAGTATAACCACACACCATTCAGCCCACTCTTCTTCCCAGCTTGCAAGAGATGAGTTTAAAGCCTGGTTAGAAACACAACAGATCCAGGCTTTAAACCACCCAGATAGACAGAGAAGCGAGCCCCAAACCATAGAACACCTAATCAACTCACAGAACACGTAAGCAACAACAACAGCCTAATCTGACTGTGAAAATTAGCACAGGGTTAATTGGTTGAAGTACCCCAGTCTGCAGCTCAACTCACAAAGAAGATAGAGCATTCTGCCCTGCTTCTGCCTCTGCTCACTCTCAGAGCTGGCATCATGCAAAGCCCATCATAACGCCCGCATCTTGAGGTGACAGAAATGCAGGTGGCAGGGTCTGCAATGAAACGGACAGGGGCCACTCCTCTGTCTGAAGTCATGAGGATGAAAGCTGTGGGGCCATATCTGTTCCCAGGTCATCCAGATGTAGCAGCTTCCCCAAGTTTCCTACCTGTTTTGCAAAAAACATTCGTTACCTTAACAGCTCACACCAAGATAAGTTTTGCCATATCTTCTGGCTGCTTCCTCCACTCTAGTTATCTTTTTCTCTACTGGATTAAATCCCAGCAATTTACCTCACCCAAGCTCGCCAAGGCACTAGGTATTTTGTTCTAATAACCATAATTTAAATGACATGTTACTATTTTTCATATGTCAAAAACTACTGTTAATCAATTGGTCTTCAAAAGGATACTGACTTCTGAAGAAAAGTACTAGAACATCAATTTGTTCAAATTTATGTCCCTTGTTTCCAAAGATGACCACCTATTTTTCTAACCAATATCAATTTATCTTTTTCTATATAAATATTTCCTAAATTGTAAATATTTTATTTACAGATTCAGAGAATGAACTCAATTCTTTCCAAATGAGGATGATGAATACATTACATTAATCTTGTAGGGACAAGGAAAATCTTTGTTCTGTGCTCGTACGATGCCTAGAACGATACAATCCCAGGCTACCGGTCCCAAGAGTTCTCACAAACAATGTAGAAATGGCTTCTCCTCCATTTAATGAATGTAAAGTGATTGCAGAATCCCCTGTGTTTCCTATGGAGCACACTTTCCCTGCAATATAGGCATTGCTAACTCTGCCGAGAGTACTCTGGCTGCTTGGCCCCACCAGAGCGGTGGCAGCTCTAGTACCGCTCAGAAGCGTGCCTCTGGACTGCTGAGGGACCTTGGGTTGCTTGACAGTTCGGCAGCAACTTGACAGGACTTTTCCAGTATAAAGCTGAATCCCAACTGAGTCCTAGTGCACACAGGTAGGTTCTTGCCCTAAATTAATCATCTGGGAGAAAACAGCAGGGTAAAGTTCTTGGTACACCCTGAAAACTGATAGAGAATAGATCCAATACGGGTTGGAACGACCTTCCTGTTACCACCTTGTCAATTCTGTATCAACTGAAATATTTTATCCACTATTATGCACCTTAACACCTCTTTCCTGTAACTTCAGAATAATAATTGCACTTTCATTCTCTGCTCTGTTTCAAATCTTTCCAAGGAGCTACCAAAAGAAAAGCATATGCATGCAAACACTGAAGATCACAGAAGACCAGAGATCTCTAAGAATTAATTTTGGTCAAGACACAAGATTAATATCATTCTTACCTAACAAAGGCATAAAATATTCACAAGTTATTGTGACTTCAACCAGCAATTAGCTCCCCGTTATCTGAAGCAATGAGAGAATCTGGTTAAAATACTAAGTGCTTAGAGCTCTCTGTACAGGAGTATCCCACTTAAAGAGAAAAACAATGTTATTTATGCAAACAGAAATATGTCTGGTGTTTTAAGTTATATATTCCTAATGTATCATAGGAAAAAAAAATCTGCTATGCTTAAAGTTTTCTTTTCTCAGTTATATTAATTTCTCTAAGGTTTATTAAACAACCAAAAAAAAATAGACAATGACCAAATAAACAAGATTGACCCTTTTCTGTGTTTTACAGATTTCAAGTAATGTTACCTTCAGATTACTTTTTTTAACCACAGGCACAACAACAGGCAACACAGAATTTTATTTTATGATGAAGCAGCTAGATCACTTCACATACAGGGCACAATGTACATGTATATTCAGGCATTCACACCATGAAGACTGGATTGAAATCTTAAACCAAGATGCCACGTTTTTAATGCTTTTTCAAAGAGCAAAGTATTCACCATAGGTTTATGCTGGAAAAAAATAGCACCAGTAAAGATAAATTGGTCCTCTTGCTTCTCAGTTACAAAAGTGAACGGACAGGTAGATACCAAACAATTACACTTGAAAAACCTATCGATCAGGAAAGACACTGTGACTGAAAGATTAGATTATCTATTTAATACCGGATTAATACCTTTATCCCCAATGAATAGCTGTTGGAGTTTTCAGTTACTGTAAAAATGTCAGAGATTCTACACATCCTGTGGGCAGTGCCCGCTCAGAATCTCTTTATCTGTGTACAATTGCTTTGCATCACACATTTGACTTGTCTGAGGCAATTTCGTGGATTTTATACAAAAATAATGCAATTGGTGAGCCGGACTATGGCTCTATTATCAGAGTGCTATGGCGGGGAGCAGAGAGGTGAATTGCCTCAGAGGCAGTTGCTGGAGACATAATTCCTACAGAGAACAGAGGTTGGCAGGGTAATTCCATGGGTCCTGGAAAGACCTGCTGATTCTCAAATTTGCACTCATGAAAGGGGATCAAGACATAACACATTTCCTTTCTGCACACAGAATGGCTGCTTCAGGCTATGGCAGCGTCTCTCCTTGACACAACAGGAGGTAGCTTCCTCTGGTAAAAAGAAACTCACCTAACAGAGGCAGAGATACATTGGGACAGGCTGTACCTTGCTCTCAGTATCACAAAGAAATGGAAAAAGAAAAATGTTTCTATCTGTACCCTGCTCATGCCTGGGCCACACTTCTGTCAGTCAACAGGAGAAGATGTAAAAATAGTGAAATCACAAAAGACTAAATCACTAGAAGAATATCAAGGAGAGAGTGTTCAGTCCTAATACCCTGAGGCATCTATCTCTTAAGAGGCATTTGTAGCCATGCTCCACTGATGATTAAGACTTCAGTTCTCAGTAGGTTTTGTGGTTTGTTTGGGTTTTTTTGGTGAGGGAACAGATCACATGGCTGGTTTGCTCTTTCTGTCTGCATGTGCATATGGGCCTAAACTGATCGCCCAGGGTGTGTTTTTTGGTCCTCCTTTCCAGATGGTGATTATTTAATATATATCGATTTCACTGAAGTCACCTAATATAGATTAGTATTATATAGAAACAGCTGTACGAAACAGTGACACTGCTATCAGCCTCACAAAAACCTGATAATCACAGATAAAGAAATACAGCACATTTTTCCTCTAATGATGATGGCATGGATCTGCACCATTTAGGAGGTTTATATCTTTGTTGTCATAGCATCTGAACACCTCATTTTGATTACAGGAATGGGAGGGAGCACCTAGATCATCAGTGTTGTTTATTCCATGAGGCACCAAGAATACTTATAAAAACCACGACAACACACCACGGTGTGTCTGGATCTGTACTAAAAGGCCACAAACTAGGGTTACAAAGTGGCATATAAAGAGAGCAACAGTGCTTGAGGATGTTGCCAGGGCCACACAACAGGAAAAATTTGTTAAATAAAAATCTCAGCTGCTGCGTACTGGAAATGGTTTACTTCTCATATTAAAAAGGAATGCAATAATAAAAATGTAACATACCAATCTGATATGAGGCAATTAAAGCAGCAATTAGTTTAGCTTAATTTTGAGCTAAGGAGCCAGATATATCAGTCAAGTACCTGAAAGTTTTTAATATCACAAAGACACCTGCAGAGTTTCTGTATTTTCTCTCAACATCTCTTCAGATTAGAATGATCCCAGCTGTGGTTTGGCTCAGGTCAGCTATGCTCTTCCAAAATATTCCTGGGCGTGATTCAGGTATCAGCTCAGACCTGAGACAATTCCCAGTAGGCAATTTGGAAGCGGCCACCCTTTTTTTCACAGGACTGCTGAGGTGGGAAGGGACCTCTGAGGATCATCTCGTCCAACCACCTGGCTCAGAGCGGGGTCAGCTGGAGCAGGTTTCTCAGGGCTGTGTCCATTCAGGTTTTGAGTAACTCCAAGGAAGGAGATCCCACAATCTCTCTGGGTAACCTGTTCCAATATTTGACCAACCTCACAGTAAAAAGTTTCTTTCTTAAGGTTAAAAAGAATTTCCTGTGTTTCAATTTGTGCTTATTGCCCCTTGTCCTGTCACTGGGCACACCACTGAGAAGAGTCTGGCTCTTTCACCTTTATTTCCTCGATACCCCCAAGCCTTCTTTTCTCCAAGATGAACAGTCTCAGCTCTCCTGTATATAAGACGCGTCCATCCCTCCAACATCTTAGTGGCCCTTTGCTGGACTTGCTTCAGTATGTTTATGCCTCTGTTATACTGGGGAGCCAGCACTCCAGATGTGGCCTCACCAGTGCTGAGTAGAGAGGAAGGATCACCTCCTTTGACCTGTGGGCAGTGCTTTTCCTGAAGCAGCCCAGTTTTGGAAGATAATAGAGTTTAGCTGTATAGTTGTGGCCAAGACTGCACTAACTGGTTTCAGAAACAGAACATGGGCCTGGCACTGTTCGATTTACTGTGTATCTAAAACCATGATTTATACTACTGTTTGTTTCCAAAATTATACTAAAGTTGCAGGGAGTTATCAAAAAGTAAAAATAACTTGGGAATTCTGGGGAATGTCAAGGGTTTCAGGGATTCTATGAAGTAAATCCCATTGCATGACATAGACATAGAAATTAAAGAAAAGCTGCTTTTTCTCCCAGTTACAACCAGTCTGTTTCAGAAAATGAAGGTGCGTGGAAGATACTAATGTTCAATACTATTCAGCTTTTCTGTGGACCAGCTGTTTCAATACCATTTAAAGGTTCTGTACACATATTGAATTTTAGCTGCCTCTCAAAACTAAATGTAAGAAGTCTATGTCTGTTTTAGTGTGATAAGATGTTGTCAATGATTTGGTAAACAGGATTGCTTTGGTCTGAAAAAAACTCTATTCAACATGTTATACTTCACCTTGTTATCTCATGTCTTAAGCAAAGCTGTAATTAGTTCACATACTGCTCTGCTAAGTCCATGTAAGAATCAAATAAATTAAATGATCTTTAATCTTTAGAGTAAAATTGTTTGGTATGAGTTCACAAACTTTACCTTTCATTCCTACCAGTTATTGACTTTTTTTTTCCCTCAACAAGAACAGAAGATCTCAAGAACCTCAGATTTAAATTACACTGCAATTTACAGTCCCAGAGTTTGTAAGATAATGTGAGATCTAAAGTACTGAGAAACTCATCTGGCACAAACAAAATCAAAACAGGTAAAACTGAGAGACAGGTAAAAACATAATGAAGGAGTCAGAGAACAGAATTTCAATATGGAACTGAGAACCTAGTTTTCCTACTCCCTGTGGAATCTTTCCCACATTGTTAAGAGAGTCAAATTTCTAAATCTGCTTTCCTTAGGGCAGGAGTTGGGAATATACCTTCCACACCATCACCTTAAGTTCCATAACATGAAAAACTGGGCATTCATCTCTAACAGGCAGAACTAAAAAAAGCAAGGCTTTGAGTGTCTAAGAAGCCAGACAACAGGAGAATTGGGTGGGTCTAAGGATGACCCACAAAAAGCCATGCCTTCACATTAAGCAAAAGCCCAAGAACAGGAATGTGGCTGAATTCTTCTCAGCCCCAGGAACACAGAAACCTGAGTCATGGCTGCACATTAGATACCTCTTCCAGTTGAGATCCAGAGCTGCCTTCTACCAGTATGTACTTAAAAGACAAGGACACTCTTTTTAACACCTAAGGGAAGTGAGTGGTGGAGGTTTTCACAAAGACGCATTTGCCCCTACTGAGGTCAGATCTTCCCAAGCTCCCTCTACAGACAGCAATGAGAAATCAGCTGTACCTGAGGGGTAATTTAGCACAGAAAGCTAATACAGCTACTCGACACTTATGGAGAAGTCTCTCTGCATTAACTACAGAGACAGCCCAACGAGATTATCCATACTAGATGGGAGTAGTAGTCAGTATGCTCAGAAGCAAATATGAGCATGGTATCAATCTAGAACAGACAGTAGTAAGGATATTGGCCTGACCATGATGAGATGTAATCTCCAGCGCAAGCTCAGTTAGTAACTAAGAATATCCATAAGTTGGTGAGTCTAAGTAGTCTTTATGAATAATCTTTTTTCATGTCAGACTCATAGTCATAGCATTTACCCAGGATGCAATACACTGGGTTCTAGGCTATCTTTATCCTAAAGGGATTCAAGTCTGTTATCTCCCGCACCAGTCACATTAGAAAATCACTGAATAAAAAAAGCACAAGTGGGGTGGGTCACAATCCATTTCCTGCCTCCTGAATCAGATTTAGTTGCTCACCCCACCCCTCTAGCTATACAGACCTTAATGTGTCCAAAAGTGTATGCAAGATATTAAAGCTGACAGACTTGCAGATCAGCTCCACTTCCAAGGCTAGTAAATTCAGGGAGATTAATGATCATGTGATGAATTTTTTTTTTTTTTATGCATTAGGGTTGTCTGTCCAGGATACAGCAGACTGGACTACTGCAGACCTAGTGGCTGTGGCTTACTCAAGTATATTGACATATCACAGCTAAAATTGAAATTCCATCTGCATAAACCAGATTTTAAGGGCTCTATGAAAAGAGATAGCAGAGAGTTCCTAGCACCATCTTGTTTTCAGATCTAATATTCAATCTAAAGAGCTATTTGCTGAAACTTTCCCATATACTATGTTCTGTTTTATTACTGTATATTGCATGTAAACTCTTGGGCAAAAGAGAAATTCTTTTTTTCTAAGCACACAAGTTAGTTAAATTCTAAAGTTCTCCTCAGCAGAATACCAGATAATCTGTCTTAGTGAAAGTGATAGGAACTTTTCCAAGACACAATTGCCATTCATATTGTAAAACTAAAAGGAAGGAAAAAAATCAATACAGGCTTCGTAGATCTGCTGTACAGATAAGTAGGCCATCCCACCCCCAATCACACAGCTTGTCAATAGGGCTGGTTGTATTATTCAACAACTACAAGAACAATGCAATTCTTTCAAAAGAGTAAGAATGTGAAACATAAGAATAGACTCTGTAAAATTTGCCTAGCATATTAGAGCTTCAAAGCGCCACAGAAATGTCCTGTGAGCTAGGTAAAAAAACCATCTCCATTTACAAGATAGGGATTCTGCGATACAGGAGAGTTAATAAATTTCCCAAACCCAAGAGTAAGCCAAAGTGAAAGCTTGAGTCTTTCTGCCCAGGGACTGGTAGAACAGACAGCACAAGCGCTCTAGTACAGTGGATCTCAACACATTGAAGTGATGTACATAAATTCAAGTCAGGGTACAGAGTTATTAATACTTTTCCAGGACAACATTAAAACCTTCATTCTAGAAATACTTAACACAATTTTTCTTATATGAACACAAAAAAATAGGAGGGAAACTCATTTCCACCTTAAGAATTATCAGGAACTATAAATAATAGCATCAGCTCTTTGTAGAACACACACAGCCTTTTCCACAGACAGAAAAGAAAGACCAAGAGCCCTACAAGTTACAGAAAATGTGTTCCAATTTAACTTCACTGCATCATAAAGAGCTCCCCAAAATGCAATCAGTCATCCCTGAGATAAAATGTTTGAGTGATCCTTTCATACCCTGTGTTCATAGTTGTATCTCACAATCCCAGCAGTGAAGACTAGTCATCTGCAATGGTGCTTTGTGAAAAAATGACAGATATGATGAAATATGGAAAATCACAAATAAGAAGCTGGCCATAGTAAACTGTATTCATACAAGCTCTATTGTTTTTCTTATTCACTAATGAACCCCCAAATTTCAGAAATTTTATCTTTTTTTCTTTTCCTCCCTTTCTTCTCCCCTTTTTGTGAATGTTTTTTAACTATTATTGACTATTGTTCATCTAAGGGAAACATCATGCAGAATAAATATCTGTGCATACAGCCAGTTTATGTTGCATAAAGTAGAGACAGCAAATTCTCCTCACTGAAAATTTCCCAATAAATTGAAAGGCCCTGTGAAGGGGAATGATGCCATCATCAGACTTGGTAATTAGATATTTCTGTGAAGTATATTGGATGGTGTGCCCCACTTACCTGTCCCAAATGCATGTAGCAAAAAGGTCATATGCTGCTAGGGAAATGGTTTAGTAGGATGTGAAGAGGATACTATAAAATATGCACTTTATCAATAACAGCACTGTTTATAGCTACTGAGATCAAGAACAAAGCAATAAGCTGTGTCCCTGCATCACACAATACAATTTTAAATCAGCTTGCACAAGATGTAGTAAAAGTTCCTTTATATAAGAAAACATAGCATGATTGTTTAGTTATATATATCTGGTACAATACAACATTGAACTGGTAGAATTTCAAACCTAAACAAAAGATTGAAAGTTTCTTTATAAAAAATAAGATTAATTAAAAAATTCTAGACTGGACAAAAGTTTGTTGATCAGAGGCTACAATAATAGCTATATCTATATAGTGAAAATATAGCACGATGGCAATCATTAAACATTGTCAAGTTCAACACTGAAATATTCTTGCTAAAGAGGACATTTGTGATTGAAATGAAATTTCTATGAAATAATCATAGTAAGATAACAAAAAGGTACAAGACCCAACCACATCCCATTTTAATATTTCAGATAGTGTTGCTTCTCAAGATACTGCACTTTAGATGGGCAGTGAAATTCATAAATTAATCCTTTATATGACATGTTCATCTTCTGTTTAGGCTACTCTTAATATTCATCTATTCACTTTGTATCTCACAGCACTAAAATATTTCAGTTTTACTTCCTTCGTTTAAGGCATTCTAGTCAGGAAGCTCTTTTATCACTTACCTATCAATATATTACTGGCTTTGTTTCTAATGCAACTCTTGTTTCTCATTAAACCTAGCTCTACCACAGAAGCTGATACAATGTCTCTAGTCCCCCTTATACAATCCATTTCAAATTTACTGTTCTGTACTCTGAAAGACAAATTGTTCAGTGTCTCTCTCTAGAAGGAATTTAATTCTTTACCAATCTCATGACTGTTTTAAGCCACATAACCTTCTGAGAGGTCATTTTGCGCAAAAGCTGGCAAAATGCTTTTAAGAAGTAGTCCCTAAAAGGTGTCTGATAATAATCAAGGTAGAAAATTTCAGGAGTTCTATTAAATACTTACTGCTTCACTGTTTTACTTACAAATGTTTGTTTATATTGTGGCTTTTTTTCTTTTTAAACAGCAAGATAGAAAATTAATTCCAGTTCCTCTGAATCTCTTTAATGTTGGTTAATAACTAGTAAATATTCCTTCATTCTCTACTGTTTCACCAATATTCTCTCATGTCCTCTTGTCCAAGCATAAATCCCTGATGCCTGCTTTTATGAGAGTGCCAGCCACCAATTGTAAAAAAATGTCATAGCTATTGAGTGAAATGTGACAAGTTTTTTCAGCTGTATCACAAGTTTTTTATTCCCCCTCAATGTCAAGTAGAAAGGAAGTTCCACACTACCATATTGTGGTATAGGGTGTTTCTTGCCTGACAGGGGAATTCATAAACACAGTAAGAATTTTTTAGGCTTACTACCTGGCATTTTTACTGATTGATATTTTTACTACTTAGCATTTGCTTCTTTATAAGTACCTTAGTTAGCTAACCTTCATATCATTATTTAAATTCTGTAGAGAAATAATTCCACATTACCTAAATTTTTCCTTCAGAATGTGATACATGTACAAAGGGCATCCAAGTTAAACCAGAACTAAAAAAAAAATAATAAAATCTGAAGTTTTGGGACACAGGGAAAGGAAATAGTAAGATCTGTAGCAGACATTGGCAAATTTCCCTGTCCTATGTTACTAATTTTCCTGCTAGTGCTACAAGGAATGGTGAAATCCAGAACTTTGGTTATCCACTGCTGTACAGTGCAATTAGCTCCATTTGTTACACTGAGCAAGCAGAGAGAATCCAGCCATGTAGCACAGTGACTGTGCGAGCTCCTTTCTCAGTATCTTCTTCTAGAGAATTGTGAAAACATTCTGATTAATACAGTCTCTTTCAGTGGCATTCAGCTGGCTACTGTTTAATACAGGCTGTCAATTTAATGATGCTACATGGTGGGCTGTTTGTGCAGATGACTGCTCTTACAGAAAAAAAAAACCCATACACTCGGGGTTGCTTTCAAATTCAATGGACAGAGATTGCATTTCCTGGAAATATTCATTCTGCAAAGGCAATCACTTACCTTATTCACAAAAATAAAATATTAAATAAAAAACTTATTTTGTTCTCCTTTATATAATTTCTGTTCAACTTGCATAACAGCAAAATTATAAGACTTCATTTACAATAACTGAGTCAGAGTAGTATGGGATAAAACTCTATGGGGGATGAAAGCATTCTTCACTTTCATCTGATTCCTAGAACCTGAAGCACAGAATGATTTCAGATGACAGGCTTTCAAGTGAACATGAGAAAGGAGAATGAAACATTGCCTGAAGAAAAGCAGAAATCTTTGTAAGAAAGTTCAGCCACTGCTATGCTTAATAAGAGATACAACTCAATTAGTAACAGAAAAAAGAATGAAGAAGCACATATAGTATGTGATTCGGTTACATATGGTAGTCCTTAATTGTATTCCTATCAAAGACAATAGTAAAAATTCCCTTGGCTTTCCAGCAGTAGAACAGCCAGTCACGTGTCTGATACAAAAATAAAAAGCATTACTTAGATTGTCCTGTATCATAACCAAGCCGAGAACACAAGGGGTTTGTATATTTTTTTTTCATCTATCTCCTGTGTCATTGGCCTCTACTTGTTTGTATTCATTTCTCTGTTTAATCTCCCAAAAAAAGGCATCAGAGTGGGACCGAGATTAGTTTTTTGGTAACTAGCAATATGATTTCTAACATGGACTTTGAAGGAATTGCCAGTGCATTCTAGCTTTCAGCACTTTCCTATTTCAGGTACTTCTTGCTTATGAATTTGCTATGATCTAAGCAAATCCTGTAGCTGATCTCACTGCTTGGTGCACAGAGTTAGAAGTTACTCAGTCAGAACCATCTTTCATTTTTTCTCATAGAAGAAGTAATTTTAAGCTAAGTTATAAGAGCTATATTGCAATTTAGCAGTCTCTTCCTTAGGGAATGACATATGCAGAAGAAACAGTTCATTTCTGTTGTGTCTTTCGTCTTGACATAATATCCTAAACAATCTACAAAGTGGTAAACAATTATTTGGTCTACAACTAATAAAGTATGAGATAACCTGTACCTACAGCAGATGTATTGATTTAAATAAGTTTGTATCAGCAGCATGGCGTGCAAAGTGTAGATCTTTGCATACTTCATGCTGAGCATTTGTTTGAAAAATAAATGTCTCTTCAGTAGCAGACATTGAAGAGATTTTGGACTGAAATTAGTCACCATTACCATTAACGTGGTAATTAGCAAATCACCATTTGTTACATGGTGAGATGCCCTGAAGCTATGAAAGCCTCCTACTAAAGGGCAGTCATCTGCAAACCACCTAGCCATTCTCATTCTGTTGAAGCAGGGCTAGCAGGAGCCCTAACAAGCACGCACAACCCCAGTGTCTACTCACAGGCTGGATCCCACCAGCAAGACAAGTGTTATGTGTGCAACAATGATATCACCTCTGACTGCAGTGCTGAGCCCTAGCTACTTTTTCTCTGTTTCTTAAGTCCAGCTGTGGTATCATCCATTTTTAAACATATTTCATGATTGACACTAGGGAGTTAACAACTCAAGGCTAAACAGTCTGGCAAGCTGAATTTGTTTATTTCATTTGAAAAGACTGATATTATTGAAACATTTAATCAAACAATTCAATCACAGAGCCAACATCTCCAAAACCATCCTGGAAAACAGCCATAAATGCTTGAAGCACAAGGAAAAATACATTAAAAAATTATATGCTAGTGAATGGGTGAGAAGAATTACTTTATTTCAGATACGATTCTCTCATATAATTTTTTCTTATGTAATTCAAAATTAATAGAATTATACTATGCACAGAGTTTACCTGTTTTACCTATTAACTATTTAATAAAATGTGACTCTGTATAAAGAAAAAGAAACATTTTAGGAGCTCTGTTGTAAAAACTTACACAGTACCATGTAGAACCATACAGAGCTACAAGGTAACTTTAAATGAACTGGTTTAGGTGTGGGAATCTATGAACCTGGATTCACAGCTACCCAGTTTAATTTTCTAAAGTTTCCTTATCAGTTAAACAAATCAGTCTGAAAAGCACACCACACTCACGCAAGTATGCAGGCAGGCTTTCAACATCCATGCTGGTTCAGAGTTAATCTCCATGTCTCCACAGTTTCCCTGCTGGTGCACAGACATTCCATAAAGAAATTTTGGCACAATCCAAAGCCCACTGATGCTGCAGAGAATCCATCTATTGATTTTGATGGGCTTGGTGTTGGCCTTCCTGTTACTATAAAGCAGAAATATTTTGGAAACTAAAAGTCTTATCAATAATGCAGTGCATGAAAAACATGACCTTCACACCTTAATATTAGAAAGAATAAATGGCCAAGTGTTTCAAGCTAAAGAAGAAATATGTCTTAAGTCAAGCTAGAGCACCCATCATAACAGAACACACAGAACAGAACAGAAGATGGCTAATCAATGGAAAACCTACCAAACAGACTCAGGACTAGTTCCCTAGAGTTGTCAGTCACACAGCATTATGCTCAGACAGAAGAACAGAGCACTGAGAGCAATGATGGGTTTTGCAATTGCTCTAAGATGTCATTGGCAATACCAGAGCACGGTTTACTCCTTCTGATGGGTGACTTTAATGCTAAATTAGAAGTGACAGTTGGGTGATGGAAAGAATATTGGGAAGCCACAACCACAGAAACTAAGCACTAATTGTGTTGAGTTTCCAGTCTTGCTTTGGCAATTGTTTTCCCTCAAAACGACATATACAAAAAAACTGAGACTTGCCAGATGGCAGAACAAAAAAAACAGACCAAGAATCTCCCTACTAATGGAAGATTCAGATCACCTGCCTAAAATGTAAGGACACACTAGGCCATACATATCAACAGCAGCCACAATGATCACATTACTATGCGACCCTTCAAGCAAAATCTAGAACAAACTGAAGAGCAGACTTAAGGCACTGTCAAAAGCAGTGAAGGCTGGTGTGAAGAACAGTGTACAGCAATCAGCAATGATTTAACTTCAGCTGCAGCAGTTATGGCTGGATATCCACACAGACGAATACCAAAAGGATAAGCAAAGAAATATTGCATCTCATGAAGGAAAATTCCTCAAAAGGAAAATCCCTCTAAAGGAAAATCTTGAATTGGAAGACCACTGAAATATTAGAATGGCAAAAATAACAGTACAGCAAAAAGACTAAACAATACTCATTGAAATTCCATCTAAAGATGTCCATTTGCTCAAGGCCATTTACAGATATGTGAAGTACTTGCAATGATTAACAACTACACATTGGGTTGATAAAATAGATTCTTATTTGTTGTTTGGTGTAGCCATAAGTGGGATAGCACCACTACCACAACACAAAAACTGGCTTGAAAAATAGCAGAGCAGGCATTGTTCAGAATCAGCTACACAAGGAGAACCACATGTCAAGGAGAAAGCAAAAAAAAATAAGTAGCTATAGGAATTCATCTATCTCAACAGAAATGTATTAGATGAAAGGAAGAGCTCAATAGAAAATGATATTATAGACAGGAGAAGCTGAAAGCAAAGATATACAAAACATCAGGATTTTTTTTAACATAAACTTAAAACCTCAAACATAATCTCACTGTTAACATGCAGTTATGAGAGCTGGAGAACTAACATTAGAGATTAAATCAACATCTGAAATTAACTACAAATTGCTATGAAAAGATCTGGGTGCTGGATATAAAGGCTTTGCCTTTCAACAGAGAAATGAGAAACTACCAGCCAGAAGGTTTTCTGCATCAGAAAGTGGGACTGGAATTATTTGAGGCATATATACCAGATGCTTGACACAAAAGAGTCCCCCCAGTGAACTTGGTAAATGGAAACCAGCTGATATGAAGTAATACAAAGACAGGAGAAACTTTAAGAAAAGCCATTAGCAGCCATGGCCCAGCACAACAGTAAATCTCTGCCCCAGGGAGAAGGCAGGAACAGTCGCAAATGGCCCAGAGGAACGGGAGGGACTCCTGTACTGGTGCTGGTACTGGGTGGGCTTATCACAGTGGGTAATCACCTGCCACCATTCAGGTAACAACCTTCATCTCATGTCTGCCACGTTTTATATAATATGAAACAGTACTGAAAAACAACTAGCATGAGTTTGTGGCTCAAAATGGTGGTGAGAGACAACATTTCATAGACTTTTTTCTTTTTTTTTTTTTTTAAGTTTTCATATGAAATGCAACATGACCTGTTCAATCAAGATGCATCCATCAGATCAGAGCATGCTTCATTATAAGCACTGGCATTACCTGACATTCTTTTCACTGATCCGGTGTAATTGTCACAATCTGTAACCTGTCATGCAAAATGTTTCAAACAAACGTGTTTGTAAACAAAAGACTTGATGGTTCACTGTTATTCAGACAGCTGGTGTGCTAGAAGAATCTCTCTAAAGATGAAAATAAACAGTTTTGGTGGTAACTGATAAATACATTAAGTTCAAATCTCACCTTGACTGCTCACCTACGGCGTGCAGCAGATTAGCTTCAGACTAAGTAACACAAAAGTTGTCCCAAACAGAGGTTTGTGTATCCAACAGTGGGAACTGTTCTCTCTTCTTTTAGGGGGAACAGTGTCTATACTCACTCTGCCAGCCCAGTACAAGCTGTGACTATACTTGCATGTATACACTAACTCTAAGTGCATTTGTATGCTGTGATGGTGTCTTTAGTCATTTAAATTAGATCGCTAATTAAGTAAACATACATTTTCATTTTCAACTTTAGTAATTCGTGAGCTGGTCTTTTTTAACATAATCTAGAAAATGTAGATCTTCCTTCATAGTATTATCCATTATCAGTTCCATTTGAGAAGACAGTCAGATAAAAGGAAATTAAAACCAAAGAAAGAAAAATGCATATTTGCTCATTTACTTCCTTTTCATCATGTAATTTACTGCTATAAAACTGCCTTAAGTTTCATAAAATCTGGCAGCCAATAATGGCTTTAAGACATAAACCCAGAGCTACACATCAGTAGAAAAATCAAAGAAAGAGGTCAGTTACAACTATTTAAAAAGAAAACTCTGTCCCTCTGTCCTGTCTATCCATTATTGCAAGGATTACATTTTTCCCAGTCCAGCTAGTCAGTAACTCTCAGATGCATTCAACACACAACAGAGCAGCACGTACATTGCACAGCATATGTAGCAGGTGGTGAACATTTAAAGTACTGTCAGTAGCCACACATTTTTTCTTTGTGTGTTCAAACACATTTAATGCCAACTCTCTGCAGACACAAACTGCCATGTACTGGCCTATCAACACCATGCCATCAAATGCTTTTGTTCCCTTCCTGTATGTCCTGTCAATTCATTTGGTGGAATATTACCTCTCCTAGATTTTCACCTCTAACAGGGTAAATTTTTTCCTTAACAACTCTACTTAAAGAAAAAATTCAACACACCAACACACTCAGAAATTACTCCATGCATGTAATAGTCATGAGTAACAGACATGTTTGCAGGGGAAAAGAAAAGAAAAGAAAAGAAAAGAAAAGAAAAGAAAAGAAAAGAAAAGAAAAGAGCGAAAGGACAGTGTGTGAAACTTAGTTCTTGGCAGTGAGTTATATGAACTCTAAAATACTACCAGACTAGTAGTATTGTAAGCTATTTCCCTTCTTATTTTCAACTTTACTTAGGGCTATTATATATTACATTCTTTACTTAAGGTATTTATATTAAGACTCTTTCAGGAGGGTAATGAAATATTAAAACTGTTTTGATTTCAAGATCATCTATTTGCCTCAGTGTTTCAAAATACAGAACACAACTAGGACATGTAATTTCCACATGGGTTATTTATTTTGCTGTTTTGGAGTGGCAGCCAAGAGTCTCACCTTTCTTACTATGATTAATCAACCAGTGGTAATTAGTTAAGAATTCCCTGGTGATGAGCATCCATCCAGACTTACAGGCTGAAAGCAGTAGAGAGGCTCAGGTTTTTTGAAAGAAATGAAAAAACTCTGTAGTTGGTAGTTAACTAAACACAAGGGAGGGTTGCTCCTAGATTCAAATATAGAGACTTGGTGTTATGCCCTGGAGGATGACATAAGAATTTATATCCTTTCCAACAGCTACATATTTACCATTGTAACTCAAGACATTTGTATTATACGTATGAAAGGTTGGTTGGTTTTCTTAGTCTGTCATATTTTTTCTTCAGTCACACCTCTTGGCAATCAATTACACATGTTAATTGTAGCCCATGCAGTAAAGAGCCCTTTCTTCAATTTTCAATAAGTTGCTTTTCATTTCCAGTAGAAACACCTTGTTTCTGTATAATGAAACAGCCCAAATGGGAATTGCACTTCCATTTTCTCCATGCCATTTATTATACCATATATTGTACAGCTTCCCATACTCACCAATAGCTTCATTTAGCCTTTATACCGTTTTTTGGTATATTGCACATTGCAATACCCTCAATACCAAACCTTTGTAGCACCTTTTTCAATATTAAAGTGTGAGGAGACAGAGCTGTGGGCTAACTCTATTCACTCTTGGATTCACTTATGCTACACAGGAATGACTGCTTTTTGCATTAGAGATTAGTGATTATAGTACATGGCAAAGGTGCCAGACTCAGGGGTCAGCACCCTCATCAGCAAAAGATGTGAGAAGTATTGTCCAGTTGATTAAATCCCAATAAAAGTTGCAAATTGCGAGTTCTGCCTTTGAAAGGTCATCAAGATGTATTATAAGGATTCTGAATGAATCCCCAGGATGCATAATTAAGCAATCAAATACATTGTATTATCCATTTCCATAAATTACCATCTGAATTATAATACTGTGCTCAGTCAGTGTGTCACAGAGGAAAATGGAAGATCAAGAGACCCACTCACCAATCAAAATCCTTCACTTTCCTCAGGGCAGTCCTTTCTGTAAGGTTAATATGACATTAACATTGATGGACTCATGTTTTTACTTATTCTAGCTGATCACAAATATTCTTCTGTTACATGTCATAGCCTGTCAGTGGAATTTGCTTCTGTTCTACACTCATATGTGCTCAGTTTTTCTTACACTCATATTTTGGGTTCCACTCAATGAGGGGGAAAAAAAGGCTGAAGCAGTTTCCACCATAGCTTTACTGCTTAATATAAAAATTCTTATTCCTACTTGCAGTTTCCATTATCCATGCAGTTTCATCTACAAATACAAAAATAACTTTGGCAAGGCAGCAGCATTAGCCATAAGTTTTATGTCAGTCTTTATATTCAGAACTGTAAAAAATGTTTATTATATGTAATTGTTATATTTCTGATGCCTGATTTCCCAGAGTATAATAGGTTTCAATAAAGATCATGACCTTTTTTGCCTGCAGAATCTTCCCTTGTGTCATACCATTCATGAAAGGAAAATTGACAAAAAGGATAGATGTGGAATGAAATCTGTGTCTGCTCACACTATAAAATAGTTCTGAATGTAAAACAGTAAGAATGATCATGGTGTGCCATCCACATGGCAACATAGAAACATAACCTGTCACATTTTTGGATATAGCTATAGTTTTCTGCAATGATTGTACATTCCTAATTATTACATATAACGTGCCTATGATAATTTTAACAGAAATGAGAGGCAACAAGAAACAGTAAATAACAATCATGTCTTCAAACAGACTGTTATAAAAAGAATATAATTTACTTTTAAAAAGATGCAGGAGTCCACTTCATGTTTTGAAATCACATACTTTTTCCCTCCTAATTCCTTGATATAATGGTAATATGAGTTCTAGAGGGTCTCTTCCTCTTCTACTGGTAATTAATTTGAAGAAGGTGTATGTTTATGCCTGTTGAGGAAACAAGGACAGTGTCAGTTCAGTATCCCTGTGACTTACAGACAGCCCTCCAGCTCATTCATGGCAGCAAGGCTGGTTGAAGGAACTTCTTGTTGAACTGCCAACTGCATGGCTGGGTCCCACAGCCTCTGCTTTATCCCACAGCTTCTCACTCCAGCCACAGACCTCGATTCTCTGCCCCCCCCAAATATACCTGTTGCAGTCAACTTCACTTGTTGCAGGCAAGCCACTGCTTAATTCCTGACAGATAAATTTGTTTGGACTGGCTTTAGACAAGGGATAATTCAATCAGGAGACTGTATTTATTGAAGAAGCCACCAGCTGCTCATTAGTCATCTGAGATAGTAAAGCTGCAGTGTGGTTAGCCAGTTAACTGAGATCTGGTTTTCTAATGAGAGGACATATTTTGCTGCCTATTCAAAGGAGCAGTGCCCTTATGTAGTTGAGTTAGTTTTTAAACAGAAATGAGCTGGAGACAATTTTTGCTTTTCTGCCTTACAGAACAGACAGAAGTAAAAGTATGAAATTATATAGGGAAAATGGAGCAATTATTTAACTTTAATTTTATATTCCTATTAGTTTTCTTCTAAAAAGACAGTCAAATAATATTACCAGCCCACATTTATGGAAGTACAAGTAGTAACAATAGAATATAAGCAATAAAGTAATAATGAAGTCTTTATTTGAAAAAAAAATACAATAAATTCTACATTACTGGAGAAGAAAAGTTTGAAGGGGAAACCTAAAAACAACCTATGAGGAGTTTATCAAAAAGATGGAGCCAGGCTGTTCTGTTGTGTATGGTGGTAGGACAAGTGACAAGAGACACAAATTGAAACAAGAGATTCAGACTGAATATAAGGAAAAACATTTTAATCGTAATGACAGCCATGCAGTAGAGCAAGTTGCCCAGAGAGGCTGTGCAGCCTCCAGCTTGGAATTTACAAGACTCAACTGGATAAAGCCCTGAGCAGCCGGGTCTGATCTCGTAGCTCACCCTGCCTTGAGCAGGAGGACACACTAGAGACCTTCCACCTTGGTATGATCCTATGAAAGGGCAGTGAAGATTAAAGAAGGTGTACACATCTTCCAAGTTTATTGCTATTTAACCTGAACATATATCAACATAGGCAATTTCTTGCAGAAGATGTGGCAACGCAGACTTTGGGAAAGCTTTCTTTCTTGAAAAAGAAAAATGTGGTAATTCAATGAAAATATGTCAGATTTTTTGCCTATACTTGTCCTCACAAAGTGTTTTTTTATTATTTTAGCTAAATACTTGAAAAATATATTCATTGCCCTGTTTATGAAGATAATGCCATGCTTAATTTCAATGATATTGTATTTTCTTCTCTAAAGGGAACTACAAGACAAAGAAATGAAGTCCTATATTAATATCTGAGATACATGCGGCTGGAACACCAGCAATAAAAATAGTTGTGAGGTAATCTTGAAATGTCCAAGCACCGAGCCTCTATTTGTGATTATTTTTCATTCTAAGGCATAACAAATGTGAAACAAATAGTGCAATTACTCACTACATGCAGTCTTTTTAGAAGATCTCTAGTACAGGGACAGAAGCTGGAAAAAAGTTAATGAAAAAAGAGTAGTTGTTCTTTATTGCTCAATTATTTTATTGTTCAACAACACACTGTAGTAAAACAAGATTAACAAGAAAAAATACAGTGCTTCTTTTGTTATTCAGTTTGATTATTAGTTAGCTGAAATAATAAAAGTATAGCACATTCAGTTACACTGTAAGGTGGCAATTCCAATGCTATGATAAAGATGGATGATGATAATGAATAACATTACTGAATATTTTTCTTTTTAAAGAACTTTAGTCTTTGTAAGTATATCATCAATACTGATTTGAAGCTCTTTGCAGCACAGTAGCCCTCGACCAGTTTGGATACTGCACATCTTAGTTGTAGGTCAAGTGGAATTTAGGCCATCCTCAAAGCTGAAAATAACTTTGCTGACAACAAATTCTATGAAACTAGGTCGAGATCCTGAAAACCTCCTAAACTACACAGGAGGCAAGATTTGGAGAGAGATGTAATATCTTTTATTAGACCAACTGACAGAGTCAGAAAATAAAGACACAATGCCTTTAAGCATAGAGTCCTTTCTCCAGATACAATGCACATCTTCATTGGCTTTCATGTCTGTACCAAGAAAAATTTAGGACCTGGGTTTAACCTCTGAGAACCTTGATATCAAGGGGCTTCAAGAGACAAGCTGCCGTCTAGTGGCATATTGTTATATGAGTCAGTCTGCTATCCCACTCATGAGAGAAAGGGGATAGCTGTCAATGCCAGTCCAATCATTTCAGGAAATAAGCTCCTAAATTTTCCTTCAAGGCAATTAGATCTTATTACGTGCTCCCCAATAGTTAACATGCAACAATTTTGTCCTGGCTTTGGGGCATGCTGCATTGCTCGTTTGCTTGTCTAAATCAAGCCCAGAACAACCGTGCCAGAATGGAATCACAGAATCACAGACTGGTTGAGGTTGGAAGGCATCTCTGAAGGTCAGCTGGTCCAACCACTCTGCTCAAGCAGGGTCAGCTACAGCCAGTTGCCCAGGACCATGTTCAGATGGCTTTTGAATATCTCCAAGGAGGGAGACTCCACAACCTCTCTGAGCAACCTGTGCCCTCACAGTAAAAAAGTCGGTTTACAAACTGCTGCATTATGGTGCTGTTAATAAATAAGGTGGAATTTCCCAGAGCACTTTATTAACAGTTTATTATTTTTGAAACACATTAGTTGGACCAGAGAACAGTCAAGGAATACTTCTTAAGAGAAACATGTAACTGTAAACAAAGGCAAATAAATACAAGTATTTAGACTAACTCTGCACTATGCAAAGGAAAAACTCAGAATAAAAACTATTTATGAGATGCTATTTCTCTTTTTGGTGTTAGCCATTCTAGGTGTTAGTTAAAGACTGTGTCCTCAACAGGGCAACATTTGCTTGCTCACAAGAAAAACTCATCACATTTATCAAAAGGTGGTGGAAAGCAAAGAAAACTGAAGTCAAATATGCAAAATGCTCCTCAGAACTCAGATACTACTATAATCTAACTTTTTTGTATCTTTCTCAAAACAGCAACTGAAAAGCAGGCCTTCATGCAATTTCCGATATTATATCTTATTTCTCTTGACAGCAAAAGATCCTAAACTGATCCATTTGCAATTTACTTTGATGCTTCACATAACATTTTGTCTTAACAAGGAAGTTAATTTGCAACAGCTGTGTGCTGACTAGTTTGGACAACGGTCAGAATTAATAGAAACTGCATTCTGAACATCTTGAAAAACACCTCTTTGTAAGTATTTATTTTTTTACTTGAACGATTTTCTTTTCTTTTTGAAGAAGTGTTGCATGCATCTTTGAGGAAAAATTGCTGCTATATGAGATAAATAGGTGCTGTCTTAGTAATCAAAGCAGATAACATCTCCAGTGGACATGAAACAGTGTTCTGATACTTGGAGATGCACATACACAAACACCAACATGAATACAACCAACAGCACCTCTGACAGAATGGTCCCTTTTCCAGCAAGTCCCCAGATGGCTCCGATGGGAACAAAAAACCCCACTGCATTTCGGTCTGCTAGGCATTCTGCAGCACCAGGAAAATCCCAAGATAAACTGGGACAGGGAGGCCCCAGTACCGCAGGATGGGATGGAGACTGCAAAAATGATTTTAAAAATCTGACAAAAGACACTAGAGAGCACAGGTTTTGTTTAAAGACGAAACAAAAGACAAAATAAATTTTAAAAAAAAAAAAAAAAAAAAAAGACAAACCACAAAAAACAGGAAGGAGTGGTGTTGATCCCCACTGTACCACAAGCACTACTGAGGGTCATGTGAGCTCCCTGCTGCCAGGTAATGGCACATACAGAAGAGGTTTCCTAGCTATAAGCAGTCCCTAAAGAGCCTCTTCAATACTAGTCTCAAAACAATCCATATATCTTCCATGGAAGCACATCCTTTTAAACCTGGATCTCCTAAAGCAATGCATGGGGGAACTGAATATTTGCTAGGGTTCCCATAGCTCTCTTCAACGCAGCACCACATCCATATGAACAGTATGCCAAGCTCTGTGCTTCATTCATGCTGCATTTACATACACACAGAATTATTCTGTACATTCACATACTATAATACAGATGCCTTCTACAGAGGGAAGTTCCTTGTCAGTTTATGTTGACATTTCCTGTAAATTACATTGTCAAGCTCCCCACAATGACAGCTGAATAGCTTCAATAGTTCCATGTCCTACTTTTTTTGACCTGCACTGGCACTGCTTTAACCTACAAATTTCATTACTTAAGATGACTGCTGTCTTCCTCAGGAGAAAAAAGTGAGATCCATGTACACTCCCCTGCATAGCTAGAATAACTTGGTGTTGCTCTCTTCCCAATTTAAGTTTTCTGCATTTCTTTCCTAGTTTCCTGTGATAATGGCACCACATAATAGAGCAGGAAACCACTTCATTTCACTCACTGCTCTTCCTTAGCACTCTTGGATTAGGATTTCTTTTGACTACTTTAATTACTGTATTATTTCCTTGATGCAGTAATCTGAAGACAAATTAACAAAAGTTTATACATTGTGAAAAATATTAAGTGCACGAGCCACATAACTAGTATTTTGTTGTAGCCAGGAAGCTTTACATTTTTCTGTCTAAACTACTTGGTTTAATAATTTTTTTTTAATATTTACTTTATAAATAAATACATAACTGTTCATTTTCTGCTGAAATCTTATAAAAAGCAAATAGTGCTATCACCTCTTATACACAGATGTCATTTTACAGAGAGCCCTGTGAGATTTGCTGTCACCAGTATTTTTGAGTGAAAGGGAAACAGTTTCATTCTGTGAAGTTATTTAGGTTGATGTCTGATGCTGCAGGAAGGAAGGATCTGTGTTATATCCACTAACAAACTTCTTAGCAAGGAGAAAGAAGGAGAGCACAAACAGGGCAATGACAGTATGTTGTGGGTATTTATTGGGATTTGATTTATCCCTCAGAGTACAAAAGCCTTATAATGTCTAAGTGTGATAGTGTGATGGAAATTGAGAAAGCAATTTTATCTCCAGCATTGAGGATACAAACACAAGAAAGTTTATAGGTCAGATCTATGTATTCTTACTCTTTTTCTTGGCAGTGTTTCAGTCCACATTGTAGCACAACTAAAGCATACTCTCTTTAAGACTTGTGAAAATCATCTACTTAACACGGTGATGAAACCAATCATCATTACTCAGTAAGAGAAAAATTATATAGGCAAAGCACTTGCTGCTAACACAAAAATATTGATCAGCATTGACAGTGACAAAATATTGACATAAGTCATTCATTTCTTGGCCATTTGCTCCAAATGAGTGACAGATCTGAATTCCTTCATATTGTGATAACCCATGGCTTCTAGACTACTACCTTCAAGTATCATTCTCATAAGAGCATGGAGAATTTCTCAGAACTCTCCATTTTGGAATTAATAATAATAAAACACTTCAAAGCAGTAACCATCATACCATGAGGTATGCTATTCTTTGTTTACAGATAGCAAAAACACCTTTACTCAAGTTTAGAAGTCAGTAAAAAAGGGTCTCAAACTCCTATTCAGAAGCATAAGAATATTGACTTATGCTTCAGATTGATAAACTGCTATTCCCCACTCACGGACGTGAATCATTTGGCATGACAAATTTTATCATAAAGAAAAGAAAGAAACATAAGTGGATTAATAGACAATGTCTACTTCTGAAGTCTGTCTATAATAGCTTTGCAATCCTCTTCTCTAGCTTTCCGTCGAGGCTCTTGCAAGGCCTACACGTTGTTCTCCTGCAGTAACACCATGTACCCAAGGTGGGATTTTTAAGCTGTGGGGTTCTGACACCTTTTCAGCCAGGTGGAAAAGCCTGTCTGAAACTGCCACCTCCTCCACACACCTTTTCGGCTCTGACAGCCACCCTTCCCAGCCGCTCCTGCCCTCACTAGCTGCTCCACCGCTCCTTGTGCTTGTGGCCAGAGCTACAGCCCGCCGCTCCTGTGCTTCCAGCTCTTCCGCTGGGACACGTGTGCAGTCCTCTTGTCTCCTGGAGAACCTTAAACACACTCCTGTTTCTCTGATCATTCCACACAATTCAGGTTTACATCTCAGACTTCAGACAGCCAAATGAGATGGATGCAAAGTAACGGGTCAGGTCCAAGATCACTCTGGGAAATCCAGCCACGAGGTGAGGAAACAGGGCTGGGCACTGGAGTGCCCAGTAACAGCTGGGATGGGGGACCCTGGGTTGAGCCAAAACGGGTCTCTTGGGATCTTGGGCCCTTGGGCCCTTGGGCAGGGGTGGGGGAGGCCCCAGGGGAGGTTGGGCAGGGCCAGGAAGGCCTACTGCTGCCCTCGGGGCCCTGACAATACTTTCTTCCTTTCTTAGGGCTACGGTTTTAGAATCCCAGGGTTGCAGGCTGCTAAGACAGGGGTCGCCAGTAACTTCAAGAACTTTTAAACATAACTAGCATGCCCAGTCTTTCATTTGTTATGGTAAATTGTGTAATTGTAAACTTTTCACTAATTTAGCACACATCCCTTTTTAAACAGAAACAGCTACCAAAAAAAAAAAAACCCCAAATCCCAGAAGAACCCTAACATCTATAAAATAAACATGTTTCATGATTGCCCACTGGAACTCTTCATTTACCTCTCATTCTCTCCACCATATGTCAACAACAGAGCTTGTACTGGGCTCCAAACCCCTCCTTTGGGAAGGCAAGAGAGATTCATATCCCTTTTAGACTTCAACCATCAGGCCTATCCTAATCACTGCAAAAACATTTTTTTCTTTACTATTCATGGCATATTTCATATTCTGAAATGGTAAGAGTTTTATCTTGGGTATTGTTCCCTCAACATAATAATACCATGGGGCTTAACTGTCTATAGAATTATCCCAGATGGACAGGTTTTTAGGATGTAAAATTTATAAAGGCATCAAATATATTACCATATGCATTTTCTTCTGCAACATTCCGTGTTCTAAAGTCACAGAATTCAGCATGCACTGAATATTCTCATTTTTCACAGAAACCTGTAAGAATATGCAGCTGTTAGGAATTTTGTGAACTATGTGAGAAAGGTCTCAGGCCTCAATTCACAAGGAATTTCTGTGCTGTTATAGCTAACTTTTAAGCATCTGACTAGGAATTAAATCCTTAAACCCCATACTTAGGCATTTTGGCTCTATATTCGGTGAGTGAAAAATGAGGAAAGTCTCAGCAATCCTCCTAATACCTAGACACAAAGACAGAGGTGTGTCTGAAATCCCCCTCTCCTTTAGACTGGTCTTATTTCTGTGTTAGGGATTCACAGCCTGGACCCGTTCCTGCACTTGGCTGCCTTTGGATCTTTCTTTTGGGTAATACAGCTGCTTCATGCTTTTACTTTTAAAACACAGAGAAGTCTTCTCTTCAGCTTGAGGAGGAATAAGACCGCATCTCTCATCTCGCAGAGAAGTACTGCAGCCAACAAGCTGAGAGCTCTCATTATCCCCCAGCAAATTTGTGTCACCATGTAGCTCACAATGCAAGACTGATAGAACCAGAAGAAGAAGACTAAGAGTGAGGTTTGGTAGTGAGGGCTTGCAATTGCTTTTTATGCTATTATCACTAGTTCTGAACAGCCTGGGATTAAAGAGTCATTTGTCACTGAACTCTCTGCTTTATCAATACTAAAAAGCCTATACTGTATCAATTTCAATATCCTGATTGACTTTCAAACTGCTTAATGTAAATTTCTCTTAATTGCCATAATAAATACCTTTCTGTCAGTGGGTAGATGTTATTCTACTTCTGACGTTTTAGAATTTTAGAGTACCACTGCTACTGAGATCTTCATTAAATCCTTCATATGATTTCCTAATCATTTAAAAGACACCTCTCAAAGCCTGGGCTGGAGCTCTATGTCAAAAATGCTACATTTTTATTTGCTGATGAAATTTCAGGCTATCCATCTGCTTGAAAACTTGTGTAATCTCTGTCACTGATTTCAGCAAATATTGCTGAAAAATGTGATCTTTCATCACTGCTTTATATTTGAAGATTTGAGTTTTTCAATAACTAATTTTCCACCTACAAAACATGATCTGCCACTATCAGAGTAACTTGAAAAGCATATCTATTTCTCATGGTGTAAATCTATACCATAAATACCTTTTTTCTTGAAATCTTCACAGAAATATGATAGTGTCTCTTTTTGCACTCCATCAGTATAGATTATGAAAATGAGTTTTCTTCATGATTTATGCATTCATCTATTTGTCAATAAATCATTTGAGAAACTAAGATCAGTCAAGAGTCATTGGAACTAATACTTTCAAAGATCAATTCAATAAAAAGAATAATCTTAGAAAATCAGAAATATAACCTGTAATTAAGTCACTTGACAACAATCTATAAATTATCTTGAGCACCATGCTTACCAAGTATATTCTTGATAGTTGATAAGATGGTATTTCAATATATATTTCTTAGCATGTAAGAATATTCCAATAGAGGTAAATCATTTACAAAGCTATTCGAAGCAAATATAAGTACAACATAATTGCAGGCAAAATTTTAATACAGAAGATGGAAGAAAAAGACAGTGAGTTTAGATGATAGCAGCTAGGAAAACAAAAATCTTTACTGCAGGTCTTCTCTTTGCCATAGAAAGAGAAATGAATTGAATGCATCACACTTGAGTCTCAGGCATCTTTGCGTCAAAAAGCCTAACACTGTCACCACATCTCAATTCTCTCACTGCAACAAAACCACTGGATGTTGAACTGCAAATAGATGCAATTACCCTGGTGAATGTGTCCAATTTTCTGTACCAGCTTTCATTCAAGATGAACAGAAGATTCACTCAGTCTCAACAAGCTACAAAGGAGGTCTGCAATATGACAGAAAACAATAAAAATACATTCAGAACAAGACAGTGATTTCTGTGGAGGAAGAAGTGTAAAAGCTTGCACACAACTAAAGAGCATAAAGGTTACCAAAGACTTCTCAGAATACATTAAAAGAAACTTCAGTGAGAACACAAAAGTAGAAGCCAAACCCCAGTGGAACTTAATACATGTTTCTTTCAGTTCTTAATGAATATTAATGGAAGAGAGGAATACAAGTCTTTGACATTAGAATATTTTCAGAGTGTTGAAAGACTTTGTTTGAAAGTAAAATTATTTATTCACTAAAGAGTTGATCCTGGACCCACTGAACTTATTGTTAAAATTACCTTGGTCTCCATGGGTATGCCCTGCAAGTAATCAACAACAATTTTGATAGCACTAAGTTAAAAGGGCAAATAAAAAGAAATATAAAAATACCAAAAATGAAATTAAATCAAGGGTTTGATGGATTACTCTGTAGTGAAATGTTTTGGTTTTTTTTAAGAAACAGACAAAAAAATCCCCACAATAGGTCTGACAGCCCAACAATTTTACCAGGGTTTGAACATGGAAGTACATGTCCAGATAACTGTGTGGAAACCAAGGCTGTTGTCCAGTCTCGTCTTACAAAAGTTGTCTCATGGACTTCAGTGGAAATGTTCACTAGCGGGAATAAGAGACTAATGACATAGTAACACTAATCAAGCCTCATAGCCCCAAACTGGGATAGGGAAACATTCCTGAAATACGATTCATACCATTCATCATGAATGTCCAAGTTGCCACTGTAATTAGCAGAAAGCTGCTTACAAATGTGGCCTGATGTCTTTCATGACTAAATCTGTTGAATCCCTTCCTCCTCTCTCTTTTCATCCTTCCAGGTGCAGACCTCACAGAGTGGACATGTTCTCAGGTACTCCTACCATTTCCTTCTAACAACTCTCATCCCAGCAACACTTAACTGGGGCTAGCCAGCTATCTCTCCAAGCAGTTGTGATGCCTCTCTCCTCATCAATTTTACCAATCAGTAATCACAGTAAATTCAAGTCATTGTCTGGTTTAAGACTCTATTCACCATCCTTGAAAGATCAGACACCAGCTAATGCAAGTCATGAACTTCAAAGCCCTCACACAGCAAGTTGGCTGGGATATTCAACATATGTGCCCATCTTACAGCTTGGAATTGTTCTATTGGACTACTCTTTGACATAGAGGATGTCCCTGGTTAACTGCTGGAATGACTGAGCCATGAGAAGACAAGGACTTGTTCTCTACATCCTCTTTTGATTCCAGATTCCAGACTAGAAGACACCTAGCCCTCCTTGTGGCTTGAGTTCCACCTGAAACACCAATAAACCTGACAGCAACTTCGAAAGAGCTTGTTGGAGTCCTAATTAAAAAAACAAAGTTCTCTGCACTTTATATCCAAAGGACTACCATTGTGCTTGTACTAGAGCAGTGCATGTTGAATGGAAATTCACTGTCTCGTACAGCACCAGATAAATCATGCATACCAACCTGGTGCCAATATTTGAGGGGCAAAATTGCAGTTTAAAATAAAAAGTTCTTTAAAGAGCTAGGGAACCTACAGGGCAGTGCATCACTCTTCCTGGTGAGTAACTCTGTCCTTTTCACTATCTATTTCCCGTAGAATTAAATTCTTCTCTCTCAAATGAAGCAGCTTAATCACAGCTTAATAAAGAGCCAGAATTTCCTCATGAGAACAGTTGTGCCTACCCTCTGGCTCTTATCTTCTTTTTCAAACCTTTCCAGAAGCCCACATCAAATCATTGGTTATCAAATAAGAATAAATTCTGCTTCCAGGCAGGCAACTCACAGCTCTGCATTCCTTTACCTATGAAGTGATTGGTTTATTAGAGATCCACCTGCATGACAGATAACCCTAAGTCACAGCACAGAAGTACTCACACCAGTTTTGTCCTGTTCCCTCCCCCAGATCCTCATTTCCATCTGATAAAAGTGGAATCATCTGTCTTAAAATTGGCTATGACAGTATTTCCAGGATAGAAGTGAGGCCATCCTTGTATAAACATTTGGGCACTGATTCCTGTTGCCATCATCAGTACAAACAGGGACCACACCACCAGTGTAAACCCAGTCTAAGGCACTGTACCCTGGCACTGGTTCAAAGACAAATGTTCTACATTTATCAGACAATTATACTCCTATCAAAATCCAGATGGAAACAAAATATGAGACCAAAATTCCTTGCCATGCCTCATGGTAAATTGTGGGTTGTCAGAGATTACTTTGGGTTTCCTACTAAATGTGAATTTAGTGGATTCTGATGGATTCTGATGGATTCTGATGTGCCACTACACCCTGAAGAAGAGTGTGCCTGGGAGGGTAGCTGTCAATCAAAGTTTGGAGGAAAGGGGAGGGGAGGACAGGGAAGAAAAACTTCTGAGAGATTTGGTTTGATCACAAGGCAAAAAATATGAAGTCTAGATGTCAGTAAACCAATGACTCTCTCCTGACTAGATGTGGTTGAAGATGAACAAAAGTAAGTGGTGAGCATATAAGTGAGGAAGGAGATGAGGAATTGTAACTTCTGATACATACAACTGCCTTTAAAATGTAGCTATCACAGGGCACACACATTTGCCCCTTTCCTCTCTCTGCCTGTCCACCTACCCTAACTGTCAGTAGAAAAGGCTGAACAACATCTTTCTGATCTTCATATGCCTGATGCATGACAAAGTCTCTAAAAACTATTTAAACAAACAAACAAGCAAAAACAACAACTGACCTTCCAATCTCGTTCCCTGGGAACACCAAACCAATTCCCTTTAGAAGTCTTCAGCCATACATACTCTCTAGCAAAGCCAGGCAGCTTTGTCTCTCACTTGTGAATCTCACTCTTCCCATGCTAGAAAAGTCCTCAAACCACACTTAAGGAACAGTCATGAAACACAGATGCTGGTATCTTTGAATTTCTGTGTTTACAGCAGTCACCAATCACCATCCCTAAGATTATGACCAGCCAATGCACAGTGTTTAAATGCATTTCATCCTCTGTCAGCTCTCATCCTCACTTATTGGGTCTAGCAGGTAGTATCTGACAGACCCTATAAGGAAGACGAGAACCACATGAGGAAAACAGAATAACAGATCAGAATGACCATACAGCCTCAGGTGTCTCCCAGTTCAGTCCATTAATGAGAAAAGGGTCTCAGAAGAGATTTTGATGTGCTGAAATAAAGAGGCCTTAAACCAGAAGAACTGGAGAATGGAACAGACCACATCTGCACCGAGTAAGACTGCTCCTATTCCAGTGACAGGTAGAAGACACACAAGGAGATAGAAAGCGCAGAGTCATAAGGCTCGGGCAATTCCATCTCCCTTGGGACAGCAAAAGGTTTTAATTTATTACTGTGGAGCAATGAGATCCTAGAAAGCTCAAACTATTCAAACTGGCCATGGGAATGAAGACCTCAATCAGAAGAAATTCACAAAAAGTAGATCAATGTAAATCTCTTTACGTCACTTCTGTGACATATTGGAGGTTTTTTTTTTTTATTTTATTCCTTTTTTTTTTTCTTTGCATAAGCCTAGAATTGACCTTTCTAGCAACTTTTCATTCCACACTTTTCTGGCACAGCAGCCGTAAGTCCTGCCTCGCTATCACTATCAAGATTTTTTCTCACACACTTTAGTTGTTTTGGTTTTGATAATAAAAAAAATCTTGCACTGACTAAATGATTTTCACAGATACATGTTTTCTAGGGAGGAAAATGTATCTGACCATTTCATATAGGGAGGCATATGCCTTTGTTGGTTTGCCCCAATCTATAAACTAATGCATACTTGCATATCCATGAAAAAAATCCATTAGAATTAGCAGAAAGTACAGTAATGATTGCTAAACAACAGAAAATGTCGCTATCCAAATAGAAATTATATTAATTATAGTGGTAGAACAGAGGTACCTCATAGGAAATCTATATACTCAATACAATATTAGTCACCAGTCCATATGATTCAAATTACAGGTCAAAATTTGTAAAGCTTATGTGGCTATTCAAATCATCACAAAGAGAAACATTTTTAACATGAAATGCCTTTGCCCACAGTCAATCAACCACCTGAAACTCTACAACAGCTATCGCTTACTGAATTACATAAGAACACTATAAATCAAACCTGCAAATGATAAGGAACTGCCAAGAGAAGCATAAAATAAATATAACATCTAACTGTCTCCATTACAGAACAGTGCAGGAAGCAAACAGAAGCAAGCATGACAAAATGCATACAATGTAGAAAAAGACTCCTTTCATACTATCTCCCCTAAAGTGACAGCTTCTTCACTGAAAATCCCAAGAACACCTGGAACAGAAAAGGTGTGACGATAATATTTACTACCACATTTTTCACAAAAGCCAGCATTTCTAAGTCTCACATACAGAACACATCTAATGAATCACTGGGACTAGAAAGAAATAGGAAAAGAAAGCACTGAATGTTTGTAATCTGTATCACTGGTTCCAATCACACATTTTATCAATTCAAATTCCTGGATTAGATAAAACCTGAGGAAGTATATATAAATTCTGTATAACACACAAAAGCACACTCTACTACTTGCTTTGCAATACCTGGTTGGCTGTGATAAAGGAGTTCAGTGTCAGCAAGTGCAAATCGCATCTTTTTTATAGCAAGTTATAAAAATGCATGTTGCAAGCAGCCTCTCCCCTCACAGGCTACAGATATCATCCTAGTGCAATTTGTCTATTTGTGCAATTTTGCTAGTGTTGGCAGTAAACCACAAATGTCTCTTATGAAAAAAACCACCAAAACCTCAATCGGTGTTTCTCCTGTGAGAATAAAAGCTGATTAATCTTTGGTGCCAAGGAGTCAGCAGTTCAGTGATGCTAAGCATTAATGCAAGCTGTTTACTTTCAAAATCTTTACTGACTATTGAACTGTCATAGACCTGTCTTTCCCTTCACTAGATAGTTCAGAATTTTCTTCACACTTTTGATCCTTTGAAACATTAAATATGAAGATGCCCAGCTGACCTTTGGTTTAGAAGAAACCCACAACATGAGACAGTGAGGAGAGATTTGACAAAGGATATGGACACAAATCCTCTCGGGTGCAGGCAACAGTGTTTTCACAAAGAGAAGCAATAACTGCGGCCAATTCAGTTACAGTTATTTAATGTAATGTAATTCTCTGCACCATACAATCACCGCGGTCTTGTTAATTTAAGCTCCTTCCTTTTGATACCAGGCATCATTACCTAAGTTGTTCCTATATGCTGTCGGGCAAGGACCTTTGCAAGTAGGTGTTTCTGTGATTTCCTCCTTTCCTTTTCGGAGGGTTGAAATTATTCACAGATCCTCCTGGTGAACTAGGAGGGTAAACTGAGCCTAGAGCTCCAGAAAAAGGAGATTTCCCTCTTGAGTTTTCCTGCTTATCAGCGGCAATGCCCTCAGACTATTTTGAGCTTTATTCCCAAATTGAGACAGATGAGCTTTTCTTATGCAGATGAGGAATCCAGACAACAGAAGGTATTTATACTTATGACCGATTTGCTTCACAGGGAAGACATGGCGAGAGGTGTCATTCACCATCTGAGCCCCTTCTAAACTCTTCTCAGCTGCAGTGAGGGACCTTTAATCGCATTTGCAAAATGGTTAGCAAGGTGGCAGAGGCTGTCTGGCTCAGAGCTTGTTCTCCCCTTCTATTCCCCATAAGTCTGACATGTAGTTCTGCTCTTTGCTAGCAAAAAGGAGAGTGTCCCTGGATTGCAGTTATCCAGTTATAACACTGATGTGAAATATCAACTGTGGGAACATCTAATACCTACACTTGCTAATACAACTACCCCCTCCTTTTTTGGAGCAGGGAAAAGTATATCCTGGCCTTTGAAAAGAACTAAGAAAGGGTGCTTTGTAAGTCAATGAAACTTAATCTACACTGGAATTTTAATAAACAGACAGGAATTCAGTTTGATGTTCTTTGTCTGATTCAGTTTATCTAATGTCTTTTGGAAACTATAATTGTAACAGACAAAGATGATATTCTTGCTTCCCTTTTAAGAAATGAATCAGTTTTAATGCAGGTGTTCAGAGTTAGATTAGCTCAGCACTTGCATAAAAAAAAGTATTTCCTCAAATATCAATGAAAAATAAAGGCAAAGAAAAGTATACACTTTACTGAAGGGCTGAACATAAAACCATAGGATTATGGGTCTAATAGGTAGATAACTGCCTAACCCTTGCCAGCGCTGGCAGCTCAGAATACTCCTACCTTCATCTTCTCTGCCTATATCCCCTTGAGCATCCGCTTCTACAGGGTATATGATCAGAAAAACAGAGCGCGCCCTGCAAATGAAGATAGAAAATCTCACTTAGCACTCCAGGGTAGAGAGGGGCCTCCAGCCCATAAGATTTGCATGAAATAAGAAGGCAATTAGTGTAATATCTATTTTAAAAGTATTAATTCCAGAAGACCTGATTGCTCTCTATAAATACATCCAGGAATATATATCAGGAAAGGAGAATAGCTATTTAAAATAAAGAACAAGTGTCCAGAATACATGGGTATGAATTAACACTGTATAATTTTAGGATGGAAATAAGAGAAAAAATTAAACAGCATTAGAGGTGGGAGACTGGACAGGAGACAGTCAAGTCTGAGTGCAAATAAAATTCAGACTCAAAAAGGTGACATTTATGAAAAGCATTATAATCTGTGCTTACTAACTGTAGCAGGGGAGTGGATTTACAATCTAGAAGGTTTCTGCTGGCTATGTTTTCTACACACACTCTGACATTATAGCAGTCTCAAGCAGAACTAAATACTGTAGTTGTACTGTATTTTTTCTTATATTCTTCATGCATATATGGTGGCCATACTCCGTTACAAACACAATTCTGCTTCCAATTGCTTTAAATCAAACTAATTGTCCAAGTAAATATAATTTTCTTTAATATTATCCATTTACTTTTTTCTAAATGGAAGGAAAAAAAAGTTTTTAACACTAATTCTAGAAGAGAATAAGGACTACTGTCATCACTGAAGGTTCTTCATTTTTTCAAGGACGGATTTACAGTAGTTCTAATAATGGCATGGGACTTGAATAGAAACTTGAAACATAACCAGAGTTTAATTCTGGAATAAGAGAAATACCTTTTACACTAGAACTTCTTAGAGAACTCATAAAATCTCAGAACTTTCCAATTACGTATCTTGTTTTCCCAAGGCCATAGAGCTGTCTAATGCTATAGGAAACCATTGCATCCAACTCAGTCTCTGGGCAGGAGATAAATTAAGGTCTTTATCTATCATCCACGCAATGCCATTGAAAGCTTACTGAATTTAATGACAGGACTTTTAAGTCCATACTTTTTTCACTGAACCATAACAGCTGAATTCACATAAAACTTCTTCACAGACTTAGACTTGGCCATTTTACTCTAAGAATGGAGCAAACAATATATTCCTTGTTTCAGGAATGAAAGAATCAAGAGGCTGCATATGCAGTTCACATTTGAGCTCTAAGAGAGCCTTGTCTAACCAGGCACAAAGTAGTCCCATACACACCACCTCCTATCCAAGTTCCACCAATCCATATTTGGGACTCTTCTGTAAACATTCGTTAGGGGTTATGAGTTTTTTTGATGAGTAAAATGTTCCATTAAGAGGATAAAATTGCTGTTACAGAAATGATGAGCTGGGAAGCCATGAGTGGTTCAAGAGGCAAAGGGCACAAACTGAAGCATGGGAGGTGCTGTCTGAACATCAAGAAACATTTTGTTACCAGGAAAATGACTGAGGACTGGCACAGGTTGCCCAAAGAGTTTGTGGAGTTACTCATTGGAGAGACCATCTGGACATGGTCCTGGGCAACCAGGTCTGGGTGACCCTGCTTCAGCAGGGGAATTGGACCAGGTGACCTCCAGAGGTCCCTTCCAACGTCAACCATCCTGTGATTCTGTTACACACAGTTTTGCTTTTTAAAAATCCTATGATAGGAAATTTTGGGGAAGTAAGAGAGAAAGGAAGAAAAAAAATGAGATCATATTCTTCCTGTTGGAAAGACAAATATTCAGGAAATATGATAGTTAAGAATAACTGTCCAAACCAACTTTTCAGTACTTTCTATACCCACATACTGTTGTGCTTTTTTCACAGGGGGCTCCTGCCTAAGGTACAGGCTAGCCATTGATCATTTAAGGAATGGTGGTTATAAGGAAATGAGGCGGTTCTTCTAGGCACCCCAACTTCATTAAACATAGGCACTGGAGACTGACAACATCAAATATTAGTAAGTTAATTTCCAAGGATCAGCAGATTTGATTTATTAAACAATTATCAGCTATCACCCATCCATTTTTTCTCTCCAATTATTTAATATGAAAGTTGATTTCTTATCAAAACTTCCACTTTCACCAAGTTTCTTCACTGTTCTTTGTGAAATAATTAGCAAAACTCTTTTAGACTTGAAGGATAAGTATTGGGACACACACAGAGGTTAAGCAGTTTTATTAACTGATTTATCATTTTGGTTTTAAAGATATGAGAAATCCTGAATTAACTAAACAGAAAAAGTTAATGTGCAAAGTTAACCATATTATCAGTTTAATGTGCATGTAATATTTTAAATTACTTCTTTAGCCAAAAAAACCCCACATGAGATTAAAATTAGTATCTTAGCAAAATAGCATCAAGCAAATAAAATTATTGGTTAGAGAAATGATGTAGTAAGGTTTTTAAAGATTATTTTTAATAAAACTTTAACCAGCACTGCCTAGAGATTGTTTGCAATCTTGTGTGCTGTTCTGTAGGCTATTCTCAGTGCTCCCCAAAACAATGATAATGAACTGAAACAATTCCACTTCATTTTATGCTCAAACATACACAGCCTGGAAAAATGTAAACATATATCTGTCTAAACCCTCAGGAACACAGTAAATAATTTAAGCCTCTGTTCCCAACCCTCTTCTTTTTAAAAAAATCAGTTTTTCCCTTCAAAGTACTTTTATTGACTGACTTTTCATTTTAATATTCTGCATGTGCAGAAATGGTTTCTCTACATTAGTGAGCAGATTGTATCTCGAAAGCAAGTTAAACGGCATTAGCAACGTTTTCTTCAAAGTGATACATATCAAAATACCTTCTTCTTTTTCAAGAATAGTTTAAAAACTGATGTTTTCTTTAATTGAAATTATGTTATACTTTGTTTTACACCATGTATGCCTCTCCGGTCATGCAAATACTGGGTTAGTTTCCTGTTTTCTAATATTAATATTGACAGGAAGTAACCAGCTGTAGCACAGGACTTTTAAGATTTAAAATCTCTTCTCTAGTCAGTGCCAAGTATAAAAAGAATTTATCACTCTTTGACATATTTATAAGTTAAGTTTTGCCACACATTTTACTTAAATGAAAAATGCAAGGCATTGCGCTTCTGGTGCCTTGATAACTTCATTCTGCGGCTGTATTGTTAGTTTGTTTTGCAGGTGTGATGGCGTTTAAAAGATGAAGCCAATAAGATAAGCCTGGGAGCTTATTTTCTCCACATTTATAACTTTAACTGCCACTTTACCTGAAAGTATTAGAGCAGACAGTTCATTACTACCTGAAAAGGGGTACTACATTGTATGTGAGGAGGTCATCTGAAACTGATGACTTTTAAAGGTCATACACAAAATGAATTTTGCTTTGCTGAAAGTCTCTCTCCTTGGCACAGTAAAAATCTTATTTTAACAGCAGCTGTAAATGTTTAAGTAGAAATCAGAGATTTCAGCTGCCTTTACCTACTTTCACTCTGCCATGAATTTACTTTTGATCCAATTGGGAAAATACTGGATGACGGTGGTGTTAAAAGTTTCTTTTCTCTGGATCATCATTTGAGTGATGAATCGATAGTTTCTATGATTTTGTTTCATTTTTACTGTTCATTTTCATAAATCTCTTGTTACATGTATTCTTTGATAATGGAAAATAATTTTTTTCCTTAATTCTGTAACAATGAGGAGCTTAAAGCCTGCAGGATTTGTGGATGTTGCAGACTCAAAAATGGACAGATAGGCTGCAAAATAACACAATAAGGGACGTTTTCTTAGTGTGTAACTTCAGCAATTTCCCCCATTTTCTTCTATCTAAGGCTATGTGAAATTTATGGAATGTCCAATCACACCTGACATTCAAGAAAACACATACAGTCTCCTTCTTTCCTTCCCTCATGGCCACATACATTCACACATTTTTGTTTCAGTGGATTCCAGAGCTTGAACCCTTCCCATCTAATAACGGTACTTAACTAAAATGCCTTAATTAGCGACTGTTGGTCCTCAGCTCCCTCTATAGTTGGTAGAGAAAGACTGGCACTTTCAGAGCATGATTCACATTTTTTCCGTTATCTTCCTCACTCCTTTTTCAAGACCAGTTACATAGCACAAATCTGGGCCAACAAATAGGTGCTGGTTAGACCTGGACCACCAAGTCAGGAGGGAGAAAATGTTCTTACATATTCATGTGCTATCTTGACAGCACACACAACATAACATACAAAATCAAATCAACTTTAACCTGTTCCAGGGATGCTAAATGCAGCATCTGTACTTTAGATACCTGCCAATGGTGGGAAAGGAGACAGAAAGGGCAAAGGACAGTTTAATCTAACTAAGGAATGTACTTCAGGTCCTACACGATGCATGCAGAATTTTAGACAAGCAAAAAAGCAGCCCAGCCTGCTGAAGGGTGAGTATGATGAATCATAAACCAGGAATGGCAGCACCTAAAGAGTCATGTTTGCACTTGCACTCACCCGTTATGTTTAAGAGGCAGTATGCATTCAATGACATAAATGTAGGTTCCTGGGGCTGGGGTGTAGGGTGAATTTGAGCAATTTACAACGCCAAAAGCCTTGGGACAGTGGATGATGTTTGATCTCTGTGACAGTGCAAAATTGGCT
Source organism: Haliaeetus albicilla (assembly GCF_947461875.1). Classification (NCBI taxonomy): domain Eukaryota; kingdom Metazoa; phylum Chordata; class Aves; order Accipitriformes; family Accipitridae; genus Haliaeetus; species Haliaeetus albicilla. Next base: position 21,637,733 of record NC_091500.1, read on the forward strand.
GCTATAAGAAGCTGGTGGAATGGTCAAGAAGCCAGAACAGCCAGAGAACCAGTTCCCAAGCAGCTCTGAAACCCAGAGGAGCATGTCTGGATCAAGACTACTCCTCAGCATATCATACAGACAGTGTAGTGTGGCAGGTCTCAGGTGTTACATACGGACACAGATTTCTTCAAAAACATCCAAAAAAGCTTCTGCCTGGTCTGTATGATCAACTAGGAATCATCCAAGTGGATGTCATCCCACTTTGGAGCATCTGGATGCTGCATGTCCTTTACTGGTAGGCTCTGCCTGAGCACAGTTGCCCAGCCTGCTTTGCAGTTTGGTTTGACTCGCGCCTTTCACTCGTTGTTGTGTTTGCCAGTTCCCTTCCTTACCCTCCTGGACTATGTTGGCTGCACCTGACCAAGAACTGGCACCTCTGTCCCTTTCCAAGTGTTGCAATAAACCTGTTCATGTTCTGCCAGCCCATCTCACTTAGAGGCTAAAACACAGCGTCCCTACAGACTACCTTGCTGACCCTGCATTGGACAGATTTCACTACGGATTCTCTGAGGGGGAGGTGATATTACCAAATGTCTAAGGTGCCTACCTCCATACCAGTCATGCCAAAGGCAGGTAGCTAATGCACATTGCCCCCGTGACAAAACCCTATGGAGATTGTCACTGAAATTTGAGTGATTTTTGAGCATTTCTCCCTCCCTGCATTAAGAGAAGTTTTGGCAAAGGACAGATGTGACTGCCACAACCTACCAGATATTTGGACCTATGAAATGCTAAGGTTTTGGGTAACTTTAAAGCTGAACTGGTTTCTACAGGTCACGAAGTGCCAAATAGCTGGATTCCATCAGCTTCCACTGTGTGGGTTTGCCTATATAGGGTTAGAATATTACAGCTTCAAAGCAGAAGTGTCAAAATCTCTCTCAGATGTTCATATAATGATTTGAAAGTGAGACAAAGAAGAATTATAAACTTCTGGAGAATGCATTATCTTATTCCATTTCCACTGACATTTCTAAACAAGTGTTTGTATAAGCTTTCAGTATGTGCACAAAATTGAATTAAGAAAAATTTTTTGCGTACTTTATTCATGCAATATATACTCTGTACCATGGACAAAGTAGAAACTGGAGTCAAAATAAGAATTCATCTTTAATGCCAAAAACTCTGCCTAAGGAAACTAACAGATCCTTCATCTTAACAACACCAAAACTCTTTGTTTCCAAGTACCTCTGATCAAAGTTCTGCAGCTTGTACAGAAATAAGTTAAAGACAGAGGCAAAATCTCTTGGTCTCTGTCAATTCAAACAGCTGGAAAGAAAAAATATGCAATTTTTCTTTTCTCCTGCTAAGTCCAGAAAAATAGGACACACAGCCAACATTATAGCCACCACATAAAGAATTAGCTGAAGGAGGTCTTATGACACATGACCAAAAAAAAGAGTATTGAACTATCTTAGCATAAAATTGATAGGCCCTAAAGGAGTTGAAAGGTGATGTTCCATTGAAAGGTGATGATCCATTGCATGACAGCATTTAGTCACATTAGCAGAGGAATATTTACCCCACAGTATGTGGAACAGGTCTATATGGACAGACATGTGTCTATCTAAAAAATCGTCTCTCAGAACAAACCCACCATTAAGAGTGATGTCTGAAGACAGTGTCAGGGCTTTAGAATTGGTTGCTTACAGTATTGCATGGCTAACTTTTTGCTGAGCACATCATTAACATGTGAAGAACTTTACCGCTGCATAAACAGAAAGTGGGTTCTTATTCCACACCTGAAATCAGAAGATCATATTCAAAATACAATCTTATATCTTTCTTTTTCACTCAAACCAGCACTCAGTGATCAAAATCAACACCCAAGGACAAGAGCAAATTAGAAGCTACTTAGTTCACTACCTTGGGAATCTGTCATAGCTGCTAGTCAAAAATTACTTTAAAAGTTTCAGGAATACAATGATCATACTGCATTCCATGTAACAAACTTTTCAGTCTCAATTCCTAATTTCCCCTTTCCTCTCCTTTTTGAGCAAAAAGGAGTGTCTGAGAATTGTGACAGGCTTATGTTGACTTAAGCTGTTTAAGCCTATTGTTTCTTGAAATAATTTCTGACAGTGACACAGTGTAAGAAACCAGGATAACAGAGACTTTGATGGAGGATTCACTTCTTACTTTTAGAATGCAAACTCTACTTTATGAACCAATCTATTGTCTAGTCATATACAAACAATGTTATGTTAGTTATGTCCATGTGCAATTGCAAAAACATACATCTTTTGCCAAAAGTCCCATCAGTTTTCTGGCCAAAGGTTACTACAGTAAGGTTGAACTGTCTGAAGCATGGCCAGTCTTGGTCATAGTCTTGGTCTCTATTTTCCTTTCAATTGATTAGTAAGGCACTTCACTATATTAAATCAAAATACCTCTATCTCACCTTCAGACTAACCATGACATTGCACTGTTGCTCTCAAGCAATAGAATTTTGGGGAATATGTGATGTGACACAAGACTTGCTTCTTTGATGTATTAAGTAGCACCTAATAGCCAAGAACTACACAGATAATTTAAATACAAACCCTTAAGACACAGAATCAGCTGAAATGCTTGTCCATAATTCCCTCTGAATGAGTGCTTGCTTTGTTCTGCATACTGTTTGTGAAACAAGGGGAAAGACATTCTGAAGAGAATAAGAATATGACAACAATATCCTGTGGCATATTTCCTGTGATTAGGGAATTCAGGCTATTACACAAAATACCTAGCAGCTTGACAGATACAAAGAAAAAAGATGGTGCAAGTGGGGGTATGCCAATACCACCGTAGGTTAATTCTTCTTCAACTTGCATGGTTTAGATATTTAGATTCACCTCATTGACTATGCTTAATATTGACAACATTTCAATAATATTGAGTGGGACTTAACTGCTGGATTTGGTGTTTAAAAACGAAAAGATCATTACTTGTTGTCTTGGAAACCCGGTAGTTTTATTGTTGAATTTTCTGTTTACTGTTATTTAAGCTCCAAGTCATTCAAATAAAATATGAGTTTAGATTGACCTTTGTATCCTGTTTTGAATTTTGGAAGTAAATTTGCTCAAGTTTTCAATATAATTGAAGAACACAACAGTGGTAAAATAAAAAACTCACTTGACTGAAGTTGTTCTATAATTATGCTCCTGTTTCCCTGGCTCCCACCTTCCCAGCTCTCAGCAGCAAGCTGTTCTGAAACACCCAGACTCTACAACCCAAATACCATCAGCTTCCCCATTCTCTTCCAGGTAAACTATTTACCAACAGCTTCACATTCCACTTCTATTTTTTTCATGTGTAAGAGGGGAAATACTGCTGACAAATGTATAGTTTGGGTCAACACATTTTTGATAAAGACAGCATAGAATTATTCAAAAATTTCTGAGACTGCAGTAATTTCTAACAAGCAAACCCTTTAATATCAAGATCTCAGTGTACTGAAAAGGCAGAAAATCAACAGTTCAATGGGTATGGGATTTCCAGTGGCATAAAAGGAGCAAGAGCTACTTTGCCAGCTGTCTGAACAGGACAGAAAAGTTGCTGGAAAGCTTGGCATACCAGCTCTGTCTTCTCTACCAAGCTCCTGAGACAATTAGGAGTGTTCAGGGAAGAGAGAGGAAAATACTACATTATAAATCTAGACAGAGTATTTAAGGAATGGAAATACTGTGTGGGGTTTTTTTACTTTCATGTAGAAGATAAAGGATATTCCTGTGAGAGAGAAAAAATGAAGTAAAAACAGAAATAGAGCTAGAACCACAAATAGCCTTTTAGATATAAATTGATTGCTGCTGTGATTAAGTGGAGAAAACACTCCTGCCATGAAAAGCATGGGTTTTGCTACTGTGGGAGAATTTAAATGGAGCTGTTGACCTTGCATATAGGGCTGGTTTTGAACCTGAATCATAGTTGATGGGGGAACCCTCAGGGTGGGAAGTGAGGTGGTGAAACTGTCTGAGAGAATCTCAGCTATGCTCAAGCCTGAATCTTAATTCACCAACCCCTTACAATGTCAAACCTCTTATCCCTTGCACCACCGATGACTGTGAAAACACTCAGAAGCCACCCTAGAGTAAAGAGCCACAGAAGAGCCAGTCCTCCCAAGCAGCCACGGACCTTGTGGGAACTCATCAGCACATTTCAGGAGTCACTTTCCACAAACTTAGTTTTCCCTTATGACTTCCAAGACAAGCTGCCAAACAGCTCCTAGTTGCCTTGAAGAGCTGTAACTCTGGCAGTGGTATTGCCCTCGCTAGTAACAGGATATAAGCTTTGTACTGAGCTTGCAAAGCCTCAGAACCAAGGCTTATCCAGCCTGCTTTGTGTGAACTTTATTTTACTGCTGTGACAGCAATTTCTCTAGCTGGCCAGTTGTCTGTACGTAATGTGCTTTACTTCTGTTTATCTGTGTATAGTACAACCATAGTTCTAAATGCATAGCAGCAACAAAGATTTATTCTATGTAGAATGAGATATTTATGACTAACATAATAGAATCACAGAATCATAGAACGTTTTGGGTTGGAATTGGCCTTCAAAGACCATCTAGTCCAACCCCCCTGCCAGGGACAGGGACACCTTTCACTAGACCAGGTTGCTCAAAGCAAGCCCCATCTAGCCTGACCTTGGACACTTCCAGGGATGGGGCAGCCACAGCTTCTCTGGGCAACCTGTTCCAGTGTCTCACCACCCACATTGTAAAAAAATTCTTCCTTGTGTCCAGTCTAAACCTACCCTCCTTCAGTTTAAAACTGTTGCCTGTTGTCCAGTCACTACAGGCCCTGGTAAAAAGTCCCTCTCTGTCTTTCTTATAAGTCCCCTTTATATATTGAAAGGCTGCAATAAGGTGTCCCCAGAGCCTTCTCTTCTCTGGGCTGAACAACCCCAACTCTCTCAGCCTTTCTTCACAGGAGAGGTGTTGCAGCCCTCCAATCATTTTTGTGGCCTCCTCTGGACCTGCTCAAACAGGTCCATGTCTTTCTTGCACTATATGTCCCAGAGCTGGATGCAGTACTCCAGGTGGGGTCTCATGAGAGCAGAGTAGAGATAGAGAATCACCCCTCCTTGACCTGCTGGCCATGCTTCTTTTTATGCAGCCCAGGATATGACATATGACATAACACAAGAAATACAAGCCTGGTATGACTTCAAAGGCTTTCAGAAGTGGAGACACAGGATGTGGTACAGGGCAGTATGGGCATGGGGTAATAAGAGGTGGGGCACAGGCTTGGCACTGGAGGGTCCACAGGTATGAACAACTCACCCATGGTCAGTCAAAGAAATGCAAACTTGGACCTGGACAAAAGTGGTTTTAGGAGTAACAAAGAGAACAAAGACATAGTATCTAACATGCTAAAACAGGCCTACATAGTAGATTCAGATGTAACATGGAGCCGCAGACTATAGAAAAAAGACCAAAGGTGTAAAAGCATGCTAGCAACCATAAAAATGACCCCAAAGCTAATTTTGGACAGAACAATTTAGTGTGACACTGTACTCATGAAAGGGCTTCAATGTGTCTTGGGTCCACACATAAAACCTCTAGTGGTTCAGTCTGATTTTTAGCATGGGTGCTGCAGCAAGGCAGAGGCCGTGGATTAGACTGTAGCGCTCAACCTATCGCATTGTCCAGATCAGGCCAGAACCCTGCTTTGGATCCAAGTCTCCTCTCACACAGCCTGCGGGAAGAAAACAGGAAAATCCCTACATCTGCTCAGCCTTAGTCAACTCTCCCCTCTCTAGCTGTCCACAGTGTCTTCTCCAAATCATTCCTATTTTATGCCTATCACCACCACGTAACATTGCAGATCTAAGCTTTCATCTCTCTTTGCTAGCCAATGTTACACTGATTAGCAGAGAAATAAAGATGTTTACACAGGAACAGAAGCCACTTGTCCTTTTAAATTTTTATTTTTTTTTAAGAATATAGAGCTGAGCACGGTCTCAGTACAGCAAAGAGAAGCCAACACACTCCTGACACACTTCCAGAACTGGGCATCAGCAGAAGCAGGATGTGGTGCCAGGAGAAGGTTTAACAAGACTATTTCAGTAATATCTTGTTATCCATCTCCTCTCCATCTCTCAATTAAGACATCCTCCACAGATCATTTAAGACCCTAATCTGCTAACCACTGTCATTACCTTGTTTTTCTGACTTTCACCCCTCCACCACCTGTATTTCTTTATGTATATCTTTATGTTAAAACAAATGTAGCAATACCAATATAGCAGTCTAAAGTAAAGTATTTTTAATATTTCAGTAACATTTTAGATTGTAGGAAAGCATGTATCTCGTGAAGAACTGGAGAAGAGCAGTATTTATTAGACGATAGGCAACAAACAGAGAGTGTGCTAAGACATGTTCTCATCCTGCTCTGGGAGTAAGGAACCTCTTTGGGCACCAACTAATACAAAAGCTTCAGTCCACAAGGGCTAGTCCATCCCTTTCCCAAACGAACATGGGATGTAAAGGACTCTCTATCACAAGTATCATGAGCACAAAAAATGTAATTTTGCATGATCCAGATTATCAACATAATTAGAAAGAGAGGTGTCTTTTCTGGATTAGAGTGTAGGACATGCTGAACATAATAAAATAGCAGCTGGTCTGGAAAAAGCAAACCCCAGTCAAGGTCAAGCAAACATAACCACAGCCTGCAGGATGTGTGACATATACTTTTCACCCTCCCCAGCCTTTGCAAGGCCTCAGCTGAATTACTCTGCTATGGAAAACAAAGTTCAGGGATCTAGAAAACATGAACACTGACAAAAAGAGGACTTAATCTGTGTAGATACACAACAGAGGAGATGATAGGGGAGATAACTGTCAAGTTCATAGACAGCAAACAAAAAGAGCTACTTCCAGTGTTTCCATTTGGTTCTAAAGAAACAATACTTTCATCTAGAAATTTAATGTACAACTGGTACTCCAAAAAGTTCCCAATACTGCATTTATTTCCTTGGAAAATGTTTTCAAAGTAAGGTATTTGTCAATATTGTCTGTTACTTCTTTCCAGAAATTTTGCAAGGAAGGAATGGAAATAACCATGGAAAAAGAAGCTGCTGTTTTGATTAAAAGTACACTGAACAAGGGGGCTTTACATTCTTCTCTTTGAAAATTTGCAGCAGGGAAAGTAGATCATCAGCTAAAGAAAGGTAAACTAGAATTTTATATGACCACACTCCCAAAAATCAAAGGCAATTTTAGTGAATCCAGGGACTTAAATCAAAGCAGCACTGTGATTCTACCTTCTCATATAATGCATTCCCTGCAGTCCCTAACTGACTTTTATTTTCTTCTGAAATTTTACATCAATTAGCTCACATTCTGTTTACAGCATCAAAGTACTTCCATGCTTTGATAAATCACAGCTGAGATGTCAGTGGTCATTGCTTCCTGAATGAACCACATGGATGTAAAAAAGGCAGTTTTGCAGGGGGGTTAGAAATCAGAAAAAAACTTACCTCACACGAGCTACTAAAAAAGAAGGCAGCATATGCATGGATCATGTTTGCTGAGGGTGTAGCACATTATTCTTTTCTGTGCTTCCATCAGTAGTCCAGGTCCCTTCCCCACTTCTCCCAGAGCTCACTACAGTTGCCAGCTACAAATGATATTTTGGGGTTAGTTCATTTTAGGGCTTCTCTTTGTCCTCAGATACAAAAAAATCAGTTACAAAAGGACAAAACAAAATCACGGAAGAATGTGTAGGGCTATTACCACGATATGTCAGCAGGATGCTTCTGCACAATGTGTTTTCTCTGAATAGGGAGGGAAGGGGAGTTTGGCAGGTAGATGGCACTGGCAGATGAAATGGCTAGCTGCCTAGCACCCTTTCTGTGGACGATGGATGCCTGTGTATTCCTTGCCCATTCAGAGCACTTTGCAACCAGGAGAAGGTTGCAAGCAAATGGATGCTTCCTTCAGCGTTTGTAAATTTTAGATAATAGGCTTCTAACATTCAGGCACTCCGCTTCTACTTTTTTCTCTGGGCTCTGCTAGAGCTCACATTAACATTTTAGTTAACCTGCTAATCTCTTAGCACAAACACAACAGGCCGCATTAAACAAACAACAGATGGAAATGTGAGAGACATAATGGCTACACAATGTGAAATACCCTGCAATTAGCAATGACTTGCATTGATTTTTTGGTAACAGTCTTTCCAGAGTCATTCAAGTTTCCTCCCACAGATGCATTAAGTTCTCAAGAATGAATTTAAATCCAGTCCAGTGTTTTCCATAGTGAGAAGTGGTTTTTTTTAATACACAACATTGTACACTTTACCACTTTACAGTGGTTCATACTTACTGTAGCTTGACTGCTGAAGTCACTCCCTTTGCTGCTGTCTTTGGCTACTGAATTATCTGAAAGACATTATTCATATCAGGTTCTCCTCTTTCAAAGAAATCCACCTTTCTTTTTAATTTCTTCTCACTCCAGCAAAGTTCAGAAGCCACCAAAGAAAACTTATTTTTGGTACTTATTTGAACACTTGGGTCTACTGGGAGAAACTGCTACTAGCAAAGAGGGACAGATGTCTTTCCCTACCATGAATCGTTTAGTTTGGTATCCGTCTGCCTGAGCACCGTAAACTGTTAATATTGCCCATTATATCTGGGGAGAATTTGGATCAGCAGCTTGCACTGTCCCTGGCACAGCAACCAGGGAGAACAGCTGCACTCTTCTATGCAAGGTTGTTTGGGGTTTGTGTGGTGGGGTTTTGGTGGTGGGGCAGGGGCTGCAGGCCGGCTCCTGTGAGAAGCTGCCAGAAGCTTCCCCGGCTCCAAGTCGGACCCACCTCTGGCCCAGGCCGAGCCCATCAGCGATGGTGGTTACACCTCTGGGAGAACAGATTTAAGAAGGGGAACCTGGAGATTTGGGATGTGAGAGGAGCCCCTGTGCAGACACAGGGTGAGTGAGGAAGGAGGGGAGGAGGAGCGGGGGAGAAGGGGATGCCCCCGCAGCCCATGGGGAGACCAGACGGCAGGCTGTCCCCCCCAGCCCACGGAGGGGAGCGGGGGAGCAGATGCCCACCTGCAGCCCGGGGAGAGAGGAGCCCACGCTGGAGCAGGGGGATGGATGCCCCCCAAGATGGCCGGGACTCCAGGGGGAAGCCTGCGCCAGAGCAGGCTCTGACTGAAGGACTGCAGCCCATGGAAGGGACTCATGCCAGAGAAGTTCATGGACGACTGTCTCCCGTGGGAGGGACCCCACGGTGGAGCAGGGGACGAGTGAGGAGTCCTCCCCCTGAGGAGGAAGGAGCGGCAGAGACAAGGTGTGAGGAACTGACCCCAACCCCCATTCCCCGTCCCCCTGTGCCACTGGGGGGAGGACGGAGAGAAAATTGGGAGTGGGGTTGAGCTGGGAAGGAGGGAGGGGTGGGGGGAAGGTGTTTTAAGATTTGCGTTTACTTCTCAGTATCCTTGTTTTGATTTGATTGGTAATAAATTAAATTGATTTTTTTCCCCCCAAGTTGAGCCTGCCTTTTGCCCGTGACTATAAGTGGTGAGTGATCCCTCCCCATCCTTGTCGCAACCCATGAGCTTTTCTTTATATTTTGTCCTCCTCATCCCACTGGGGCTGGGGGAAGGGTCACGGGAGTTGGGGCTGTGAGCGAGCAGCTTTGTGGTGCTGGCTGGGCTTAAACCACGACAGAGGTGGCTTGCTGCAACCCAGTGGTGAAATGTTTTCTGCAGATGCTTCTTATTTACCTTTTTTCTTTATTTTTATTTTTCCCCTTTTCAAGACCATGGCCAATTGCCCAATGTTATATCAAGACATCCAGTGAGAATGTTCATGCAAAGGAGAGCAAAGAAGAGAATAGCTTGCAGGCAAGGAAACAGCCAGGTGGAGCTCAGGGGAAAAGTCATCTCCTGTTTGCATATTCTGGAAAGCTCCTCAGTAGACAATTACTTGGCAAATGGATGCTATCAACTGCTCTGGCTCAATTGGATAACACAGTATCTGGAATTCAGCTATTATAATAGGAACATCCTTTACCCAGACAAGGTGCACCAAATCAGTCACAGCTTTGGAGACTCCTACAGCAAATATACCAGTTGCTTTATTAGCTGCCAGTTCAGTTTGCCACTGTCTAGAGGACTGTATCTTTTTTTCTCCAGTGAGAAATGGTAGCTCTATTGCTAAAGCATATGCCAGTGCATAAACGACACTATTAGTTCATCAGTCTAGGTTTCTGCTCTGTCTCAAAACCTTCTCTACAGGCGTTCAAGAGAAGGTGGTGAACGGTTAACAGTAGCTCATCATTCATAATCACTAAATGAGCATTCAGCTAAACTCCAGGTGCTGGCCAATGTGCACAGGACTCTTCTGGAAGCTGTCCCATGGATAGCAAAATATCAGACCAACAAGAACTCCTCACATTCAGGGATTCTCCTGGACATAGTCAAGGGGAAAAAAATACATATATCTGGTCATTACATATCAATATAAAAGTCTCCATGTGAAAACAAAATGATCTTCAAACTGAAAAAAGTATCTAAGGTAGTGAACAACTGTACTAGCCTTTCTTAGGCTTTGGTGTGGTGACAGCAGTGATTGGCATACCTCCCAGTTATTTTGGACATGTCAGGACATTAAAACTGGGACCTAAGTACTGCTGAAATTACTACCATGTGCACAGACACAGATCTGGAGTATTTGCTGGCATGCCATTGTGAAACATGGAAATCACATGTCCACACAGATATGGTTAGTTCAAGATTTAGTGCCAGAAACCTCACATTCAATTCTCTCTTCCTATGACTGTGCCCCTTCCTATAGCAGTTCATTACACAGGTTCTAGTGACATATTTTTCTTGATTCGGAGACAAAGGATTAGTGACAGAGCGCTACAAATTCTTCTGTCCCTGACACATAATTATTCCTGAAACAAACTGATAGCTTCCATTTATCTAGAATAAGACTTTCAAGAAAAAGAACTCAATCACTTCAAATGTGCCTCTTAGTCCACCTTCCTTCTTGTTCTGATATAATTAAGAGATAATGTCAGTGGAAGAGAGGCTTGTTGTGGGACCCACTACAAGATATATGGCATAGTATTGATCACAAACTTCAAAACAAAGTAGTTATTTTCAACATGAGTTGACAGTTTTTGACAATTGTTTGTTGCTAAATCTTTATCTGTCCTCCTGCCTTCTTTCTTGTGTAAAAGAGATTCAAAGCTAAAGTAACTTGATAATGCAATACAATTAATTTCCAAACTATAAAATAAATCAAACGCCACTTCCTTCTTCCCCCAGAAAAGGCTTCACTTTCTTTAAGAAGTTTTTTTTTTTCACACTGAAAACTTAAAACAAGGGGACTATTCATAATAAATATTTTTAGTAGAGTTTCACTAGAGTAGTATTCTAATTTGGAATGCTTAATGACACTAATTACACAAAACCAGATGCTTAAGTGAACATTATTTCATAAACCCTCATTTCAGTCTCACACAGAATGTATGTATTTAATATAGTTTTCAGATAGGAAAATCTAGTACACAGGAAAAAAAAAAAGCCACGTATGTAGCAGCATTCTTCTGATAACAAGTGATCAAAGGGAATAATATGGGTAGAATATGCTATTCACTTACTTATTAGAATTTTACACTTGAGGTAGCTTGGCATGAAAAAATAAAAACAGGGTAAAAAGCTTTTTTTGGTCTTTATAGGGGTTTTGCCCTTATACCTTGCATTTTTCAACCTGTTGTATGTTTTGATACTTGAATCTGCTTCTGATAAAATTATATGAAGGGGCTTTCCATATCACAATAGCACTTTATGCTCTCAACTGAATAAGCCAGCATGGTAGAAGACAGATGCCAAGAAGTACACTATCTGTTTGCAGAACACGGGAGGATTGAGTGCTTGTAATTTCTCCAGATGTAGCTGGAGTGTTTGGCATTCAGACTGATAGTAAAAAAAAAAAAAAAAAAAGCTTTGTATATGTGACATTCATAGGAATTGACCCTGAATATGAGGGCCATAAAAGTGATGGTGACTTATTCTAAACACATTAGCTGAAAGTAGAAGACTTTGTGTTGCAACACATTTTTAACATAACCACAGATGTACATAAAATAAAACTGGTCCCAAGGAAGTAGAGAAGGCATCTGCAGTGTGCAATGGTAGAGGCAATTTTACTTTGCTATATGGAAAAAGAATCATCAGACTGGGCAAATACAAAGAAATCTAATAACTTACATGCATACCATATAATGAGTTCACTTGCTATTGTTTCCCTGATGACTTATGTACAAACATACAGAAAACTGGATGGTAACCTGATGCCTAGAGAAAAATCAACACATCTTCCATACAAATAAAATGTAAATACAGAATAATTTCTTGGGTGTTATATTTGTGCCAGATCTTGCTAAAAGTCATTCTGGAAAGGATTAGGTAAAAAAGGAATTAAAAAAAAATGCTATTGCAAGTGTCAACAGATTCCAACCTAGAAGAAAAATAAGCACAGCACAAAGAGATAAGTCTATATAAAACAGAAAGCAAACAGTGTATTCACAGGCATTTCAGAAGACTGATATGGCATAGACCATATTAACAAAAGACAATTAAGTTAAAATAGAAGAAAAGGAGGGGAATCATAGACTCAGAATAGTTTGGGTTGGAAGGAACCCTTAAAGGTCATCTAGTCCAACCCCCCTGCAATGAGCAGGGACATCTTCAACTAGATCAGGTTGCTCAGAACTGCATCCAACCTGATCTTAAATGTTTCCAGGGATGGGGTATCTATCACCTCTCTGGGCAACCTGTTCCATTGTTTCACCACCCTCATTGTAAAAAAGTTCTTCTTTATATCAAGTCTGAATCTACCCTCTTTTAGTTTAAAACCGTTACCCCTTGTCCTATTGCTACAGGCCCTATTAAAAAGTCTGTCCCCATCTTTCTTATAAGCCCCCTTTAAGTATTGAAAGGCCTCAATAAAGAGCAAAAAGCACAGAAAAAGATCGCCAGAGGAATGAACAAAAATCAGGCTCAATCAAGCAGCAAGATTAATAATGATGGAGAAATTTGGTTTATTGTACCATCAATCCTCAGATCAAGAAGGGTTGATCTTTGTTATAATTAAGATTAACAATGTCACATATTCATGGAAAAGATGACTTTTCAAATCTGTCTTTTTACATGATTACAAGTTTGCTTTATATAAGGAACTAAACCATACTAGGAAAACACTGTGCACAGTATACATACATTTATGAAATGTGCTGCTTATCAACATTAAAATAATTTCATATAGAGGCAATTTTAAAATAGCTTTTTCTGTCCTAAAAGACATTTCTCTAGTTCAGCTGTTTGATCTACATACCAGTGTCGTAATGGAAGTAATGTAACTATCAGGAAAAAAGCATTAACAAGTATCTTTCTATGTTTAGATTAGAAGAAACATGAAACTGATTACAACCCTGAATTTAATTTTATTTTTGCTGAATAATGAATATTCTTTGTCTTTTGCTTCTCTAGTTGTCATTTTTTACAGTAAAGCTAGTTACAGACATCAATATATTTGCCTTGCCAAAAGCATAGCAGGTTTTGAACAAATGACCACACATACTTAACGTTAATTCTTTTTGGAGTTTCAGTAGCACTGGAGATGTAGAAAATGTGTTGGGCTCGTGGGGTTTTCTTCCTCCACTGGTAATGTAATCAGAACTTTTACAAACTGAGGCTAGCCGACAAAAACTTGTTCCAAGGCAAGATCTACTTGCATGGCTTAAATATAAGCTGCACACTTGAATTATCCAGGAATGTTGAAGCGAAGGACTTCAAGTATGTCTATTTAAATTTTAAGGCTTTTTATTTATTTTTAAAAGTTGAATATCATGACTGGCAATCAGCACTCAAACTCATGCACAGAAAATTAACATAATAGGTAAAGTTAAGAGACAACTTTTACAATTATATGAAATGAGTTTTATGTTCAAAGCAAAGCGAAGATCAGAGATTGCCATCTAACAGCTGCTAATATAGCATATATGAATACTGCTTGGATTAAATTTCTGTTGTCTCTAAGTTCTTGTTTCCCTCAGTTCAAAAGTCAGGTCCTGATAGCAGGGAATACAGCTGTAGTGTTCACTAGGGATGCTTCTATGTGCCTGTTTGCTGAAGAGAAAGGAGCCGGAGATGCTACCACTGCTACCACACCTGCCACAGCATCTCGTCCTTCTGTTTGGCTGCCTACCACCACCACCCATGTTTGGGAGAGAAGACTGAGTAAAGCTACAGGGGGTATCAGCCCTTCTAGTTCTTCCTATCCACTGTAAAGAATACCATAGCATAGCCAACAGGGTCCTTGTTTCTAGCCTCCTCCAAATCTCCAGCTTTTGGGCTTATATGATGTATGCCTCCTTAGAGGTTGAAGGAGATGTTCAAGTTCTTTTGCCCATAGTCCTAACGAAGACTCTACTTTTATATGTCACTCACTTCTGTGTCAGGAGATGAGTGAGGCTATGAGGTGCAAGTGATACTGTGCTGAGGTTTTGCCACTTTACTCTTGACGGGGATAACACCACAACCAAAAGACCATAGGAACATTGAAAAACATCTGAAAGAAGATAGCTAGGTGTGGTCAAGATTAGATTCTCTCTTATTTTATTGAGGTTGTACTGTTTTCTGCAGAAGACAGTGGCTTAAGGAGTACTTCAAGCCCTCTCTACCACTCACCGAACACTGCATCAGTTCTTGCTGGAAGGCTGGCAGCACGTAGACTCCATTTAGTGCGAAATCTGACTGCTGTTCTCAGGAGTCTTCCTCCCTACTTGTGATCCATCTGTATTACTTCAAAGTAGAGAACAGGATCTCTGAATAGGTACTACATAACAAAAGCCAGTTCCATTCAACCATCCAAAGAGCTTTGGCTCTCTACCAATATCCTGCGTCATCCTTCATCTGCACCCACATACAATTCTTACATTTACCACAAGATCTCCCCAGTGACGGCATGAGTTGCACAAAGTCCTACAAGGACATCTTCAAAAGCCCTTCAAGGTGACCAGGTTTGTAATATCTTTCAACAGATCTCCTCACTGAAGTCTCACAAAACATCGTCCATCCTCTAAAGAATTATTGACACTTCATTGGAAGAGAAGAATGCAATGCAGAAGAATTGAGATTTATTATGATGACACTTACTCATTCAACATTTGGCATCTGATCAACTTTAAAAAAACCATTCCATTAGGCTTTGTAACTGAAATGCATCTCCTACCTCTTGAAAACTTCATTGAATTTAGCTAATTTTTCTTCCATAAACTTAGTAATATAACTCCAGTCTAATAACAAATCTTACTTACTTGATAGCTATAAGGCATTTAATTTAGTCTTTATATCTTAGTTTTGGTAACATTTTTTGGTTTTAAATACTGTCAGGTACAATAACGCTCCTTACCAAGTAAATACTTAAACATGTTTCCTTAAACAACAAGATAAGTTTCTGATTTTTTATATCCTCAAAGGATATGTGTGTCAGCTAGTCATACCTCCTGGCAACCCACTCAGGAAAAGCCCCAGTGCTACAGCTTGGCAATTACAATCTTCTATCAAATCAAAGTAATACAGTAACCTTGTGCAATTAGAATCAACAGAAGAAAACAATTTAACTTTTCTTCAAATTAGGCAACACGGTGCTTGAAACTCTTTTCAAGAACGCAGTTACTTTCATCTGAAAGAAACTTTAATTCTCTCTAAATTTCTATGAAGGTAAGTTAAAATTAACAGGCTCTGCCTCTGCCCCTAGTTTAGCAAGTAGGACCAGTTTCCTTCCCGAAGCTTGAAGGCTCCTATGTCCTATAATAAGTACCTGCTCAGACCCAAATCCTACCTCCCACTGAGCAGTATTTGGGGTTTAAGACTTGTAAAAAATAATTTTCTGTAATGCAACTGACCTACTCCCACACAATATGCTGTCCCGCACAACATCCTTGTCTCTAAATTGGAGAGACATAGATTTGATGGATGGACCACTCAGTTCATAAGCAACTGGCTGGATGGTCACAGTCAAAGAGTTGTGGTCAATGGCTGGATGTCTGGGTGGAGACCAGTGATGAGTAGTGTCCCTCAGGGGTCCGTATTGGGACCAGTATTATTTAACATATTTGTCGGTGACATGGACAGTGGGATTGAGTGCACCCTCAGCAAGTTTGCCAGCAACACCAAGCTGTGTGGTACGATCGACACGCTGGAGGGAAGGGATGCCATCGAGAGGGACCTTGACAGGCTTGAGAGGTGGGCCTGCGTGAACCTCATGAAGTTCAACAAGGCCAAGTGCAAGGTCCTGCACATGGGTTGGGGCAATCCCAAGCACAAATATAGGCTGGGCAATGAGTGGATTGACAGCAGCCCCGAGGAGAAGGACTTGGGAGTATTGGTGTATGAAAAACTGAATATGAGCCAGCAATATGTGCTCGCAGCCCAGAAAGCCAATCGCATCCTGCGCTGCATCAAAAGAAGAGTGACCAGCAGTTCAAGGGAGGTGATTCTCCCCCTCTACTCTGCTCTTGTGAGACCCCACCTGTAGTTCTGTGTTCATCTCTGGGGCCCCCAGCATAAGGAAGACATGGACCTGCTCAAGTGGGTCCAGAGTGAGGGCCATGAAGATGATCAGAGGGCTGGAGCACCTCTAGTATGAGGACAGGCTGAGAGAGTAGGGGTTGCTCAGCCTGGAGAAGAGAAGGGTCTGGGGAGACCTTCTAGCAGCCTTCCAGAACCTAAAGGGGGCCTACAGGAAAGATGGGGAGGGACTCTTTATCAGGGAGTGTAGTGACAGGACAAGGGGTAATGGCTTTAAACTGAAGGAGGGAATATTTAGATTAGATATTAGGAAGAAGTTCTTCCCTGTGAGTGTGGTGAGACACTGGAACAGGTTGTCCAGAGAAGTTGTGGATGTCCCTCCCTGGCAGTGTTCAAGGCCAAGTTGGATGGGGCTTTGAGCAACCTGGTCTAGCGGAAGGTGTCCCTGCCCAGGGCAGGGGGGTTGGAACTAGATGATCTTTAAGATCCCTTCCAACCCAAACTATTCTGTGATTCTATGATCCTAACATTATAAAGTGCATATGGCCAATATTTAAAAGATTAAAAGCTGGTCCAATGGCTCATGAAATACACATAAATATGCATTTCTGTTTATTCTGTCACTGAATGGGTTTTTGCCCTTTACTGAACATCTCACAGGTATCTCTTCTTGATCAGTCCTGTTTAATGTTTTAATCAGTGATCTGAGCAAAATATAAAATCATTGCTAGAAAAATTGGCAGGTGACACAAAAATTGCTAGAGAGGTACATAATGACGTGGACATTTCAGCAATACAGTGCAATCAAGAGTGCTTGGTAAGTGCTTTTCATACAGCCAAATGCAACATCATGTACCTTGAAAGGACTATAACTGACATCTAAATCATGATGACTGTGCACTGGTATACAGTGACCATGAAAATGCCACAGGGAATATATGCCTTTAACAATTTCCACTGAGAGCAAATTAGTGCACCACATAGCAGCTTCTGGTATGAGATGTAGCTCATATCACTGCATGATGCCACTGATCTGTTAGCATAAGTGAAAAGCACAGGAAGACACTGAATGGTGACACCATTCCCACTGTCAATCTGATCATGAAGGAGATGCTGCAACTTTCTTTTCAGCAGCAACCTGCTGCCTTGTAACAGTCAGTAGATGATACAAGTAACACTGAAACTGTTGATATTATAATTGGCTATCTCCGATAATGCCAACAGGAGACAAAAGCAGCAGCAGCAAAACAACAAATGCTCTGGATTTATACATGGCAGATGTTAACTTTCTCTGCTGGAGTAACAAATATCAAGCCTCTTCCCATCTATATCAGACATCAATCTGGATATCAGACTGTGATTTCCAGGAAGCCAAGCTAATCAAAGGAGGCTCCAGATGTAACAGAAAGGCACTCCTGGACTCCTTGTCAGCTATATCTCAAATCGTACTTTGACTGATACTGAACAAGATGCTTGCAATACTGTATTAGAGGACATGGTTGCTTGAATGTTCAGCCTGAAAACTAGACCTGACAATGACAGAATTGGATTTGAACACACAATTTTCCAGAAGACGCAGTAAATAATTATTCTGATCTCTTCACCCACACACAATAGCAAAGCTTATCTTCAATAGTTAATGCAGTTGCAAAAGAAGGAATTGCCTTAAACACACCATTTTATACCCACCAGCCAATCACGTAGGCTTGGACCATTATCTACTTCATAAACTTCCTATATATATTAAGACATCCAGGTCTTGCTCCAGAATCAGATCATCAATTTCTATTAAACATGCTACTGTATAGTAAGGTTGATTCTCTTCAAACATCTATTGTGCACCCCTTGCATTCACTCATCAAACTTTCTAATGTGTGCTAAGTCAGAGAAAAAAACAAGACCCAAAGGTAAAATACATCATTCTGGAAGTCAGTGCTGGCTGTTAACTCTTTATTAAAATGGCTTGTTTTTTCCAGCTGAGTTCTTGTCTAGCTGTTTCTTCTCAACTGTGCATGATAAGCACACGGCCAGCCACACAGCATCCTACAATCTCATTTAAAGCAGAAGTAGCAACCTATATGAGAAAAGCTCCTCATGAATGCAACTTGGCCAGATGGGCACTGGAGAAGCATTTCTGGATTCATAACAGGAGTGTGACACAGAGCACGATTTCAACACAAGGGCTCATACCAGTGCATCTATCATGCATGCCATGCTGACTGACCACAATTACTTAGCTTAATGAGAAGCAGCAAGCAGTTCAGAAAGAAGGTTAAAAAATATGATGCTTGACTTTAGCATGGTAAAAGACAACTGCTGGCAGAATGTCGACTTGCAGAAAATTTTCTAAGGGGCAACTCCCCAGTTTTGCTACTGTAAGGAACTGTATACATGGAAGACTGTTTAATAAATTTATACTGGCGTGCAGTTGTTTCTGTGTCACAGTAGCAGTGGCTGGGAAAGAGGTAGGAACAGCAGAGCTAAACAATGACCTCCAGCCCTGAGACTACTCACTCAGCAGTATGAATCTGAGTAGCTATTTAACAACGAAGCTTCTTTTGATATCTTGGCAACACAATATTCTACATGAGGTAAATCTTTTAATGTTACAGGTGCCAAAAGGCATATTCATTATGATTGTTCTTAGAAATAACCATCAATATGATGCATTTCCACTGCTGGGGAATGCGTGCAACTATACTGTAGTCTCTAAGAACTCCCTGGTGTCAATTTAATAGTGTGGATGATTACAGCCCAGTGCCCATGGCTTGTACTGCTTAGTTTACTAAAACAGAGACAGAATTCCTTCATCTAAGGTTATACATCTCTTTCATATCACTTGCTCACCTCCTGGCTGGCCTACTTTTCTGTCAGAAGGCCCCTGGAGCTCCAGGTGCTGCCCGAGTTGCTTGAATTGTATTATTGGTGTATTGAGACTGCATACATTTACTTCAGGAGCACTAAATCGGCCTACTGGGACCAGGCTTCTACTACTCCATTAATTAAGCTTGTGTAAAATTAAATCTTTTACAAAAATGTATTAACATTGTGATTTCTATCATATCTAAACTTACTATTTCAAACTGGTAGTTTGAAAAAGTCTTTTGTCAACTTGACATATGTTGATTAGCATTAACTTCATTAAGTACTTTAACATCTTGCATCAGTTAGGACCTCATTTTGCCCCTGATCAGTATCAGGGGCCAAAATCCTAGGTCCTCTTGTTCAACATTTTTAAAATATGGCATTCTAGTTTTCTTCTAGAACTCTTGAATTTCATAACAGTTTCCATATTTATTGGAAGAACCAATCGATCTGTTCTTTTAAAACTCCTGTATGTAAATTAAACTTGGCCAGATGATTTTAAAATATGTACTTTTAGCAGAGGTTCTTTCACATATTTCTAAGCTATTCTTAGAATAAGATGTCTTTTATGATTATGATTTAAATAAATCAAGCCAGTCATTTTCCAACCATAGGTTAGAAATATCATTGAGCATTTCTGCCTTCTCACCAATAAAACTGGCAATTTGTCGACCTCTGTCTAGTAACTGATAACACTTCCTGGAGATAGATAATAGGTATAGATAATACTATAATAGAATAGATCATAAAATAGCATGGAATATAGAACACTAGATGGAGCTTCATTTCTTGCTATAATGTTTACTCTGCTTGACTATGTATTTTAAAACACTTACTCTTCTTACTTGTAACTCCAGAGCAGAGCCCTGTGACTTCTTCCTGTTTCCCTTACCCAGCCTGTCCTTGTCACTTCAACTGCCCAAATCATTCTGCCTCCCCATCTTTAACCTCAGTAATAGTCAGGAGCAATGATATGAAGGACCACTTTTCTGGACATAGTTAGAAGTGATTCTAACCTGTGCCCTATTAAACCACACCATGTGCAGTTTATGTGGGCTACAGAAACACTTTTTATGTGAAACCAATAATTTATTGTTAGTCTAATTATAATCTTAACATTCTAATCAAATAATTATTACTAATTCATATATAACCATTATAGAAAAAGCAAGGAAGAACACAAAAGAAAATTCCACTGAAAAACTCTCAAAATTATACAGTTTAAATTGCCACACACACATACATACACACTCCTACTACCTCTGCTGTTATATTAACTATTTACTGCACCAGTCCTCCTCATGAAGAAGAGGAGGTGAATCAGCAGAGGAGGATATTGATATTGATGGTGGGGTTTCTTTTCTTCTCACTTCAGAGTCTGTTTGACTGTTACTTTTTTATGTTAATATGCACTACACCTTGCTCTTTTTTCCATGGTCCATAATTCAAGATCTTTTCTAAATGTACTATATATACTGTGTTTTACATATGTTGAGTATTTGGGGTTTGTTCTGTTATCCTTAAAAATGGTTTTAGTGAGCTCCCAAGGTTGCATTACTGTAATGACCAATAACTGACCACTGGTGATTTGCTTATAGCCTCTGGTATCATCCTGTTCTTGAGCTTTCAAGGCCTTTGCTGTCATCCTTCACTTGTGCTCCAATTCACCACATTATTAGTGTAGGGTCATAGTGCACTGTACACAGAAGAACTGCTTGGTATTGCTACTTGTTATTTGCAGAAGGACATCAAAATTATTATACCACTACACAAGCGCTTAATGCTAGCTAAAGCTAAACAAGTTACCTGGTTGTTAAACTATTGTTGTTTTAGCTAAACAAACGAAAACAAAACTCTAGATAGGGCAGAAGAGTCCAGACAAAATAAACTTGGTAAGTCACAGTCCAGAAGTTTCCAGAGTCAATACAAAGCCTATATTGTGTTACCAGCAATGGCACCACTGTATTTAATGGGCTGCTCAACTATACAACTATTTCTATTTAGCCTCATACATTATCCTGAGGTCTCTATTTCTTCTGCACCTTCTCAATGTTTTCTCAACTTCTCCTGTCTTCAAGCCCATAGGTAGAAATATTCCACAGACCACTTCTAGGTGATGTTTACTAAACAAAGCCTACAAAAACCACCCCATGCAGCTTTTAAAGGTCATGCTCTAGTATGCCACCAGGCAAGTAGAGGCATCTCAATTCCATTATCGAGATGCCAACAGACCTCTGTCACCCACACGATTGAAACTGCACTGCTGCTCAGCTCTGGTGAGAGAGCATATCACTGAAATGCCCAATCAGTGATGAAATAACAGTGGTCACTGTAGGTGGAAAGGAAAAAAAGATGTATAACGCAGTTTGGTAATGGCTGTCTGTTGTGTATCTGGCCAATTTAGAGTATACAACTATGCCCTATATTGTAAGTTGCTTGCTCCAGCCCTCTGTCCACAAAGGCCAAGCTACATTTTAGTGAAGAAGGAACAGTTTTCCACTGTACAGAACTGCACATGGTGCACACATACCAAAGAGGAGTGGCAGGGAAGGTATCAGTGGCAATCAGTGAGCAGTGCAGGCAGTGAGCACTTCGGAAGACCTGTCACAACACACATGCAGAGTCCCCTATCTTTCTACACACTGCAGAGAGACAGGACAGTAGCACGGCATAAGGAGAAAGGATACTACCAGAAGACTCTTTATCTGCCACCAAGAATAGCAAGAACACCTTCTCCTACTCAACCAGAAGTCAACTTAGAGGCCTGTTGGCTCATTTATCTGCAAGCACCCTGACAACCCAGAATATATAACTGCAGCCAGAGGTGGCTTGCTATCTCAGGGGAGGATGCCTGGCAGAGCTGCCTATTGGCCTTATTATCACCTCGGAGAATGCTCTTGGAGAAGTTTATTTGCTTCCCAGATGTACGCAGGAGCATTAGGGAGAGATTTCTATATTGACACATGCATTTACAGGGCACGCAATGCCCAGCACAAGCACCACCTTTCTCCCTCCCCTCACACTCCTGCATGCACACATATGCACACACCCACCAAGGACTTTGCACTTGGCCATGGAGCAACACAGACAGCCCACCCTGCTGCAAGCATATAGAAAGCCTACTCTGGGCCAACCATGCCTTCACAGACAAGATAGGGAGATAAACCGCTGCCAACACCCAGCCACTCCAAAGAGTCGCAGATGGTCACTCCACAGGCAAGAGGCTTTCACCACCAATCCAAAACTGGGGGCAAAGGAATCACAGCCAGCTCCTGTACCCCCTTTGCTAGCTAGCCTTCCCAAAGGGGAGGGACAGCATGGGAACAAAAGGCAACTGCTGGACAGGCTGCACCTGTAACACCTGCTTTTACAGTCTGTACAAGCACAGCAGCACTCAGCCACTCTCCTTTCAAGCCTCACATTACTCTCAAGAGTCCCAGATGTTAGAGAGGGATGTGTTGGCATAGCAGTTTTATAAAGATGAACTACACAATTAAAACAACTAATGCCTCTTCTGAAGGCATTGTAAAGGGAAGGAAAAAATAGGTGCTTCAAAGTGATTTTGTCATTTTCTGCAATAAGTTCAGAGAGACAACTTGAGATACCCCTCACCAAGAGGTGGACTGGTTATCATGTTCAGTATCTCAGCAATATTATTTACTTATTTTGTGCACATTGCAGCGGAAAATACAAAAAGGCAAGGATGTTTTGATAAAGAGTAGTCTGAGGCCACTGAGATCAAAACTGTAAATAAAAGGCACTATTTGTTGCCAATGGCAGATGTTGCTGTGAGTATGCAGGCTCAGGTCACAGACGGAATTCTTGGTATTCTCTGCTTAAGGAGTGCTTTTCAGATATTCCACCACAGGGCACCACCAGAAGCAGTTACAAGTCATTACATGTCCCAGTGGAAATGGGGGCTTGATATACTCCCTCCTTGCCAAATACCTGAAGGGAATTCTCTGTCTGATGGGCAAAAGAGACATGCTTTGCTTCTCTATAAGTTTTGAAAGTCTGGTGGGAAAGAGTGGCCACATCATGTGCTATGTAATGCATATGCTAGATACAATCATAAGAACGATACCTACTGAAGCAACAGCTCACAGATATCTACAAATTATGCGAATAAGTATAAATTCTCTATGAGAGAACTTTAAAGTATAAGACTATTTGATCTAAATAGCAAGTTAAAATATTAACAATAATAAAAGAAATAATAAATAAGACCAACGTGGAAGAAGGGAAAAGAGAGCATAGAGCAGTTAGCACTTGTAAAAACATACTCATTGCAATCCCCCAAAAGATATAGCACTCAACTCCTTCTTCTGCCCATGGTAAATGCTGTTTAGCACAATCTAGTATGTTTCTAAATGTCTCCAATGGCACTGAAAGGAAAACATACATTTCTAGTAAAAGCACTGGATACCACTGATCAGGGGCTTCCACTTGTACACAGCAGAGCAGCCTGCATGTTAATAGGATTCTATGAGATTTCAGTCTAACAGCAGGTCCCCCTTTACACTATGCAGTAATGACTGGCATCCTGCTGATTCACAATGCTACTGAGCTGATAATGAAGCATTTGCCAGTTAGAAAGTTACAAAAGCACCAACAATTAATACCAATGAGAGTTACTTCATATCTGTGGTTTGTCAGAGGGGAAAAAAAAGAAAAAAATAAAGCAGGTAGTGGGAGACTGCTGGGCAAAGTGGCATAACTTCTTGAATGGGGCACATGTTATTCGAAGCCACATTGCTTTCCCACCACACCATCCTGCATGTCAGAACCCTAAACAACGTCAAAAAAATGCATTGCCACAGAATATGACCCCCTCTGTTTTTAATTTGATCATTGACACCGATAGATTTTATGTTTTCTAGAGCGAACAATTATGGTTCAGATATCAGACTGTTCAGCACTCCATAATGGGTTGAAATGCATGATTTTTTCAGTGCTTTGCATCTCGATTGAAGATACAAATGTCAGGTTTGCTACTTAAAAAAAAAAAAGTCTTCCAACAGCATTGAACCTCTCAAGCCTGTTGAAAATAAACCTTCTCAACTTTAAGTTAGATCTGAGAAGAAGGTAATATCCTCAGGTATGTTTCAAGCCCCAAATTGAAAAATAGAAGCTGGGAATGAAGAAGTTCCACTTGGCAGATCTAGTC
Organism: Haliaeetus albicilla; assembly: GCF_947461875.1. NCBI lineage: Eukaryota > Metazoa > Chordata > Aves > Accipitriformes > Accipitridae > Haliaeetus > Haliaeetus albicilla. The sequence continues at coordinate 21,662,337 of NC_091500.1, forward strand.
CTAGATGTTGGCTCAGATGCATAGGTAAAGGACAATACAGAAACTTGGCCAGGGATTGAAATATTAGGTCACTTTTTTCTTTTCTTTTTCTATATATCTCCTTCATCTATGAACATTTGTCTAACCATCTATCTAAGTACCTGTGCCCTACATTCATATTAACTCCCCTGCTACCCTTTGTGTAATACCTCCTTGCCCCCAGCAAGGAGCTTCCATTCTTACAAGTTTTTCAGTCTGCTGTTGAAAAGAGAATGTCATACCAGTTTTACAGCTTTTCTACGTAAATTACTACTTTGCCACATTAACATCCTCTCTTCCTGTCCCTTTTAAGGGACCTCCTCCCCTCTCTCTCAGGAATTATTCCTAGAAAGAGGTTAACATACCATGTGAGTGGAGCTGCTTACCTCCCCTCCTCTAGAAATGGACATTCTAAAAGAGAAATTTCCTAAAAGAAAAAACAACAAACAAACCAAACCACAAAAATGGAGGAGGGATGGGGGATGGGGGGGATACGACCCTTAAAGCGCACTTTGAAACTAGACAAATCAAATTACTTTATTCCCAAAATTCAAGTTCAAGATCATGGCTTTGCAAGTGGCATTACAACAATCGACCAGGAAAAATGTCTCACCTTACCTCAAGGTGCCCATTTCTACCTACCAAGCAACATTCCCTCTGCCATCATCTCCTAATTAAGGCCTGTTTCACAACCCAGAATTTCCCTTAGGGTTGTGTTTGAGTTTCTTTGTATCATGAGATTAGCTGTGCCTGTATTCCCTTATAAGCCACATAGTTCAATGACCAAACGACTCAAAGCACTCAATGAAAAGTTTGTGCCACTAACTGGAGTTCTTCATATGTTGTCATGCAATTCTCTATTTTCCTACTCTTCTCCCTCGGAATTAAAGCAATTCCCAGAGGCTCTGAAACTGGAAGAAACAGGAATACAGGTAATCCACACACAGAGGATGAGGGGTGGTGTATATTCTTACAGGTACCACTAAGGCCGAGTCTTCTCCAGCACTCCGAGTTATGTAGGTTCACAATGTGAAAGTATGTAAAAACATTCCATCTAAGTAAAATCCAGGACGTTTTTTTCATCTGTGTTCTATAATAACATGCTCATATGTGGTCTCGGGGTGTACCCCATAAGTCACATGTGATCCAGACTTCAAAACTGGCGACTCTCTCCTGTACAGGAGATAGCAAATCCTCATGTAAATATGAACATAAGCCTCAGGAAGCATCAAGAATATTCATCCTTCTAAGTGATAAGAAGTCTCTTGGATCCAGCCTGATAGAGCAATTTCTTGTTCCTACTCTTACACACTCGCAAAGTGACAGATTTCTCAATAGGTGGTCCGAATCCTCAGGGCAACTTAGAAAGTTGCAAATGTCTGACTGCTTTTGTACTTGTACATGAAAAAGATCTTGTACTTGAAAAGCTTTTTTTTACCAGTTAGTGTTTTCAGACTACTGGCCAAGATTACTAAATCCATTAACATTTCTATCTGCAGTGTGAATTCATCCCTTGCATGATTATCTTCACTCAACTCCATGCCACGGTCACGCTGAGCACACATATCTGCATTAGAGCAAACAGAGTTCTTTAAAAAAACTGTGTTTCCTTGTTACTGCAAACCTAGTACTTGTCATCAATTCATCTGACACGTGTCACCAGAAATGGGGGAAGGAACAACACTTGAAGGTACGAGCAGACACAACTGTCATGCCTGGGAGACTGATCTCTCCTTCTATTGCTCATGATGCCTCCTCTCTCCTCCTGTCTATGATAGAAAATTGAACCCTGCAGACAAGACAAAAACATCCCTTTGGAAGCAGCTATTATGACTTGATTATGCTAGGTCTCCGGGGTTATTAATACTTGCTGCCTGTGCTTGCCATTAGCTCCCATCAAGTTTTAATAATACTTTCTGAAACAGAACTGGAAACATTTCTCACATCCAAATTAACACCTGATTATTTTCAATCTGGTGAGGGTGGAATGAATATAGAAAGCCTTTTTTTTTCAGTTTCAATTTTAGAACAAATAAATGTGGTTTTATAAATAATCACTGTGAGATTGCTATTTTTCAAATTTTTTATACCTCCTCAAATGGCTCATGTCTTTATTTTGCAAGTATTCTGCAGGGGTACTGGCAAGTTGCTTACCTTAAATGCCTTTCAACTTAATCCTATATGTCAGTTGAACCAACGTTTGGCAGTGAATTAACTTCTTAACTCGGAATTAGGGAAGCTACTATGCAGTGGATTCAGGGACAGTATATTAGCTACTCCAAACTAGCCTGGTGCAGGCCTCCCACAATGAATATCAAAAATGCTTTTGTGCCAGACACCTGCCACAGATCATCAGTAAAGTTTTTTGGCGGATTCAAGCTGTTTTTATAAAATCTCTTTCCATTTCATCCTAAGGTAGGTCTACAAAAGGAGGTGAGATGAAGTGCCTTTTGGAGATGCTTATTTTTTGTTCTCGAATGCGTGAAGAGTGTAGGGTTACTCACTAGGCTCACACAACAAACTTTTAGACTTCCAGAGTTCAAATAAATGAATGCAAGTCCACAACAGTGTAGCTACTATACAGTGCATTTGTTGTCTAGCTTATCAACCTGAAATATCCATGTGAAGATAAAACCCCAGGAGGCTGAGAAAAACAGTTGTTTTGTTCCCATTAAGAGCACAAAAAATAAGATTACTCATTCCAGTTGCCTGGGCTGTATTAGATTCTCTGAAATTCTTTCTTGATTTAAAAAAAAAATAATTCTAAAAATATTGTATGCTATTTTACCGCTTCTTTGAAAAGTTATTAATTTAATATCAGAACACATCTACACCTCAAAAACCATCAGGATTGCAATCAAAAGCAAGTTGGTTGAACCAGTTTTTTAAACAATCCAGTTATTTAACAGTCCTTTATGTCATTAGTTTCAGGCACCTTTTCCAATTATGTACTGCATGATCTTACACTAACATGAAATGGTCTATAACATTTAATGCATGTTGGTGGGTTGATGAAAGACTAGAAAAAGAGAAGTATTGATTTTTAAAGTGTTTGCTCTACACAGCATACATTTTTCCTAAGTATAGTCAGTAAACATGACTACTTATGACAAGTATGGTGTAACAAGTTCCTTGGATCACTGAAAGCACATTTAAAACTCACATTTCTGCACTGAAACTATGACAGAAAATGGTTTGGGTTTTTTTCCACATAAATTACCCAGTACGTGGAGAAATAGTTGCATATCAAATTGGAGCAGCACAGCTGACTATCAATCAGTGACTGACATAGAACAAGGATGGGTGCAACTTTTTAACTGGAAGGTGCAAGAGTTGCAATTAATTTCACAGAGAAAGATATTTCAGCAGATATTTTGCTGTCTTTTCCTTTTCCATCAAAATCTCCCGTGTTCTATTGCTTTATCTGGATATTTCCTATGGCTCTTTCTCTTCCCTCCAACCTTTGAAAAAGACTGGTTGTAAATGTACTGCATCTTCTGTCTGATCTGCTATCTGTAAATGTTGTTCTCCAGCTGCTGTCAGATACTACATATCTGACATAACAGATACTGCAAGGAGGATGAAGTTAAGAGATTTGGTGAGGAAAGGGTTGAGGAATATTGCAGATCAAAACACCGCTGGGACAGGTAGATTTGCAGAGGTCTGGCAACAGGCTTGCTGCCCTTCAAATGGTGCTGTCTAGGGAGAGCCATGACAGAAAAGTGCGACCCACCAGGAGAGTATGAGTTTTCTCTGACTTTCTCTGGCTGAACAGAAGAGCAGCAGGTCTCTGATAGATACGTATTAAAATGTAGGTATTTTTAACTGTTATACACCTCCATCTTGAGCTGCAACCTCAATCTACACAATACTACTTAAGGTTGAGGTTCTCCTTATATACCTTCTATTTTCATTCCAAATGCATCTGTTGCCATGAAAAGTCAGGTTTCTTAAGGAAGGAATCCTTCACTTGGCCCATTCTTATAACAGTGCCTAAGAAAACTCACATACTCAGTTAGTCTGAAAAAACACATCACCTCATTCTTCTGGATGGAAAATTGAGAAGAATTATCTAAGCTGCAATTTCAATCCCTGGAAGCCAGCTGCCAGCTGCACATGCTAGAATTCAGCAGGGACTGGCCTGGGTATCAGTAGGATGAAAGTAGTGCTGTACTTGGAGGCTAGAGAGAAAAAAAGAAAAAAATTTACAGGTATGGAAAAGCAACCCAAAAAATCTCCCATTACTAACAATTTACCTGGTTGTACCTCTATTCTAACTTCTATTACAGACTGTTTCTCATGTATTGTTAGCTTAAACACTGTCAAGGAATTGAGAGCTTGTACTCGTTCTGTTTTAGTGTGTATGAAGTCTAGCTCCTGATACCCTGCCCTTGACCAGTATCGTCAGCACAGACAGATGGCCAACACCCCATCCCTGGCAGATCTTGGCAGCGGAGGCAGGATGCCACCCACATTATTCACATAAGGTAGGATTCTCTCACATCACACAATCACTGGTGGAGCCAAGGCATGGTGCAATTCCTACCCACATTCAAAAGGCTGGCTGTTGTGGCCAGATGACCTCAACACCAAGTGTCCCTGGAAGTCCACCAGAGCCATGGTATTGCTTATGATCCTGTGTTTGTTATTGGGGATTGGGTGAGTTGCCATATGGGCACATCGTTACTCATCTTTCCTAATGCCTCAATAAAGTCTTGTTTTATAACATGTTGTCAGACTCCATTACTGTTAAGACCACAAATGTATAGAAAGCCTGGCTCCTGACAAAATGTATAAATTCACACAATTCATTAGATATGTAAAAGAGATGATTGTAAGTACATCTTCCAGAAAAAAAAATACTCATTCATAAAACATTTCAATTCATCAGCAATATTGACATCATAGCACGGACATCCCAATACTAACATTATCAGCTCCGGTCACTAAAAGCAGAATTTTTAAGAATTTTTAAATTTTCTATTTAATGCATATATGCTGCTGTTTTTTGAAGAAACGGTCTTTCAAAACTCTGTACTTATGGTCCAAAAATGTCTGCCTTTTTTCCCCAAACACTGGAAAACAAAAAAAACAATAGCTTTTCTTCATGACTTGTTACACTTGGGGACCATTGAGGACAGCCCATGTCAGCTGTCAATCTCACCAGAAGTAATGGTTGCATCCTATTCAGTTTTCTAAATTATGCACAGGAGCTGATGCACTGCATAAGGGACTTAGTAAAACAAAATTCTTAGAGTGTCTGTATTTTCAAGTTATCATCAACCTACTCCAGAGTTCAGCAGCTGTACTATATATTGCTTAGTTGCAGGTTTCCTACTCCTGCAAAGGACGGATATAGTATTGCACTTCTCCTTTGAAACACCACATGAGCCACATTAACAGAGCAGCACAGGAATAGTGCATATCTAGTCTTTTCTGCTGGGGCAGATTATGCACGAGATGCCCATGAAAGAAACAGGAAAACATTTATGTTTGTTTTTATAAAACTGCAGCAACAAGGAAAAATGGTGGTTTCTTTCTGTAGGGATTAAAAAGGGCTTCAGGAAACAAAGAACAGTCTGTGATGCTTCAGAAACAACTTGTCATATCACCTCTTATATATTCATCCATGTAGTCCCGTTGCACTCAATGTCATTATACAGTAGTGCCCTCATGGACAAATCATGAGGTCAAAGTACATTTCAGCATCCTTCAGAATTATACACGTGCTTTTGACAGCCAGTTCTCCCCTCTGCAATAGTATGTATGCTCAGCCTTCCTTTATCTTCTGGTCAGTTGAAGTGGGCAGCACAAAAATAGTTGAGCACCTTTTTCAAGCTGCAACTTAAGATAAAAACCTCAAGCCCAGATTTCAAAGAGTTTCTCTCCCTAAATAGTCAAGTATAGTGTTCTATGAGCTCCTTTCATAGACACCAGCTGCAGGTTTGGAAATGCTAGGCATGCCCCTGATACTTCTTCACCTCATCTCCTTCCTCTACCCATCACAGAAACAAGAAAGAGTTCCTGTGCTTCGTAATGCTAAAAACACAAAGACATCCTTTCTGCCTGCCAGGACAATGTGTAAGGACACAATAATAGTGGGAAGTCTTTTAAAGAAAAGGGATTTTTTTTCTTCCCACAAAGATATCTCCAACATTATTACAGAAAGAAGACAATGCTTTCCTAAAACTCTAGCCATGAAGCTCTCGGAGACTAGAAGAAATTGAATGGGGTATGATTCTGTGGCTGAAACAAGGTGTTAAGTGCCATCTGAAGCACTCAGAGGGTGTTCTACATCAGCAGTTTAGCGAGCAACATAGACTTTTTTTAGGTGTGACTTCTACATATCTCCACAGCTGGAGTTATGTGCATTGCAATAACAGGCAATGTTGGTACACATAAGAAAAGTTGCTCTTCCTGGTGAAATTGTTATCAATTAATATGTATAATATGATTGAAATAACCAGGGAACTGCTAAAGTCCTGTGTACAACCCCCATCAGTTAATATTTAAAATAGGGAAACAATAACTAGACATGATTTAGGGTTTAGGAACTAACTATTAGACAATGGGGCTTTATGTTTATGTCAGAAAAGGTAATGGATTGTTGTCTGGTCAATAAACCTTGAAGAACCGCTTGGAAATGCCAAGATTAGGGAAGAAGTAGGTAAAAGGTAATTCCTACGGGGTAGGTCGGGACCACCAACTCATTGACCACCTACTGGAATGATACCACCTACTCAAAAGAAGAGAATGAAGAAAGAAGACAGAGTCTGCATACTAATTTACATGAGAGATGAAGAAGAAAGAACCAATCATTAAGGTAAATGATAATGAGTATGTATTACTTAAGTATATAAATGTGGGAATTTTTGAGACAAAGGTGTGCTGTCTTGAGACAGGCACTCATTCATGTGCATCAATAAAATTAATTTGAAAATACCTCAACTCTGTGTGTTATTGACTTGCACACCAGATAAACGAACCCCGTTTGTGGGACAACAGAAGCAAGCAGGAAGCTGCACACTGGAGCCCACGCACAGTGCCCCTTCTCTAGTGAGGCTACAAGATACTGCAGTTCAGGAGGTAAGGTACTAGTCTTGCATTCTCCTAGCAATGACTGCATAGAAATACAATATTGAAAACATCTACAGATCATGTCCCTCCCTCTCATGTCAAGAAAGCTTGAAAAGGTGAGGAAGATTATTGAAATTCAGGCACTGTTTCCTAAGCTTTGCATGGAGACAGCTTAGCAGACTTGCTGTTATATATCTGAACTTCCAAGAGACTGATTTGTAGGCTTTTACATCAGTTACACTGCCCAATTCTAAATTGTTATTGAACAGGTATTTTCATCTGACTACCAGCAATGTTAAATAAGCCACAGGCCAAGCAGGCAAGAGGTTCCAGTGGAACTCCCTGGAGACTCTGCAGACTATTGGTTTAAATCTTTTTCAGCTGTCACACTACCCAGCAGAAACACCGGGTTAACCTGTGCAATGGACTGCTGCTGGTTACCCACAAACTGGCTGGCTGTTGACTAGAAGCACTTGAAACACTGGCCAGAAAAAGGAGACTTGACTACATCTGCCCAGCACAAGGTGATCAGATTAATTTGGTGGGACCTGGATAACAAATATACCCATTTTTCTGAAACACATCAGGGCAGAGCCTGGAAGGTGAAATAAACTGCAATAGGTAGCAACTGCTAATTGGCCTCAGTGATGGAGGAAGTTCAAGAGCTGCTCTAGGGCTACAAAATTAGCAAAGCCATTAGAAAGCAATAAATAATTAGGGCAAAAGCTGCTTGAAAGGGAGTCACCATACACAGATGTCTAACATCTACAGAAGCCAAAGTGCAAGGAAAAAGAACCACCACGTATAAGCGTTGAGCTGTCCGCCATGCATGCAGCACATAACCAGTCAGAGCAAGTGCCTCGCTTCCCTGTTGGTACTTAACTGGTCTAAACTGGACTGGTGGGGCTGAAGCTCTAAATCTGTGTACATGTGTATGTTGGGGGGAGGGGGCAGGTGTGCTCATAGAGCAGGAATTGCTACCCACTTGCTATACCTGTCCTACCAAGTAAATAAATACATGTCACTGAATGGTATAGTTCTTTTCTAGCAGCCACCCCACCCTGACTCCAGTAACATTGGCGGTCAACATCAAAGTTAAAAGCAATGTCTTTAATTAATTCCATGGCTCTTTTTACTGGTATGTCCAAATGAGATAATAAAGGTAGTTGGAGCAGCTCTACTGAAAAAGAATCTTATATTTAATCTTTAGTAGGCTGTAGTTTACCTCAGCTATTCATGTGCTAATGCTAAGAGTTTATCTTGTTTAGAACATGAGCACTGTACTGGGAGGTTCCTGTTCTCAAGGAGGCAATTGCCCTCCATCGCCCTCCTTGCTAGGGAAATAAGGAGCTAACAGAAGGAGAGGTTTTTACATAGTGAATTGCTGTTGCAGGAAGGCACTTACAGCATTTACACTTTATCTTTGGCAAACAAAGGGATGAGAATATTCAGGTCAAGGGAGCTTTCTCTTCTAAGAAGACATAAATGCACACATCATTGGTATGAAGAGCCAAGTACAGGTGAGAATATTCAGAGTGCTGTCACACACATCTTTCCTGAAATAAAGGGTTTGTGAAAAATCTCCTTTAGCAGACATTTGGTCATTCAAGCAGCTGTGATTAGTTCCAGTAAGAATTATGTTTTGCTCTTGTTTCGTTAAAGCAACTTCTCTTTTTCCCTGCTGCTAAAATCTGGGCTGCTGGAATTAAAAAGCAAGAAAGGCAGAGGCAGAGATGAACACTTTATCTTAGTAGCTACATGTAAGCTCTCCTCCTGAGAACAGCTTCTAACTTCCTCAATGCAGAGCACTGGTAGGCCTTCACCTCACCCCCCACGGTCCAAACTTGCTAAGCCTCCCCCAAAACAGCCAGTCACCACTCAAAGAAATCCCCTCATCTCTCCCACTCTCTTCCCTTACAAATTTCACAATCCTGCTCATCTGAATTGGAAGCAGCTTCCTTCAGCAGCACATAGCTCTTCTTCATCAAGGTTTCTTATGTTTGCAAGGACAAGTTCCAGTCACGTTCGCAGCAATGTTTTGGGGTTTTTTTTTGCCAATATGGGTTTTCACAAAAGCTCCCCTTAACTGTATTTCATTTTCCAATTATGCAGTTCTTTTTTAGCTGGCAGTCATCTAAAGTGCTGCATGGCGTTTCCTCCCTCTCTGGACCGATGTGTTCAAGCACTGTACTTTCTGTCAACCACTGTGTTACGTTTGCCCAGTTTCTCTAGCCTCCCCATTTCTTCTGTTGATGGCTGTGTACCAGGCTGCTGTCCTCTTTGCTGATCTATCCCACATTCATCATTCCTCTTCCTTCTCCTTTTTTATCCTTGAAATGTGACCTCTTCGTGGATTCATGTCACTTCTGATTTTAAAAGGAGACCTGTCTCTGCCTGCTACCCATCACATTCTTACATACAACGACCTTTGCAGGTGTGTTTTTCTCCTTTTGCTGCCCATTCACCATCTGGAGCTCCTGCTCGAATGACGCATGCATTCCCTTCTGCATCCACACCATGTACCCTCACTTTTGGACAAGTTCCCCATACTTACCCACAGTTGCTAACGGACTAATGGGTTCTCTAGTTTCATGTCTGTCCTTACAATCTGCCAAGCCACACACTGACGAAAAAGCATGCCATGAGTTCACATGCACACACCTGAGGTGTGGGTCTCTGTGTTGTCCCCTGTATTGTCACCTCAGTAGCTGGATGCTCATGGCATCTGACCAAGCTGCTGTTCTGTCACACTCACTCCAAGGTGTCTCCCCACAATCACAAATTTTCAAGCTTTTTTTTCACTTTTCAAGGGTTTTTTTAATTTTCAAGCTGACTTCTTTTCTCAAAAGTATCTTGGTAATTTCTTGGTTATTATTTAAATTGGGATGAAGGTCATCTAAAGCAAACTCGGTCATTGTTATTTTCTTCCTAGCACTATCAGGCTTTGGGCAAACACTCTTCAGAAAAGTTTGGGGTATTCTGTTCACTCACTCATATTCCTGTTGTATCAACTGTTGTCACCCAAGCCATATTATCAAGAAGACACCGTGCAGATTCTCACACACGCTATTATATGTAAAAGCCCAGAGCTAGAAATCCCTTCCTCTCACTGTCCTATGGAGGCATATATTATTCCTGGCAAAGGTTATACAGTTTCAACTGTCATAGATGTAGTTTTCTTAGGAGATTACATCCATAAATTCTCCTTCAGAAGAGACTACAGCAATTACGAAAGAGGTATCTATATTTCCGTAAAATAGGAAATTTCTCATTTCATACATAGTCACCACAATTCCAGTCCTTACATGGATTCTGACTCTTCAAAGGCCAGAATAGAACACAGAAAGTAATTGAACTGGAAAATAAACACCACAGTAGTGTCTTTGAAAACCAGCGTGGATTTACAAGACAAGTAATTTTTCTTCCTAAAATGACACTTCACTAACAATCATTTAATAGATTTTTTTAATCACAGGCAGAGTTTCAACACTATCACTAATAAGTCTGCAGATAGCACTTCAGATTCTGATATCCTCCTGTGCATTACATGTGCTGCAAGCAGTTGCTGTAGGCTGGGAGTACAGCTGTTGCAGAAACTGTAGTTCAGCCACAGTAAAATCCTTCTCTTGCATCTTCACATTGCTAATGAAGGGTAAAGCAACCCCTGATTATTCTCAAAGTGTTTGAAACATTGGCACTTACAAATCCCAAAGCCATCTCCGCCTGCGGAAAGTCTACCAAAGGAATGCTCCATCACATTGTGGCATAAGAAAAGCGCATGGCTCAATTGGCAATGCAATCCTTTACTGTCTGGCTAAGGTAGTAATACCCAGTGAGAAAGGGGATTCACCCCATCAACCACATGCAGATAAGCACTATGACTCCATCAATTACTTTTGTCCCCATTTGGAAAAAATAACAATAAAATACTGCAGTATTCTTCACATCTAGGCCATAAGAAAACCTATAAACACTAACATTTTTCAAACAGGCATGACCCAGCATGTCATGACAGTATATATACCCACTCTGTCTCCTACATTTATTAAAGAAAGTGGCTAGAGATGTCATGATGCTTGTGCTGGGTTTACGTGGCAAGGTGTTGGACAGTGGGGGCTGCAAGGGGGGTCTCTGTGAGGAGAGGACAGGGCTATCCTGTACTGGACACAGCTGGTTCCAGACAGCTCCAGCAGACCCACTGTAGGGCACAGTTGAGCCCAGCAGCCATGATAGTGGCACCTCTGGAAGAACATATTTAAGAAAGAGCAAAAACCACTGTGCAGCAGAGTGTAAGGAAAAAAGTGTGAGAAACAGAGCTGCAGACACCAAGGTGAGAGAAGAAGGGCGGGGGGAGGAGGTGTTTCACACACTGGAGCAGAGATTCCCCTGCAGCCCACAGGAAAGACTATGGGGAAGAAGGTTGTCACCCTGCAGCATATGGTGGACCATGTTGGAACAGATATCCACACTGCAACGCCTGGTGGACACCATGCCAGAGCAGATGGATGTGCTCTGAATGAGCTGCAGACTGTCGACAGGCCATGCAGGAGTGGGTTTATCCTGAAGGACTGCAGCCCATGGAAAGACCCATGCAGGAGCAAGGGAGAAGTGGAGGAAGGATTGGCAGAGATGAAATGTTATGAACTGACCGCAACCCCTATTCTCCATCCATCTGTACCGCTCCGTGTGTGGGAGGGACGAAGTAGAGGAGTCAGGAATGCATGAGTGAAGTTGAGCCTGGGAAGAAGGGGGTCGGGGGGACGTGTTTTCGTTTTTGTCTTTGTTTGTCACCATCCAACTCTATTTTTAATTGACAATAAATTAAAGTAATTTTCCTGAAGTTTAGTATGTTTTGCCCTTGATGGTGACTGGCAAGTGATCTTCCTGTCTGTATCTCGGCCCATGAGGTTTTCTATCTTATTTTCTCCCCCTGTCCTGTTCAGGACGGGGAATGAGAGTGTCTGGGTGGGCATCTGGCAGCCAGCCATAGTCAACCCACCACAATGCTTGATCATGGAAAAGTAAATGATGATGCAAAAGGAAAGTTTGCAAAAGTGAAGAGATTTTCACATTGACAAAGGAAAAATCTTGCAACACAACAGTATGTGGGTCATCCTGGCTGAGGCCATAGTCCTCACTACACAGCTTCTTTCTGCTTCTAGCCTTTCTTCTCTTTGGTACTCAGCAGCTCTGGAGGACTGCACATATGTGAAAAACACCAGTGGAATAGCTATTCTAATCCATTGATGCTTCAGGCTTTTTTTTGTTTCCAGGCCCTTTGCCCTTGTCATTTAAGAATGCTCTTTGCTTCCTTCTCTGCACCTGCTCCATGCCACACTGGCTTTTGCCACTGCCTCCTTCACCTTGCCACAAAAGTGTTAGTGCCTCCTTTTTTTCTAAACTCCTTTACTAATGGTACATTCCTGTCTAGTGACAGAATGTGTAAAAACTTTCAATGGCTAACATTAATTCATGTCCCCTCTGCAAGACTGAACAGCTCACTACACTGCATTTCATTTGATAAGCTGTTAGTTTAAACTGCAACAGCACCTCAGTACCCCAGTAAAATTATCATAGAAAAAAATCCAGTCACTTGCTAGTGCTTTGTGACTTCATCTCACCCACAGTGATGCAACCACTGAAACCAGACTGATAATGAATAAGAGAAAAAATAAACAATTGGATAGCTGCTAGCTCTTTACATTGTGCTAATCTCCTCTTCTGTATTTTTTTTTCATAGCTTTCTGTTTTTAATTTTACAGCACTGAGCTTGCTTTACAGGCAAACTAGCAGAAATAGATAGCTTGGTGAATGCTTTCTCCCCACCAAGAAAATTCAGAACTACCATCTCATTTCAAGGAAAGAAGAGAATGTGTGGGTTTGTTCAGGTTGAAATATTAGTAATTACAATCTGTCATTGTCTCACTGCATGTTTGGATTGTACTGTTAGCCTTTGTGTAACACTGGGTAACACCACAAAATACACAGCAATTTGTAACTTTTCCTGAACTGACAATGATATTGACTTCATCCTGATGGCAGAAAATTATCTGAACAACTTTTATAAGTTTACTTTCTGAGCTACTTCTTCTGCTTTAATATTGTGATTTTTTTATATAAATGATTTTCAGTTCTCATAATAGCCTTTAAAAATGTAATTCTTAAGTGTAATCTTAAACAGCTTTTGTTATTGGTTTTACGAGTGGCAACATTTGGCTTCAGTAAAGGTGTTGCTTAAGCCTTGCCGGAGACTCATTTCCCTGTTAATGTGTTCTCTATTACTACAGCCTGCTCCACTCTTCATTCATGTCATTAACAAGTTATGAATAAAAGTTTGCTCAAAAATTGTGAAACATTTAAGGGTTTGTAAAGGTTTCCATCACCGAAGAAATGTAAGTCAAAAGTGGCCAAAACACCTTGCCAAATTCTGTGGCAATTTTCTGACTATCAATATTTTCCTTAAATGTTTAAGGTGTCAAGACACTTGGGAAGGCTCAGCTGAGAGGTCTGGTAAGAAGGCTCAGGTATCAGAAATGCACCTCTCGGAGCTATTAGCAATACCGCATTCTTTGCTCATAGAATCATAGAAAGGTTTGGGTCAGAAGGGTTCTCTGAAGACCATCTACTCCAACACTCCTGCCATGGGCAGGAACATCTTTCACTAGACCAGGTTGCTCAAAGTCCCATCCAACCTGACTTTGAACACTTCCAATGATAGGGCATCCAGAACTTTTCTGGGCAACATGTTCCAGTGTCTCACCACCCTCATCATAGAAATTGTTTTCCTTGTATCCAATCTAAATCTATCCTCTTTCAGCTTAAAATCATTACTACTTGTCTTGTCACCACAGGACCTCATAAAAAGTCTCTCTCTGTTTTTCTTATAAGCCCCCTTTATGTATTGAAAGACTGCAATAAGGTCTGCCTGGAGCCTTCTCTTCTCCAGGCTGAACAACCCCAACTCTCTCAGCCTGACCTCATAGGAGAGGTGTCCCAGCCCTCTGATCATTTTCATGCAGAAACTATTCTGTTAGTTGAACAGTCCCAAATAAAAACATATCTACAGTATTTTTCCTGTTTGAAATAACATCTTCTATCAAAAAGAGGTGGTTTTGATCCTGAGAAGTTTTTTGTCTATCAACCAGATTATCTTTGGATTTAAAAAAAAAAAAAAGTAATTTATATTAGTTGTAGCATGCAATTAAAGACTCAAAAGAGAAACCACAGTAACACATTCTCTCATATACACTCCAGTATTTCAGAAGCAAAAAAAGAAATTTATGAACCTTGAATTCCAGAATTTGTATACAAAATGTTAAAGCTTTCTATCTGAAGATGTTACTGTATTTCTTCATATGTAAGGCTTGTCCTTGGATAAGAAAATGCAGGAACATCCTAAACTTCCTTAACTAGTCTGAAATTAACTAACCTTTCTTAACTAGTTAAGTAATAAGATAAGCAACCCCAAATACAATTCTTTTTCTATATTTTCCAGGCATCATGTATCTAAAAATAATTTCTCTCATTTTGAGTAGAGGTGTTTTAAGTTTGAAATGGCCTTGAAAGATTAAAATACTTTTACTGATTTCCATTTTGACATCTATATTTATCTGTCTCTTCTACAAAGGTAGGATGGGCAATTCCTGTGCACACAGTAGTTTGTGTCAGTTTACACATAGCACTACTCGTGCCTTCATTCATGCTGCTAAACCCATGAAACATGGTGCTTCAAACAAACTGCCAAGTCCAAGACAATATCAAACGAGAAATCATGCTGGAGGAGCACCCAGAGGTATCCCAGAGTCAGCTACAACTCCTTGGTTCCCCAGGAACCCTCCAGATGTATCTCATATTGCAGCCTTCATCTGACTACTGAATACAGTTCTGTATGTAGAAGACCACAAAAGTCTCAGATAGTGTTCATAATGGCTAAAATATATTTGACATTGATAGTGTGCCACTGGCACATAACAGGAGCATTTTACCATGGCCAACTTACCTGTTTATAATATTTCAGTCAATTTAGTCAATGAAAAGCATCTAAGAGTTTGTGAATCTACTTCCTACATCTTCCACTGTTTAAGCACCACATTTCTCTGCAGAGCACTCTAAGGAATTCCAACCTTTGTCTTTCTAAACTGTTAACCCCAATCACATATAATTTGTATCAATTCTTGGTCTTTTTATCCAAGTATGAGTCACTTTTGTCATGAATTCTATGTGCCGTGAACCACGACTTCAAGCCATGCTGTCAATAACAAGCACAAATAATTCGAACTCTGGCAGCACTTCTGCTCATGATAAACGCACAAAATAAATGGTTTTGTTCATGAATCACAGAAACTTTAACCCAAAAACTCTCCTTCTTTGTCTATCACCGATGTGAGATGCAAGTGCTAATATCGGTTGCTTAGGTTGACCCTCAGGTTGAACCCGGACATGTCAGCCCATGGAGGGATCTTGAACTAACAATCCACAATATGAAAAGACTCCAATATTTTTACATGCTAGTGACACAACTTTGTGCGCTGCAAACTGCTACCATGTTCACCTCATAGGCCAAGATGCTACCTTATGGATTCTAAAATGATGTCAAGAATCCTCAGCAATCAGCCTAGACTTTAAAGGACTGAGTTTGTCTTCACCTGGGTCTATGGATCTAGATAACTTTGAAGTTGAGTTGGAGACCAAACTCCAAGTGTGCCAGTGCTTTGATGAACTGATACACACTGGGCTGTCACTCTGCTAACACATTCTCTGTCTGATCAACTGCTGAAATGAGTCTACAGGTATAACTAACATGACATATTTCAACAGGATTATCAAAACCTGCATTTTCTCAAAGCTGAGCATAGACACCTGTTTAAAGGCTCTTTGGTGAGGCCAAAGGAGCTGGTTCATGGCTGTCACCATGCCAACTCCTCCTCCTCTGGTATTTGATCCTCGAAGGGCCTCAAGCTGCATGGTCGCCCAGCCAATTTCTTTGTTCCCACCCCTTCTCAGACATTCTAGCCCCTAAATGGCTTCTTTGGGAACTGCCCCTTGGAATGAGATTTTTGCATCTCCAAATTTATCGCAACAAAATCAAAAATTAAACTCTTTTCCTGCACAAGAAGAAATGTCCTCTAATATATACATATTAAAAAAAAGCATGTAGGGAAAGCAAATGGAATATTTTTGTGACTAGCAAAGGCAGACTCAGAGGGATTTATCCGACTGAAAAGCCTGTTTTCTTTAAAAGCATAAAAATCTTATTCATAAAAAATAACACTATTCATCATCATTTCAAATGAAAAGATATAAGTATGCAGAAAGGAACCTCCTCATTCAAAAAAACCATTATTTTAAAGAGAAAAATTCTTACAAAATTTGTTTATGAAGAGAAAAAATTGTCATATATGCCTTATACTGAAAGGTTTGTGTCAGAATAGAACTGACTTACCTTGTCCTTTATAAAAGGGGTATTTTAATAGTTGAAGCTGAGTCTTCACAACCATACAAAAATTTACAATAGAAGGGACCCATGGAGGCCATCCAATCAAACCTCCTGCTCCCAGCAGGGCCAGCTTCAAGGTTAGGCCAGGTTGCTCAGAGCCTTGTCCACTCAAGGTTTGAAAATACCCAAATAGATGGAGATGCCACAATCTTTCATTGATAGCATTCACCAAAAAAAAAAAAAAAAAAAAAAAAAAGGAAGTCTTTACTGTGAGGGAACAGTGACATTTGTGACATTTTCTAAATTCCTAATTATGCTCATCGTTGCTCTAGACCAGTAATTCTCCAGTATTTACAAATACATGTCTGAAGATGGGTGACTAAACAAGCTACCAACAATTTTTTACTTTCAAATACATTGAAAACTGGAAAACAGAATATCCCCAGCAGCCTGACGGGCTAGGAACGACGGTTGGATGGGCTACTGTCCTGGTTTCAGCTGGGATGTAGTTAACTGTCTTCCTAGTAGCTGGTACAGTGCTGTGTTTTGAGTTCAGTATGAGAAGAATGTTGATAACACTGATGTTTTCAGTTGTTGCTCAGTAGTGTTTAGACTACAGTCAAGGATTTTTTCAGCTTCTCATGCCCAGCCAGGGCACCTGACCCAAACTGGCCAACGGTGTATTCCATACCATGTGACGTCCCATCTAGTTTAGGAACTGGGAAGGGGGGGGCGGGGAATCGCCGCTCGGGGACTGGCTGGGTGTCGGTCGGCGGGTGGTGAGCAATTGCCCTGCGCATCATTTGTACATTCCAATCCTTTTATTATTGCTGTTGTCATTTTATTAGTGTTATCATTATCATTATTAGTTTCTTCTTTTCTGTTCTATTAAACCGTTCTTATCTCAACCCAGGAGTTTTACTTCTTTTCCTGATTTTCTCCCCCATCCCACTGGATGCGGGGGGAGTGAGTGAGCGGCTGCGTGGTGCTTAGTTGCTGGCTGGGGTTAAACCACGACAGCTACTTACTGATCTGCCTGGAAAAGGTGGATTAAGCATTTACTTACAGAATGCCCTATACAGAACTCTTCCTCCTTAGGTTTTGCACCGAACTTTGTCTTCTTAAAGAGTGCAGTGAGGGAGAAAAGGTAAAATCAGGGAGCTGACGAGCTCTTGCACACAATTCCCATAAAACTGAATTGTCTTCAAGGCTTTCAGTACTCCTGCCCCCTTCAGCAGTTATAGTCAAACCTCTTATTAGTATAGCCTAAATAATTTTTATTTATTTTTATTTTATTTATTTACATTTGCAAGAAAACAGTCTTTTCTGTAATTAACACTTTTCTCTCAAACTTTTTTGTTAGCAGAGAACAAACACAAAGTGCACGGACTTTCATGCACATACACATTTTTAAAAGAATCAATATAGTAAGTCAATAGGTCTTATTTTCTGACATTGCAATTCAAGTTCCCATTTCTAACATTTTCCTTTGATATCGAGTTTTCCTTTAGTATTAGCTACCAAATATTATTTTTTTCATGTGTCATACATGCAGCAAATTTCTTAACTCCATCTGTTTTTAAACTTTTTAATTACTACAATTTCAGACAGAGCATGATATATTTCAAAAATAAAATGGTTTCAGCTTTGCATCTCCCACTAATCATTACACTGTGAATCCACTAATTACAAAATAGAAGTTACCACTAAGATTGCTTACGGCTGATGTCAATGTAATGGAACTGCAGTCTATCTTACTATTTTTCTCAATTTACTATGGGTTTTTTTGCATACGCATCACTGCCATATTCTTTATGGTTTCCCAAGAAAATGTGAACAGCTGAAAACCCCATTGTCCTTTCATTACCTCCTTATTCAATTAATAACATTCAGATGTGTTCCATCAAATTTTTTCTATTTATCTGATTTTTTTCCACAGAAGTGTTAATTAGAACTCTTAAAATTGTCCATTTTTTTAATATGTATAACCAGGCACTTTCTTCATGTCTTTTGTGCTTGCAACTAACATAGATCTTCACTATTCATGACAGAGGACTCTTCAAACAGGGAGTCATTAACAGCAGTGTTTTCTGGGAGACTGATACTGGGAAATCAAACACTCTGTTCATGACTCTTCAAACAGGGAGTCATTAACAGTAGTGTTTTCTGGGAGACTGATACTGGGAAATCAAACACTCTGTTCTGCAGTTTACAAAACAAATATTTAGCTATCACAGAAAAAAAAAAAGAAGGTTTATATTATACAAGTTTCAGTTGCTTTTTTATTTCCCCTATTTTTTTCCTCCATCTCTCACATGGGTACTCATTGGAATCCATCCATCATATAATGACTTTGCACTCAAGTTTTAGGATTTTTCTCTTTCCCTGAATGCATATTGCCTACTTTTGGGCACATACTCAGACTGAACTTTGCTGCATACCAATACTTTTCCTAAAGATGGAAACGGGCATACAGAAAGATCAGGTTGCACTTCAGTGCTAAACCTACTGACAATATATACATGAATTCAACAAGACTGGTTTCATACTGGGTTTTCCATAATCTTCAGAGCCATCTCAGTAAGCCAGAGAGGCACATGTCCCTCCTCACACTAAACCCTAATTCCTATTCCACTGTGCACAGCATGCTAACCCCTTCTCTATGAAAACCTTCATTCTCCAAAAGGTGGAAATTACTCCTTTCATTTTTAGGGCAGCTTCTCCCTACACTGTCACCATGAGTGTCTAGAGACTACAAGGAACTTGGATTCTTGTGAATGCAGGCCCAAGAGCATCTGCCCATAAAAATCTGCTTTCACCTAAGAGATGGCCAAAACTTGCTTTAGCCGAACACTTGAGCACTATATATTCAAATTTAAGAAACTAAGGGAGGATGAACTACTTACCTAGTAATGCAACCTATCTTCTTGGAAAGAAAGTCAGATCTTCCCTTCTTTGCAAAACTAAATTTTATGCTGGGATTCTACTGTCCATCACATCGAGCTTCTCTTCTCTGCAGCTAGCTGAGGCTCCAGAGCCAGCCTCAATAAAGACACCAAGAACAGCCACTAGGGTCCACATCTTAAGTTGCAGCAGGGAGCATGGTAGAATCTCCCAGCAATCAGAACCCTGAGATAATTCCTTTGTCCCCATAAATCTCAAATTAGCCTTAGATAAGAGTAATAAATGTGCTTACAAGGCAGCAGTGACCAAGTATACAAATTCTGCTTAGTAAAAGCAAGTCACGGGGCACTACTAGCTAAACACGAGCACTCAGGCTTTGTGTGTATGGCATGCCTGGAAAGCTCAGAATCGCTTTAGCTGCTCCCCTCTTGTTCACCAGCTCTCTCATGGTCCAAACGCAGACTTCCCTTTCTTACTGGTAGCAGCAACAAGAAGCAGGGTCCTAGAGAAGTCTGCATGGCCTTTGTACCCACAGAATATATTTAGCAGTAGGGACTAAATGGGCAATTATTAACACCTGGGAGAAACATAGGTACTGTTCCATAAACTTAAAAGGCATGCCAAGCTTTTTATTAGGATGAGGGTCTATAGCACAAAACTTCCTTCCTCTGAGTGTATCTCAAAACCTGTTTTGTGAATGCTACTTCAAATGATACAATACTCCTGAAAAAGTAATGTCCTGAGGAAAAACAAAGTAAGAGTGCCGCCTACTGTTCTCATTTAACAGAAGACTCTGGAATGCCAGTTTCTTTTCCTCACCTTCCACAATGCACTGAAGTATGCTTAGCCTCACAACTAGCTGAATGATACCGGGTTTATTGCATATGTATTTTGATGATAACACTCTTTAAACATGTTTCTGGCGTTCACCTGGAATTGGTTTATGTTTTGCACTGAGCCTTTAGCAACTTCAGTTCAAAGCTCAGTCACAGAAAATTTCTTCCAGCTCTCAACATGCAAAAGCAAAGAGCTGCAGAATACGGAGAGAATTTACTGGGCAAATATCACTATCTGATTGTCCTGTTCTTATATTCTTGCCTATGAATCCGTTACTGGACACTGACAAGCACATCCTAATGTTGTACCAGTTCAGTAATAGTTGATAAAAGGAATGCTTTCCTGTAACAACCTTAGCCTGATAACAGCACTAAAACAATAAACAGAGGTAAGCCCTCAAAAATACCCCTGATATCTGCAAGAAAATAGCAATAATTAGTAGTTAACAGACACTAAATCCAGTGTTTTCATTTTTTTCCTTTAAACAGATCAAATAAAATAAACTCTCAAATACACAGACAAGTGTTTAATTCCCTCAATTTAAACAGAAACAAACTAAAATAATTATCACTCTGAATGTTTCCATGAAGAAAACTCTCACGGAGTTCTTCAATTATCAAATATTCTGCATTAGGCCTTCTTCCTCAGACTGCCTTTAGGAGTCTTATTTTATAGCTTATGGTGTCCAGTAAGGATGAACTTCGGAGTCCTTACATAATTTTAATTAACTGAGGATAACATACTTAACTTGAATGGTTAAGGTGTATCTACATTAGTGGTTTAGTATAGCAGCATAATTTCTCTTAGGTATGAATGTAGTGAGTATCCATGGTCAGAGTTACAAGGAACACACTTTGTGCACACAGCCTGTGCACACACTGTGGTTTCTCTCCTGAACTAAGCAAAAAGCTTCACAATTGAATGCAATCCAGAGTGCCCACTGTTACTGGGGACCCAAAGGACAGCCTTTAAAGCAAGAATTCAGCAACTCTGAAGTTCTCCTGCTGTATACGAGCAACAGTTCTGGAAATAATTACATGTCATGCTGCCTCTGCAGTTGAAGTAAATCCAAAATGGTCAGGAAGGTAACTGGAGATCACTCACAAGCTTCTGGGCCTTCCAAAAAAAATAAAAGCCAGAGCAGCATCTTGGTGGGATCATCACTGCAAACTGCTAGCTGACAGACACAAACTTATACCTGGTCTTTCCACTTTCAAAGAGGACAAATTTAACACAGTGTTTAGCTCATCAGTGTAAGTGATCTTATACCACCATTACATCTTCAGCTCAGGAGAACCAAACCAAGGGTAGCTACCAAGCATCACCACCTTGATTCCTTCAAGAGATTATATTACTCCAGTGAACCCAGTCAGAGAAAGAACCAAAAATTTCATTGGGAGGTTGAACAACCTGACGGCAGTCTGCCAAGGTCACAAGGAAGCTGGTCTCTGCAGAGTCCCATCCTACAGAATTGATGTTGAATCAATTTAAAAGAAAAAATGAAGGCAACATTTGAAAAATAGGGACAGACACTAAGTCTCTGCTAAACCCAGGCAAATCCATCCCTGTTACAGGGAGCTGAAGAATTTTGTCTGAGAGAAGGAAAACAAGGTGTCCTGGTTTCAGCTGGGATAGAGTTAACTGTCTTCCTAGTAGCTGGTACAGTGCTATGTTTTGAGTTCAGTATGTGAAGAATGTTGATAACACTGATGTTTTCAGTTGTTGCTCAGTAGTGTTTAGACTAGAGTCAAGGATTTTTCAGCTTCTCATGCCCAGCCAGCGAGAAGGCTGGAGGGGCACAAGAAGTTGGCACAGGACACAGCCAGGGCACCTGACCCAAACTGGCCAACGGTGTATTCCATACCATGTGACTTCCCATCTAGTTTAGGAACTGGGAAGTGGGGGCAGGGATTTGTGGCTCGGGGACTGGCTGGGTGTCGGTCGGCGGGTGGTGAGCAATTGCCCTGCGCATCATTTGTACATTCCAATCCTTTTATTACTACAGTTGTCATTTTATTAGTGTTATCATTATCATTATTAGTTTCTTCTTTTCTGTTCTATTAAACCGTTCTTATCTCAACCCACGAGTTTTCCTTCTTTTCCCGATTTTCTCCCCCATCCCACTGGATGCGGGGGGAGTGAGTGAGCGGCTGCGTGGTGCTTAGTTGCTGGCTGGGGTTAAACCACGACACGAGGCTACTGCACTACTCAACCTGCAGTCTCTGGGGAATGGAAGAGACCAGAGGACCCTGGAGAGATATTCCAATGCTTTGGAAAAAAGGGATTAACCACCCTCCCCAATGAGAACTTCCTAATACCCTGAAGTCTCAGCAGAGGAATTTCTGAAACAGAAGAGATTTGGTAATGTTAGAGCTCTGACTTTGACTCAATATAGTACTGGTGGGAGACAGTTAATTCCTGTGGTTCATGACTTCTGGAAGATTGCCTATCTATTGCTAGTGGTGAAAGCCTAGACCTAATCTTTAAGGAAAAGGTCTCTGCCCGCATCTTTCCCCTACCAACAGCTAATGACACAATGAAGCCATGTTTCCACATAGCTGCAGTAGTTTGACTTAAGGGAGAGGTGGAAAGGAAGGCAGAGCAGCTATTTTTGTATGATCATACATTTAATTTGGACAACAGTGAATCAGTTTCTCTTCCTGGCCTTATGTGACTGTGTGTTACCCATACTCATGTAAATGCAGCATCTGGCAATGCATTAGGAGAGTCTGTTCTGAAACCATAGACAGACAGTGCTGTTAAGCAGGGTAAAATTTAATCCCACTCCAGAGAAAACAGCAGTAACAAGGAAAGGATGCTACAAGGAAGACTGCAAAAGAGTGAACGTTGAAGGTGCTGTTTTATATACTGCTGTGTGGGGGGTCAAACACAGAGAAGCATTATCCTTTAATTGATAATGCAGGCTCTGGAATAGATTTGTGGTGCCCCAGGTGTTACCATATTTTGTAATTTTCCTTCCTCTGCTGTGTTTCTTTCTTATTTTGTATTTTCCAGTATGCCATCAAAAGGCACTGCAGGGGATAATTTTTTTTTTTTTTAAACAAATGGCTACTACCTTACTTTCTGGCAGTACTGGTTATGCTACAAGCAGGGCATGAAAGGACTGGACACAGAAACTAAAAATGGGAGGAGGGAGGTGGAGGAGAGGATCTCCGGTTGCACAATACTTTCCCAGGAAGGAAGGGCAGGATGTAGTGACAGGGCAGAGACATATTTCTTGCTGAATTTCTCTATTTCAACAGAACATGAACTTTTCCATCTAAACCCTGCAGCTCTCAATTTGAAATTGGCTACCTTTTGCAACCTACAACACTTCAACATGCCCTATGTACAACCACTCCTGTGATAATGTTTCTTTGCCAATAGCAATTTTAAAAACAGATTCTTTTTGTGTGTTTCATTGTCCAAATATCACACAATCCTGCAACTGCAAACTAAGAATTCTACAATTAGGTCTACAACTCTTTGGTCTCCAGCTCTAAAAATTAATCTTTGCCCCAAAAGCTCTATGCAGTCTGCTTCTTGCATTCATCATTGACTTGAATTGTCTGTGCAACTTGACCTTTCCCACAGGTTTTCTAACACACAGGATCCTGTGTGTTAGATTCCTAAACATTTTTGCTGATTTGACTTTCATACAATTCCCTTTCCAGTGCCTCAAAGCTTCCATCCACAGATTTATTCCTTGTACAAGGAGGACGGTTAAGGTTTGAGAGGAACTTCAAATCTCTGTCCCTACCACAGGCACCTACAAAGTTTAATGTGCAAGTTTCCTTTTCTTTGCTGTAGGATCTCTTGTGCAGGACATCTGATAAGGATGTGTATCTCAGCTCAGTTGGGAAATCCTCAAAACTCAAACTCTCTGATGATTTCACTGAAATTTCCAACACAGAAATGTCATATAAAATCCATGTATGGAACAGTATCTAAAACCTCTGTCGCGATCTTCCCAACAGTGGACTTGTGGGCATTGGCGTGCTATTATGGGAGACAACCTTGTATTAAAATACATATACTATCACATTGCCTGTGAAGAGTGATGTGTGAACAAGTCAAAACATCATCACCACAGCAACGCCCCCAGCCAATCAGGAATAGACCATCAAAGCCTAGAGACATATCCCACCAATCATGAGGGAACGACACTGTGGAACAACCCATGAATCTGTAAAACCTCAAAGTGCAAAAAAGCTGGAGGAGGATTAACTGCTTCTCAACCCTCCTGATGCAAGATGTTGTAGTGGAGCTCCCACACCTGTGCCAGAAAATTGCAACATGTGAATACTCTCAGGTCATATGCTTTTAGCACACAGATAGTAAGAATAGGCCAATAGGTACTAACTCAGTATTGTCATGTGTTAAATGTACAAACGTTTATAGCTTTGCAATTATTGCCATATTTGAAAGTACCTTATATAAGTGCTTTTAACAAGTGTGTCTTGATTTCTATTTCCAGAGATCATATCTTAGCTAATGTGCTCAGATGGTGGGAGCCATTTGGCCAAACTATACCATCAGAGCCATGGACTCTTAAGGATCTCAACAGACAAACACAAGAAAGTGATGACCATGCACGCCTTCAGAATCAATAGGTGGATATACTGGCTTTCTAGCTTTTAGCTGTCTTTGTTGCTGAATTAACCTTTTTTCTTCCCTTCACTCGTGATTCATTAGAGGAAGATGATCAGTAAGACGCAGCAGGAGCCCCAAAGTACAAGACTTATATCAAGTGTTCAGTCTCACAGATGAAAAGGCTGAGATCTCTCAGAACAATGATAAGTTCAGAAAAATGTCTCTTCCAGTTGCTGATCCTGCTCCTGCCACTCCCTGTTCCAAGCAGTCTGTACGTTAAGAATGAGGGGCAGGAGGGGCTAGGATGTGCCTTAAGGGCATGCCCTTAAGCAGGAAATACAATGCTGACATCAAGTTCTGGAATGAGATCAGATACATGATTGTATGTGATCAGCCCTGCACATCCTAACTATTTCTATTCTTGCCCTTTTCCTACAATTGCTGTGTTGCAACTTAAATGCACTGTATTATGTGCCAGGTGCAATGCAGTCACACATCAAAGAAATTTAAAGGAACTTAATTTCCATACCATCCTGTGGAATGACACAAGGTGGTACTTCTGAGCTGAAAAACAATCAATGCAGCAATTCTGAGAGAAGAAAGCTTCAGAGGGAGTCAAAGAGAAAGTAAAGTCTATAATTAAGCACAGGATCTAAGACTGTCAGGACTGCTTTTTGCTTCCAACTACATTTGGCCTCTTCCACCCTGACTGGACAAAGACCCCAACAGAAGTAAAATCTGGTTGTTTTGCCAGAACACAGCAGGGCTTTGAAAGAATTCCGAGGAGATCTTTGGTGGGATTAGTGGAATAATTTAATAGGTGGTCATGTTGGTAGGTAGAGAACAAAAAGACATTTGCATCTCAGACTGCCTGTATGGTCTGGGAATAGTGGAGGAAGAAAAGTAAGCCTGAAGAAGCCTGAAGCTATTCTGCACTGAAGAAAAAGCTGTGACAGAAAATAGATGAAACAGATGAAGTTAAGGGAATAAGATTCTGAAAAAAACATACAAAAACATTCATTTCACTTCCAGGCTAAAGCAATATTGTTTAGTGAACACAACTAAGCAGTTGATTTTTCTCATTTAAATTCTGGAATCATGGAATCAGAATAATTCAGGTTGGAAGGGACCTTAGGAGGTCATGCCAACCTCCTGCTCAAAGCAAGGTCCGCTATGAGGCCAGACCAGGTTGCTCAGGGCTTTATCCACCTGGGTCCTGAAAACCTCCACAAACAGACATTCCACAACCTCTTTGGATACCTTTTCCATTGTTTGATTGTCCTCATGGGGAAAAGCTTTTCCTTATATCCAGCCCAAACTTCTAGTTTCAATTTACGCGCACTGAATCTCATTCTCCCACCACACCACCAGAAGAGCCTGGCTCCATCTTTTTTATGAGCTCCTCATAAGCACTGGCAGGTTGCTGTTAGGTTTCCCCTGGAGCCACCTCTTCTCCAGGCCAAATAAGCCCAGTTCCTTCAGCCCTGCCCAGGACAAATGCTTCAACTCCCTGAACATTTTGATGGCTCTCTGCTGAACTTTTTCCTCTTATCATTATCATCCTTGTATTTGAGGTATCCAAAGCTAGATGCAGATGTGGTCTAATGAATGCTGAATCCCTTAATCTCCTGGGTATGCTGTTAATACAGCCCAGGAGATTGTTGGCACTGTTTGCTGCCAGGGCACACTGCTGGTTTATGTTCAGCTTTTTGCTACCCAGGCTCCCCAGGTCGTGCTCAGCAGTGCTGCTCCCCAGCCAGTCAGCCCCTGTCTGTATCACTGGGAAATCAAAATTACAGAGCAACGTAGGTCAGACCTCTGGAGGCCATCCAGTCCAACTCTCTTTCTCAAAAGCAGGGCTAACCTCAAGGTTAGATGAAGTAGCATCCATCAACTAAACCCGAAACCCACAAATGACATACACAAAACAATCCACAGCAAGTTTTAAATTCTATTTCTAAAGAAATATTTAAAACATTATTATTATTATCATCATCATCATCATCAAGTACATCATAACCAATAAAAGCTGGTACTATAAAAAGATAAAGAGGCTAGAGCAGCTGCAAAATAATGGAAGCACTCAAAAATAACTACTCGATAATGGCAAGGACAGGGAAAGTGAAGGATTTTAGTGAAACGTGTATTAGAATGAATACCAGACCCAGGTTCACTTCAGTTGCATTGGGAAGCAAATGCAAATTTAAGACAGCTTTTGAGCACAGCCATGAAAATAAGGAAAATCTTCAGGACAGATAAAAATGATGGCCTAGAAGTGACCACAGCAACAATGATCATCCAGACTCCTCTCCTAGGTTCAGTCTGTTTTCATACTGAAACTGCTCATGCCTCTCAAAGCTCTGAAAAGACTATCCAAGACAGTCAGTGCAACAGACTGCTCTACTCCAGCAGGAGCAGGCTGGAAGACAGGCAGAAGACGGAGAGATGAGCAGCCCCTGTACCCACAGCAGAACTCAGCAGTGGGATCTTTGCAAAGCACAGAAATTGGGTATACATGTCACTAATCCCCATATGTGCCCACCTCCTATCTGTGCCTTGACTGAGGCTCTGGTGAGGGGCTGCCCCATTCACTAGCTTGCTCATCTTACAGCTTTTCCTCTCCCTAATGGAGACACCAAAGATACCCATTAATCCTTCCTTTTGTCCCCCAAGCTACCTGCCATGTGCCCTTGGGAGAATCTCAGCTCTGCTCACATACTTGGGGTGGCAGACAGCAGGGTCCAGTGCACTGCCAGACACATGTTCATGATTACATTATGTCCTGGTTTCAGCTGTGATAGAGTTAACTGTCTTCCTAGTAGCTGGAAAACATCCGTGTTATCAACATTCTTATACTGAACTCAAAACATAGCACTATACTAGCTACTAGGAAGACAATTTACTCTGTCCCAGCTGAAACCAGGACACATTAGCAGACAAAGGAAGAGATGGGAAGTGGGGAATGCAGAAAGGGGAGAGGACACCCTGGAAAAAGCAAGGGGAAAATCGAAGGGCAGCTCTGGTACCATCCCTTTGCAACCTTAGTTCCCTCTCAGTGAGAAAACCAGTGTATCCTCACTGGGGTTCTTTTGCTGTGGATGACTCAGATCATGCCCTCAGAACCAAGCATCCCATGGCTGGCAGGAGAAGCAGCAGGAAGCAGCAGTTCACCCACCCTGCCTGGTAAAGGCAGCCACCCACCACTCTGACTGCAGTGTCAAACAGAAGAATGGCAAAAAAAAGTGAAAGCCTCCCAACCCTGTCACTGAGTGTAACCTGTATAAAACCACCCACTCACACAAAGATCGTCACTACATCTGCCCAGATCCAGCTGATGAGATGAATCTCACATGAACTAGTGAATAAAAAGTTATGTAGACTTTGCTACATTACTGTTATTTGAGTTAACTGTTTGGAACTGTAATGGGACAGGGATGCCCAGGTACTTTGCTTGTTTGCCAAGGTTACAGCTGCTGAGGTTGATGAACTTCTGCACCTGCTGGCTTGATCTGTTCATAACTCATTGAAAGCAGTCATCTGGTAAGGCTGTGGTCACACTTTCTGATTGCAAGTAACAATCCACGTGTCAAACCAAGGAACAATGGGCCAACACATCTGTATGGAGCAGTCAACAACTCAGGTGCTCTTGAAAACAATATATTGTAAGAATTCCTGGTTCTGCATTCAGAGATCTCTGCCTGGAGATCAAGCTCAGGGAAAGAAAAACCCGAGCCTCACCGTCTCCCAAGAAGACCCTCAAAGACACGGTGGCTGTAGATCAACATGCATGTTATTGACAAGGACAGCAGAATAACCACAGGCTGTGATCCAACAATCCTGACATGTAACCTCTGATCTCCTCATCAGAGGATGCATCTGTTGTCACACTGACCTACCTCATCACACTAAGACATTGATAGCTATTTATATTGTGCATTTTGTATGTTTTCATTCACATTTAAAGACAAGAAAGTTCCTCACAACATTTCCCCAAGAAACTGCCTGTTTAAATTGAGACTGTTGTAAATTGTTCCACCCACAAAAGCTTGAAAAGCTTAGATAGCTCAAGACAACCCCATCCCTTGTAAACAAAATCCAGTTTACAATGGAACACGCCCTGCAAAAATAGAACATTTAATATATCAAATGCAAAGAATAAAATGGTATAGGACATGGTTTGCTCAGCACAAGGACAGCAGAAATTTATACGTAATTTCTCAAAGGTATTTTAAATATGGATCTTACATTGCAAAGCACTTTAGCTTCTTAAGGCAGAAACTAAAAATGCATTATCACAAAAGCAAATCTATATCTTAGGACCTTAATGAAACAAGACCATCAAAAATTATCTAAATATCTGCTAATTCATTGACTCATCAAATAAAATACATGAAGCATTTCCTGTTCTTTTCCTTTCTTGTGGAGAATCAGAGCTGCATTTCCCTCAGCAGCAAGTACAAAAGGCACTTCCAAGTGGTCTCTAGCACAGCACCCTAAGATCTGCTAGCAAACATCTAGGGCTACCACTAAAAACATAATTTAGCATTTAAATTTGGGATTCCCTATCATAAGTAGCCTTTTTTTACCACCCAGCTTGTTTTTTCAGCCACCTAAACTTAAGACAAACATCTGATTTTAGATACTTCCCTGTGTAAAGTAAGTGAAGATTTTCTGTTTTCAAAAGGGAAAAAAAATTCTTTTACCAATCTACTTTTTTTTTTGATCTTTCATCCAATCTACTTGGATAGTACTGTAGTGCGGAAGGAAATTACAGAGGAATCTGAATCTTACCACAGAAAACTGAGACTGAGTTTTAGAAACTACTTAAATTACTTAAGAGTATCAAGAAGAGAAATATTTATATATTATCATTGGTACGGTATATTTCAGGTTACTAGAGTATTTTTAAATTTTGGATCTAAATGTAGCGTATTGGATCTGCGAAGAAGCTTTAAAAGGACAAACACACATTGCTCCCTATGAAAGAGCAATGCATCTGTTACCTTTTAACTATCTTCTGTTTGACATTTCATTCTCCACTAAAAATAAATGAAAGATAACCGATACCACACAAAAGATCTGGTAATACTCATGTATCTGCTACCACCTGCTGACAAACAGCATTATTGACTTTATCCTAGTCAATCTTAAAGAAGCAACTCCTATTTCCTTATAAGAAAGTTTCTACTGCTGCTGCAGTGGCTGACAGTAAAAGCCACATGAATTTTTTAATACAGTATGTTGCAGCCATAATAAGCCAGTAATTTCCTATCCACCCAGCTTGTCTGCATCACAGATTCACCACTGACCAGCATATTCCGCTCATAAAGCAGCTGCTGTATCCTTCATTCACTGAAGCCCTTCAGCTACTGCAGATGGTTACTGGAGTCAATTACTGAGCAACTACAAGAAACTGATTCCTCATTTACAAAAATTCAAAACCATTTGAATTGTTACATTGGCCATAAGACTTTCCAAATGACAAGTCAGTTTCTTCCTGTCTTATTTCCCAATCTACAATGTGAAATCGAAACATCTTTTTTCCCCTAGTCTTAAAATTAAGAGCAGAACAGTAGTAGAAATGCCCACCTTTGCATCACCTTACTTAATTTTACAATGCTTTAAGTAAAAGCCTCGATTAGCCTCCAGATATTATTGTTGTTGAGAAAAAGACTACCAAAAACCTAAAGCAAAACAGAGAAACACATCCTCAGTTTCAGGTATCTCACACTAAATTGCCTAAGTGTGACAGTGAAAAGAGACTAGTTCACAGCGATGACCTGTATTTGGCTATATGGTAGACTAAATGAAAAAAAGTATTTATTTCTAAGATTTACTTATACATACACTTCCAAACATTTTGAAAAAAAGCCAAAGCTTCATGTCTGATAAGCCAAAGTGTCAGAAAATATAATTTCATGAAAGCAGAATGGGGAGCTCTATATGACAGTGTGGTTTCTTTGACAAAGCTAACCCTAGTAAGATTCGTGAAGTCTCCTGGCTTAGTAGATAGGAATCTGAGTTTGAAATGTCTCTGTAAGTGATGCGTCTGTAAGAGTCGTCAGTTCTTCCACTTACATGCATTCAGCAAAAGGAGTTATAGATGTCTTATTCACTTTGCATTGTACAGTAATCAATGTTGGTTTGTTTTTTTTTTTTAATTTGGAAAAAAAATAATATTTTTCACTTAAGTTCCTGCCTGGAGTGCTCAACTGGGGTTTTTTTTGTCAGAAATTTCCAGCTGGGCTTAAAACTCCCCTTTTCCTGCACTTCCAACCCTACAGCAGCTGAAGCCGGCCACTGAGTGTTGCTGAGAGACCACAAAGCCCACACCAGTGCTGGGCCACCCATCCGAAGTGCCCCGAACACCCTGACACCAGCCTGACTCCACCCGGCAGATCGTGACAAAAAACCCTCTCCCGCTAGCTTCCTAACTTCAGTGTCGAATGCTTAAAACAAAACCAGAGCTTCTTGCCCCTCTCCTGAAAAAGCCAGGGTCGTTTTTGAGGAACACAACTTCAGTCACAGAACCACGAGAGACGGTTCTGGCGCGGCGCCAGCCTCAGGAGAGGCAGCCACCGGGGTGCGGAGAGCTTCCTCTGCCCGTCCTCCCACACGCGGGACCAGCCACCACCCTTTCCCGCTCCGAGGGGATGAGGGCAGCCCTGGAAGTGCCAGCCGTGCCAGACAAACAGCCCCTTTCCCCTCCACCGGCCCAGCGGCAGGGACGAAGCTCCCCCTCCCGCCCAACCCCTCCGGGCTGCCGCCGCGGGGCAGGGAACGGGTGGCGGCCCAACTCTCGCGAGACGCCGCCCGCCGGCGGGAGGCGTCTCGCGAGACTTCGGCGGCCGCCAGCAGCGGCGCCGCCGCCGCCGCCATGGAGCAGCCGTTGAGCGGCCCGCCGGGGCTGTCCGCCGTCCTGGCGGTAAGGAGGGAGCCGGGGCCGGGCTGGCTGCTCGCCCGGGGAGAGGGGAGGTAGGCGCCGGGCCCCCCTGTGGGCGGGGGAGAGGCCGCGCTGGGGTGCTCGCCGCTTCCCCAGCTTGGCACGGGGCGGGCCGCTGAGTGCGGTTCGTGACTGAAAGCGGTTGTCGTTCCGGGGCGGGAGAAGGAAGGGTGCTCGCTCTAGCTGCCTGGCGACGCTCCTTCTCCTGCCAGGGCCTAATCTGCTTTCATTTTGTCCGTAGAGGACGGACTGGTCCGAGCCCTGGCTGGTGGGGCTGGCGGTTTTCCACGTCCTCTGCTTCCTCCTAACGTGCATCTCCTTCCAGCACTACCGGGTGCAAATAGGGCACTTCCTCTGCATGGGTGAGTAGTGCGTTCCTCTTCCGTGAGCTGGCCCTCGGGTGGCAGAGGGCATGTGCGTGGCTTAGGCTGCTAGTGCTGGCAAATAACTTCTTTTGGTCTCTTAATGATAACCCTTTTCTTCATGTACTTGCACAGCGCACGGGTTTACACTTTGCAGCAGATAAAGTGCATGCAAATGAGTATTTTTCTTGTAGTAATGCGTGTGTCTATACATGATAAACCGTTACAGAAGCTGCTATGACCTATAAATATGTATTTAGTTCGTTTGCAAGACTGTATGAAGTAGTGTTTTAAAACTCTGGCCTTAGTAGGGATCCGGGATAAGTAAGGTTTCTGCATGGTAAATGCTGTGTGTATCACAGCTTCCCAAGAAATTGTTGCTGTGCTGGAGAAGTGGGAAAGAAATTGGCTGAAAGCCAGCAGTCGCTTTCTACTCTGCCTTATTCTAATGCTGCAGTTCAGCAAATATGGTCAGCTTTCGACTGGATTTGCTGCTGGAGCAGGTTCACCATATGCCCCGCTGACAGCTGTGATAATGGCACAAGGAAGAGCAAGGCTGGTTTGGTACATTGCAGTAACAACTTGTGTTATCTCAGGGTTTATCAGACTTCAGCCTGAGAATCCACAGTGGCCTTGCCTAGCCAAAGCTGTGTCTTTATGGCTGACTGGCTGAAGATCTAGCAGCTTGGCAGAGGGTATTTGGTTTAATTAAGATGGCATGGATTTGGGTTAGATCCACATATTATGAGCAGTACCTTGGTTCTAGCCATGCTTTGGATTTTCTGGTGAGTTGGGTTTTTTTTACACAGTACCTCAGTTCTGTCATGCTTGCAGGGTAGTGGAGGAGGAATGAGCAATTGAAAGAGATTCACAGGCAAAAAGCCACATGAAGACTACGTTGACTTTTTAAAATACCATTTAGCGACCTAGTCAAGTTGGGAGAGGCATTATAGCTTCCTCAAAACTGCAAATAACTTAGCTAAAGCTAAGGTTTTAATAACATTAAGTACTCCCAAAAAGGAATCTAGAAACCTTAGTAATTTCTGTACATCCACTTGTAACTGCAGAGTTTAAAATGATCTACAGAGGGCATAATAACAATGTCATGTTAATGACACATTGAGCCTGGAAGTTTCCTATAAGAATACAAGCTTTTCTTTCTTAAATTTAATATTAGACATTCAGAATTTCCAATGACATGCTGTTTACTTTAGACTCTTTATCTAAAGTATTCCTAATGTTACTAACACTAGTTTGAATGTCTGTGGTCTAACTGCATTGGAAAATGCAGTGGAACTGATCATTGCTGGCTTTTTAAGGTGCTGTTAACAAGAAGAGTGCATAAAAATATCTATACTGAGTCCAAGCTTTGTACCTGAAAAACTGAACCACTTTTAATATGTCTGCAGTATAAATAATTTTGTATCGCAGATAGTCAGAAATAACTGAGGAAGTTATGGAATTATTGCATTAGTTTACCTTGGCAGCTGAGCAGCTGTAGGTATGTTTATACTGTGCAGTACCAAGCAGAGATAATCCAGATGATGCAAAACAAGATAACAATTCTTCATATCACAGGGCTAGTTAATTAATTGCCTTGTGCAGGTCATCTTTAGCCACTGAATCTGTTTTTCTTGCTTTGTTTCTTGTGGAAAATGATACAAGGACAAACTTAAATTCTGTAGTTGTATTGCTTTTCTGTTAAACATGTGATTGCACTGAATTTTCTTACTGTCTTGATGGCTTCATATCGCGTGTAATTGTTGAGTAAGATTATGCTAGTTTTCACCTGACTGCAGTGGACTACTCTGCCATACACCGATTAAAACAAAGTTTGTATTTCACCAAAATGCTTATATATAATTAGTACCCTAACTTCAGATAGTAACGTTAGATATAGCAGTATGATACCATAACATCTAAAATGATAACTTAATTCCATACCAGTTTGGGGGAGTGCTGACATTTCCTTTTAAAGACATAACTTAGAAGCAGTCACCAAGAAGATTGTTGGAAAAAATACTGATTTTTTTTTTTTTTTTTTTTATTATTATTCATTTGTATGTAAGATCAGAGGAGTAGGATTTTATGTTTGTTTGTCTGTAGTATAGTGGGTATGTTTTGTGATCACTTTATACTTCTTAGTAACTATATGGGACATTTAAATCAGAACTGGGTTTGTGCCATTAAATATTAAATGTGTAATTTGATCTTCTGAGGATCAAGGAATTACAATGTCTGGTATGTATCCACTTTAGTACACATGGCAGAACTGATGGCAGTTTATTTTTAAAGAAGTATTGAATCTGATATTTTTCCTTTGTTGTACAGTGGGCTTAGTGTACTGCGCTGAATATATAAATGAATTAGCAGCCATGAATTGGAGGTAAACATCTTCACTTTCATTTTTGCATTTAAATGAATGTTGTTCTAAAAATATTCCTTTTTTCGTATCATTCCCAGAAAACATTGTTAGTCAGTCATCATCAGTAGAATGTGATGGCAGAGAGTTTGTTGCATTGATTAATATAAAACTTTTGAACAAAACCGTACAGTATACCATAGTTATCACTTAGCTTATAAGAAAAGATCATTTTTAACAGCTAGGATGTGCTTATTATACTCCTTAAAATCTATGTTTATATGGATGGTTGTAAACTAACTAGTCAGAGAGCTAAGAGAAAAGCAGAGTGCAATGATTAAGGGGAAAAGGATGCGAGCTTTGATTTTTTTTTTGTTTGTTTCTGTTGAGTTTTCTTTCTAGCTATTCATGTTTTAATAAGCTGAAGTTAAGCACCACTTCTCAAAAATATCACTACTATTTTATATACTTATTTACATGCATAAAAAGCATCAACATTTGTCTATTTTACTAAGCCTGTGTACCAGAATTAAACTGATGGCTTATTTTCATAAGCACTGAACCAACTTTTCCCTGGTGTAACTGGAAATCAAGTGTTTAACACTACTTTGTGCAGGCATCTAATTGTAAGTCTTTGTTTCACTTCAGGCATACATGACCTAAATTACAGCTTTGCTACCTTTATTATTTCTGTTATCTTTTCTAATATGACTAAGCAAAATACCTGAGAAAGTAATTTTTGACACTTCAGGGTAAGCATGATTTCTCATGCACAAATATATATATACTATTGTAGTCACATTAGTAAGTTACTTAATCTATGGTTGTTTTATTTAGGTTTTGCACAGTAAAACTTTAATGAAAAGAAAGACTGGTATTGTAATAAATATTCATAACTGATGAGATACTGACTCTGTCTTTGTTCTGACTTAATACAGTAGAATGCTGGCCTATGCTTGGGGATCCCAAGGAGCAGGATAATCTGTACAATGTCCATGTTGAATATTTAGTGTGAAAGTAATGTTATGTGAACTACACTGAATAAAGCTTCCTCTTTTATTTTTCTTTATTTTATTTCTTTCAGGCTGTTTTCTAAATACCAATACTTTGATTCAAGAGGAATGTTTATTTCACTTGTATTTTCAGCACCACTGCTGGTGAATACTGTTATAATTGTGGTATGTATGTGTTCATTTATATGGATGCTTTCATTAAATTGATAAGTAAATGTATGTGGATTAGTTCAATTTAATAATTTACTTACTTTTCAGGTCACCTGGGTTTACAGAACTTTGAATGTAATGACTGAACTGAAGACGCTACAGCAGAGAATTAAAGCAGAAAAAGAGAAAAAGAATTGAAAGCGCCTAACACTATATTTATTTATTTTTTAAATTGTAATAATACTTGTCCAGGTAATCAGTCATTCTGTATGTTTATCCAGAAACAGCAGTGTTTTTGTGTCTGATGTCAAGAGGACTTTGCAACCTGTGGCTGTGGACAATGAGGTGAAAGCAGGTACAATACATTTGAATTGGCTGCGAAATTGAGAAACAGGTCTTTGTGCCCTTCTATGTAAGATAGTTTTCCACCATGACCAAGACTATTAGTGTTGGTGAGACACAATCTTCGAGGCTGTTTCCATCTGCCTGTGTATTTTTTAACTATGTTGTAACTGTGCGTTTATGAAATATCCAGTCTTCTGCTGCTTAAGCCAATTGGAGCAGTGTTGTGAATTCCAGTAAATGAGGGATTGTATTCAGAATACCTCAGGAATCCATGCTTCTATGAAGCATTTCACTTCTTTATAAATCAAGTTTCATACTTCTGATGTGTATCATGTGCCACTAGCATTTTATAAATAAAATTGTCTACTGTATCTTAAATTGAGTTAATTTCTATTAATTTTTTGCTTGGATGGATTTTTTCTTTCTTTTTTCTTATAAAAATTCCCAATTTGGTAAAATCTTGTGCTTAATTCATATAAGTAATTCAAAACGATCTCTGCGGGTTTTTTCAATTTACATTTCATGATTTTAATGCTGCTAGATAAATATCTCTTCTGAAAACTGGATGAAATTTTGATAGTTTTTGCTTATTTGTAGAACAGAAAAGGAGAGAAACTTCTATGTTCTATGCAGTTTTGTTCCTTTTTTTTATGCTTTACCTTTTTTTTAATAAATAACTGAAAAGTTAACTCTGGTAAAAATGAAGACGACTTCAGTTTTGCTCAGAGTAACCTGTTTTTATTGGATTAAGGAAATGGGGGGGGGGGCGGGGATGAACACAATGGAACAGTGTCCATACGTATTTAGTAAAAGTTGTATCTGGAAGCAGTTAAACCTTTATGTGGAGACCTAAACTTCTGTCTAAAATAGATGTCATTTAAGACATAGGAAAGATCTACAAAATAAAGAACAGTTGGGTACAAAAACACAGAACACTAGTAAGTTTTTAGGCTAAGTATTTGTGAAATTAATTTTAAATACTTGAATAATCTTCACAACTGTGGAAATATGGACCCGAGGGAGATAAGCAGATGCATATGCATACACAGTTTGTGAGTCTCCCAGTTAGGGAGAGAGTGAAACTTTCTGGAGGGCTTCACAACGTTGTGGAAGGGCGGTGCAGTGTTAGTCTGGGATCCATTTCTTTACCTTTCCCATGGATTAACTTAGCATGGTCTCCTCATTGCTCTGTCAAGAATTACA
This sequence comes from Haliaeetus albicilla, assembly GCF_947461875.1. Lineage (NCBI taxonomy): Eukaryota > Metazoa > Chordata > Aves > Accipitriformes > Accipitridae > Haliaeetus > Haliaeetus albicilla. The sequence continues at coordinate 21,699,580 of NC_091500.1, forward strand.
TACAGCTAGGCTACTTTATATTAGCAAACTGAATAGATGCAGGCTTGCAACGTTGTCCCATAATTGTCCATTCTGTTGCAACTCTTGATGCAATGTTGGGTAGTGTCAACTGTCACTCCTCCATGAAAACCATCTCTAGTGGTCTGTTAGATAGCACGTGCCTTTTGGGAGCAGTCCCTGTTTTGAAGGAGTGAACAGAATCTATCCAAATGGTTGCAAGATAGGCTGTGGCACCTGTCTTCAGGACCAAGGAACAGGCCTCTCTAATTTTTATATGTAGTCCTACCAGGCTGGTTTAGAAAAGCTCAGCTTTTCTCTTATGATTTGATGGGATGGGGAAGAGGTATGCAGTTTTTCATACATGGCCCTAAGCATGACCACACAAATACTGTGCTCCTGACTTTCCTCTTGTGAACTGTTCTGCAACAGTATCAATGCACAATTGTTTGTGTCACACACTTAAAACTGTAGTACCTTATATTGAGATACCACCTATTATCAATAGCCTTTTTGTTCACAGCATGTATGAATTTGATTCACAGTAAATGAGGTGGTTCAGAGCAGCTAAGCAGCAAGTCTCTTGCAATGGAGAACAGTGATGTGCCTTATTTAGTACATCCAAGGCAAACTTTCTGCAAATAGTTCAGTGTTTTGTCTTCTTTCTTGTGTGTGAAGTTGGAAAAAATGAAAATTCCCTCTCCTGTAAGTATATGAAACTGGTGAGATACAACAATTAGCGCTGTCCTTTCTAGCATAGCACAGACAAGATAACAGAAATTACTTTTTCTGTTTTACCCGATTTTGTGTTACTCTTGCTTGGCACAAGATTTATTAGAGAAATTCTCTCTACCTTTGGTGATCCCAAGGGAAATAAAAAAAAAAGTCTTGTGCTTGCTTAAATTCTCTTTCCTCTTCCTCTCAGTGTAGTTGACCTTTCAGGCAGTATTTCATTTTGTGTTGCATTACCAGAGTAATTTTGCCCTTTAATATAAGATCCCAGGTCATTACAGCCCTTTAACAAAATTGAAGAGCAAAGAACCCTAGAGTGTGAGTGGCAGGCAGTTTATTTTTAATTAGCAAGTAAAAATCCATTTGAGCTGTATATTATCTGTTGATTTCTGATACCACTGACTTAATGCGATAGCTAGGAGGTGGATAATACTTGGTTTAGGAAGTATCAACATGGTGGGGGGTTTTTTCTCTTCTAAAAGTATTGCCGAGTGAAAGTACAGACAGCTCCAAATTCCACAATTAAATCAGTATTTCTTTGACACGCAAACATCTCAAAATGTACACTTCAGAATTGTAAGCCTGGTGTTTTTAAACCTTCCCTGACTACTGAAACTATAAGTAAATGTAACAGTTACATAGGATAAATTTTCACAAACACAGATATGTGGTTTCCATATATATGTTTGTCAGAAAAATACTCCCATTTTCTACATTTCAGAAAGACTCAAACTTTTATCTGAGTTGTCCTCTAGCTAACCCTGCCTAAGAAACACTAAGTTTAAGAGCTAAGTTTAAAAAAAAAAAAAAAAAAAAAGTAGGTGTCTTTAACCATAAGAGAAACCCTCAGAATTAAGTAAAGCGTGGCTTTTCTTAGTTATGTGTCTGGATTTATGAAGTGATAGTGCAATAACATAATGTAAGTGCCTGCTTGCTGACAAACCAAAATAATTACATCATGAATTTAGAGACTGTTTTGCCTGCTTAGAATTTTGTGTGTATAAGTGAATGAGAGCCAAATGTTTAAGGCTGGTGGAATACCTTTGCTTTTAATTGGGAGAACTGAATTTAGGTTGCTTGCGAAAGACCCTATTTATTTCAGTTTGGAATGTGCGTACAGAAAAGCTGGTAGCTGCTCAGTTGGATCCTTGGGAGAGTAAGACGAGACAGAGGTGATTTGTTACTGGTTCTGTGTATCTTGCAGGCAGTGATTCAAGTCTTCAGCCTTAACGTCTCTTTCCACAACAGCACATGGTGTCAGCCAGTGTGGAAAAACATTAAAAGGGAGAAAGTAATATTAACCTGGCAACTTTACTATAGTAGTAAGTAGTTTGTTGCATATAAATCTGTGAAAAGATAGATTAGCAGAATTTAGTTGGCACACTTCCTGGAGTTTGAAGTTGGCCTTGTTCCCTGTGGAAAAGTAGTAACTGAGATGAGATGAGTTTCCAAGAATGAAAACCTAGAATTCTCTCTTTTTCCACATCCACTGAAATGCCATATCCTTAGCTTGGAGTGTATTTTCACCTCTTTTTGGTCCAATGAATCTCATTATTCTAGGCAAAATGGAACAGATCCAATAAGGGAATTTGAATGTCTGTTCCTCAGGAGTATTTGCTAGCTTAGTAGATATGTGGTTTAGATATCCCCATCTCCCATAAAAAACACGTATCTCCGAAAGGCACGGGAGGACAGTAAATTGAGGTCTCCTGCATCCTTGTGTGTATTGTAAATAAAGAACTATAAAGGACAGTCTTACTACTTTTCATCAGCTGGATCTTAAAAGAAGGGATCTACTCCAGAAAAGCTATGTTAGATGGTGATCTGCTGTGGCTGTGAATCCTAAATGGAGGAAGAGTCTATGGAGAATTGCTTTATGGATTTTGAGAATCATAAACTCAAATCTTGAACTCTGTTTTTTTTATGGGAACTGGTAATGCAAGGGAAAAAAGGAGTAGTGATTCTTTGTGTGAACGAGATAGAAGAGAATACAGCTGTAATGTAGGGAATGTTCTATTTCTTTAAAAACAGCTAAACATTTTTGCTTACTGTTATTGTAAGCTTGACTAAAAATTACAAGCAAAATGTAATTTTTCACTTAGATGAACACACCATTTTTATCATTAATATATCAAAGTATCTCTTTTTAGGAATCTCACATTGTGTATATTTTTCTATTTAAATGTTTTTAATATTTTTAAATAGGTTTTAAATACTTCAGTGTGTTTCAACAAAATACAAGTATTGGTGTTTTTCTGTGCATCAGGGGAAGAGATCATTACAGTTAACCGAACTGGCCACTGGATGTCACTATCTCACACGCAAAAGCTGACTCAAAGCTTTCCTTTTGAGCCGGTTCTGTAGACCTTTTCACCATAGCTTCATACTTCCTGAAGCATTTCATAATGGCCAGGAAGGCTTGGACTGTAGCCTCTGAAAGCATCAGTTGTTGTCTGAGCTCCAAGATAGATCTCCAGTCACTTTCAAGTGTTTATTGACACTCTTGCTTTTTACATTAAAAAGTACTTCTCGTAGCAGTGATGATGTGCACGTATGCTTCCAGAGTCAGGACTGTGGGAGTATTTTGTGGTTTAAAGCTTCTTAATGTGGCAAGGAAATAAATACCCTGTTCACTCATACCGGCGTTTCCTATGGCGGAGCCTGTCTTCAACCAATTAAAAAGAAGTATAACAGTGAAAAATAATTACATTGTGTTAACAATATGCAGGAAAGCTTACTGAAGCAGTCTGGTTCATGAACTGACAGAGTTTATGCACGTCTTCTATTTCTTTGCGATTTACCTTTGCATAATGCATCGTTACCAAGACTGTCCTTAGTATGTTACATAGCTAGCAGTCACTTATGGTCATGATCGAGGTTCTCCGGAGTCACTTCAGTCTTTCTCCACCATCTGGCAAACGATACTTAGCAGTGTTCAGAGGCTTTATGACTTCATTTGAGAAATTGTAAATGCAGAGTTTTCCTCTTGATGTTCCCCTTTGCGTACCTGGTTTTAAGCCTGTTTTTACTTATCCTTGGAATTCATCTGAGTTCTGTTTCCACACGCCAGCTCTTTAAGAGTATAGACTTTCAGTTTGAATGGACTTCAGTCCCCTTCCTGTGATTTACATGCATGCACATGCACATAACGACTCTGAAAAGATTAGACAATTATAACCCAGCATGCTTGTGAAATGCCAGCCTCATGACTCAAAACTGATGTGCCTTATGGACCTTTGTTTTGTAATCTATGTTATTCTGACCGGTTCCTCCAAATTGTGGCCGTGCTTATACCACACTTTTGCTGCAAAGCTAGAACAGTGTTGTACTGAATAGGAAATGTCTCGGAGGACTCAAAAGGAAGACCTCTGTGTTCCCTATATTTGTGTTTATTGTTTCATACAAATATGAACTGTAGGAACCTTTCTTGTATAGTGTCACAGGCATAATGAAGCCAAAAAAAGAGCTGTAACTAGTAATATGTTACACTGCTACAAACACTGACTTTAAGTGGTCCCACTGAAATCATGGTCCTGTTTTCTTTGGCACTGTCCAGAGTTAGAACCAGTTGAAACCAACATCAGGATCAAATGTGTTGCCTCTTTCATCTGAAAACTTTACAATAATTAGCAAGGCATTCAGCAGAACTGATTGAAACAAGGCACATTTCTTAAAATGGACAAGTTCCAAGTGTCATTTATAACACTCTTGTTAATCCAGCCCTGAATCAAAGAAATACAGTCTTGTATACCTTTTCTGTCTTCTGATCCAGCAAAAACCTGAGCAGAAGGGTTTGCACAGTGACCCGAGGAGAGGCAGAACGAAGTTCAGCTGGACAAAGAGGTATCTAGGTTAGGACCTTTCACTGAAATAATACTTATCTCTCAGTCTTTGGATTGTGTAATAAATACACTTAGGTAGTTTCAGCTAGCGGGGCAGGGTGTGAAGTTTTTCATATAATTAGGACTCATACAGCTTGATCTTGAGGAACACTAAGCTTGGAAGGGTTTTAATATGGTAGAAACACGCTTTTAGAAATTCCCTAAACCATTAACTTGTATAAAGTTTATAAAGAGTTTGGCAAGTTTTATATTAGAATGAAATATACTGGAGAGATTGATTTATACATCTATGTCAGAAAAGAGGAAGCAAGCTCTTCTCCAAGCTCTGAAGAAACTCATGCAATTTATGACTTTCAAGACTTCTATGTTAAGAGAAATTATCCAAAAACACTCTGAAATCATAATTTTGAACACTTTAAGGGGAGTGAGATACATTGGAGTCTTTCAAATTTTTTTCGTAGTATAAGCTGCAAGTCATATCAATATATTTGTAAAGTGGATATTAATACACTTAAAGACATCTTGTCATGGTTGTATCATGATCAAGAAGTATAAAATAAATGCCAAATAAGCTAAAATTACAGAAAAAATGGACATTGTTATCACATTTTTTCAACTGACTGCTTATTTAATTCTTGTGCATGTTAATACATATCAATATTGACACATTCCAGACTGCAATAGCTTAAAAATGTCACCAAAAATCCTTTCAATTGAAAGATGGAGACCTTGTCCTCTCAAATAAAAACTACCGTCTTTTAAAAGTCTGGCTGAGGCTTCATACAAAATGTTGAATGAAAATGCTAAAGGTATACTAATTGCATTAAAATGAATATTCATTTCATTTCTTTTTTTTATTTTACCTAGCAAATTATGGGTTAAAATAACTACCAGTCAGAATATTATACTCAATTAAGCAACACCAAAGCCTTCTGGCTTTGTTGTATGTATGCCCATTAGGTAGACACATATTAATTCAAGTCTAATTGGCAACAGCCATTATCATTCAGTATCATTAACTTAGATTGTTATCGTAGAAGATACTCTTACAGAATGGTCATCTCATTTAAATTTAACCCAGTTAAGTGTGATACACTACAGCTGTATTAGCTCATCAAAAAAGAGGATATACATAATTGTTTCAATTACATACATAATTGGCAGTCTTACATCTTAGCTAGAAAGCAATCAGTTTGCTTTGTAACCCTTAGAGGGCTCCATTGCTATGTAGTACTGGAAAATAGGCTAATTTGACATTTTAACGTATTCTGACATCTACTGTAATTTAATTTAGGCCTTATATTAACTCTGTTTACATGATTTTAACCGTGTGCAGAACCTTCCAAGCTGGTTAAAAGGTCTGATGACGTAGATTTAGGATTGTGAGATGAAGTAGAATGTCTACAAAGCTGTTATGTATAGATTTACCGAATTAGTATCATAAATGTGACAGGATTCTCAGTTCCCAAATTTCACAAGCATGAGGGCTGCTCCAGAGGCAAAATGATTAAATCATGACTTAATAATTTCTCATGATTTTCCGAATGCTTCACTGTCCCTCCAGAGTCTGTGTGTAAATTACAGCGTTGCACTGCAGCTTTTTTTTTTCTTCTCTTTAACAAGCTAATATACTTAAAGAGCTTGGGCCAGGGTGTTGCCTCCGAACAACAAATCTCTTGTTGGGGACGAAGTATAAGAGTCCATCCTTTTCTTCCTTCCAGGGGATTCGGGTGTGACTCAGCTCCTTTCTACAGGCATGAAAACAGCTAAGAGTACAATAGCTCTAGCAAAGGGCTAGCATCACAAATAAAAAGTGTTTGATACAAAAGAGAAGAGCGAGCACAGATGTGGTAACAGTGAACTTGCATCCACCTATTGACTGTCTATGTCTGGAAGAAGATGCTATTTTAAAGGCCAAAGTGAGGGCTGCCACACTAAGTGAGACATGAGAGACCTTGAAGGACAGTTGCAATTCCACAGATGGTTCCCTTAGGATCCATCACATACAGCAAATGGGAAGGGGTCCGGAATGGAACTGGAAGTGAGGTGTGCATAGAAACTAATTTGGGTGAAACGAGGCTTTGAAGTCAAATGTGCTTTTGTTTGTTTAAAGTATTTTTTTTAAAAAAAGCTAGTATTTTGAAGGAAAAGGTAGGAAAACCAAGGCAAATAATAAGCAGACGAAAAACTGCATGAAAAAAAAAATTGCATGATGAGGTGGAAGTTTTGCGGCAAGTCGAGGAAATAGGAGAGCACCTGGACATTTCTGCATCTGGTGCAAGGAAAGGAGAAGACAGTTATCTGAGGGAAAAGAGAAATGGACAATGAAGTAAAAAGAAGCATTCCTTACAGCCTGCCAGCTTTCTCTGGGAAGAAACTGGCACATGCCTGTGCATAAAGATCGTCCACAAGAGCTCCTGTGAGAGGGACCAAAATTACCTTGCTTGTGTAAGCTGGAAACTCTTCTAAACCCATCCAAACATGAGAATGAAAACTCTCTTTCAGAAATGGCAAGCGAACACTTAATAAATAGATCAGCGCTGAGAGTTAAAAGCCATTTAACCTCACGCACTGCCTCCAGCACTCAGCTGAAGAGGGAGACTGACCACAAGATATTACTCCCTGTTCCTTTACTCTGTGGATTAGGGTGTGCTTTATGAGTCAAAATGTTTCCCTCATCTCAGTTCATCTAGAGCATGAAGAAATTAGCCATGACCATTTTAGCTCACAAATGAGGCAACCACGAAGAGGTGCCTTTGCCAAGATCAATACTTTGCTGTGCATTTTCAGACTCACCTGATTTGAGCTCTCCAAAGCGAAACTGCTGCCAGCGTGATCTCTTGCTCAGCTGCCTTTCCCTTGCAGTGGAAATGGGAAGTCTTGTGTTGCTCCACCCAGAAGTCCCTGATGGGTTTCCTTACAGCAAACCACGCTGTAGTCGCTACCAAGTTCCGTGTCAGGAGACTCATTCAGAAGGTCGCTGGTTGACTATGCATCCTGGAGCATGCTAAATGACCTCCCTACTGAAAAGGGGGAGAATACCCACCTTGCTAAGATTCTTTCATAGCCTTGGTGATAATGGACGCTATAAACAAAAAGGTATTGTTATGAATATTAGTCTTTATTCTTGAAGAAGGAGTTCATTTTCCAAAAGCAGAGAAAAAGCAGATAGGTATCCTGGCAAGAATGGGATGTTAAGAGTAAGAAACCAAGATTTTACACCCTCTTAATTTAAAGTATTCTTCTAATACTATTAAGCCTCCTGCCTAAAATAAGAAAATAAGATTTTTAAAGTGAAATGAATGACTGTAGTGCTAGTAAGGATAGAATAGTTTAAGGTGAAAAATATGTGTGGGATATATTAAAGTTCCAGCAAATTTAAAAGAAATAGGCAGGAAGGAAGAAAAATTATTGCATGAATCATACTCCCTTGGGTAACAGTGTCAGCAGACTTGAAATTACCATGTTGCATAGGACAAACAGATGAGCAAATTGATGAGTAACTGACAAAAACTTTTTTTTTTTCCTCTGAACACTGAACTAGCAAACAGCTCTTTTTATATAATAAAGATGTGAGGTAATCACTACCATCTCTCTGAAAGTCAGAGCTATAAAGAAGGATATAAAAGAGCAGATGGTATGTTATGATGATGCCCTAACAAATGCAAGCAGCCATACTACTGCAGGAATGTTTCCTCATGGACCAATTTAATCACAGTGAATGGATTTTGCCCTTATTACTTTATAGCAGGTATTTCTGGCATGGTTTAGCCCATTAGATTTGTCTCACTTCTTTACACCACATGGCTCAAATTTCTTAACTAGAAGGGTTTGAATTTAAGCCGATCTCTTGCTGGGCCTAGGTTTGTTCCTTTGTTAGGCAGAGTGAGAGCCAACACATAAGCAGTTTGGATAATCAAGGATTATTGAGTTGGGCCCTAAGCTGACAGTATAGACCAGTATTTTTTTAAACGCTTTGAAACTTTATTTTGCTTGTATCTATCTTGGTGTGATCTCCCAAATTCATTTTTTTTAGTTCTTTCTTGGTTAGGCAAGGAGGTAATGGATCAGATGTATTTTCACTTTGCCAGTTTTTATGATTGCTCTCCTACCCTGAGGTGATGCCAGCACTTCCTTTCCTCAAGCAGCACTTAGTTAACCCTGGAAAGTGTTTGCACAGAACTAGCAGTAAGTTATTAGAACAATATTACAATTCTGATGTGAAAAACCAACCATATCCAGAAATAAATTGGTACTGCTAAAGCATTCGTACAGGGATATCTACAAGGAACGAGATGGACGCTGAGGAGAAACAGAAAACGGTAGAGACCAATGGGCAGTCAGTTGGGATATTCCTTTTTTTTTCTGACTTTTCTGAAAACAGTATTTTCCTCTTAGATGAGATTTACAGCTTGAAAATATTGATAAACTCTGCACTACAGCAAGATTTCAAGACAGCTCATGTCTTTTAAACATTACACATTATGCAACATATGAACTTTAGTTATGATTTCCCAAATGGTAGTGTAGCAACAAAAGATAAAAGGTTCCCAAATATGGTGTGAGAGCAGTTGTAGCCTAACTGCAATGTGACAGTATGCTAACTGTTAGTGGTAGGGATGGAAGTACAAATGGTGAAGTGAGAGGAAGATAGAAGACAAATCTGTGTGGCCAATGTTCCAAATAAAAGAGACAAACTGGTAATTGGAAATAACATTGGACCTGTTGGCGCAGGTCCAGAGGAGTGCCACAAAAATGATCCGAGGGCTGGAACACCTCTCTTGTGAGGACAGCCTGAGAGAGTTGGGGTTGTTCGGCCTGGAGAAGAGAAGACTCCGGGGAGACCTTATTGCGGCCTTTCAGTACTTAAAGGGGGCTTCTAAGAAAGATGGGACAGGCTTTTTTTTTAGCAGGGCGTGTTCAACAGGGCAAGGGGAAATGGTTTTAAACTAAAAGAGGGTAGATTCAGACTAGATATAAGGAAGAAATTTTTTACAATGGGGGTGGTGAAACATTGGAACATGTTGCCCAGATTGGTGGTAGATGCCCCATCCCTGGAAACATTCAAAGTCTGGATGGGGCTCTGAACAACGTGGTCTAGTGGAAGGTTTCCCTGCCCATGGCAGGGGGATTGGAACTAGATGATCTTAAGGTCACTTCCAACCCAAACCATTCTATGATTCTATGATCTGACCTGCTTTACTTTGCAAACTTTCCAATTCCTTATGTCGGTAAATGGAAAAAAGCTATAATCCTCGTTCTCAAAGAATATGACTATTAAAATAGCATCTGCTTCACCACTTAAATACAAAGATGAAGTATTCAATGTTCGTTTCTAAGACTGCAGTCTCAAAGTTACCTCATTTGCAATTATACCTTTCTTTTATATAGATTGTGGAATGCCTGAAATCTATTCACCTTCACTAAGATGTACTGTAAACTACTTATTAAAATTTATTAAAAGCACAAAATACTGAAATAATGCTAAGTAATATCACAAAATACATTTATGGATGTAACTTTCTATTTTCTATTAAAAAGGCTAATAGAAAAATACAAATAAGACAAACACAGCCTTTCCTTTTATGACACAAAAGGCAGAAGAAGGGTAGCATAACTCTCCTAGAGAAGCAGCTATTGGAAGAGAATTATAAACCCTCTTTCACATTTTAAATCTTCTTACTTTCATTTTTGAAGCATAAATTCTTAGCTTAATGTTCTTGAATGAAACAGCTGCAGAGATTTTTTTAAGTACATCTACATGATCCAGTACAGCAATCACAACTCACATAGACATTCTCAGCTGGGTTTAAACCAGCTAGCTGTTCGCTGATAGTGGGGGAACCACACGAGCATGTCAAATTAACAGCGAGTGGCTGGCAAGCACTCAGGCTGTCACAGAACAAATTATGGCAGAAGGATTTATTCAATGTCCACTAGCTTGAACTTCTCAGTGGCTACTTCCTCCAGTTAAATGATTTTTTTAATTTGATACTAGAAGATGTAAAAAGATGACAAGCCCCTCCAGATCAAAATACTTCAGACCTGTCCAGAATTTCAGCCTCAATGTATTCAAGAATTTTTCTGTTTTCAAATAGCAACTAACTCAAATCCTTAAGGACACTGACAGTTTCAGAGTAAAGAAGTTCTTTTTTCTCTGCTGAAAGCTGGGAAATTGAGTCCACTCCATGAAGTTTACCAAATTCTTCATTTAGGATGTCCAAACTTACTAAGTGCCATTTTCTTTCTTCTAACAGACATTTCCTTCACACTTTAGTCTCTGGGATAAATGCTTGTAAAAAGCTATCTTATTTTGGATTCCTATTTTGACTCCAATTTGAAAAGCTCATTATAATCTATCCAGTGTAAGGAAGAATAGGAAACCCTATCAGGGATCCCAACAAGACTTCTCTTTCTTACCCTTCCTCAATGCCGGAGAATCATCCAAACTAATGAAAACTAACATCCCTTAATTTGATGCCTGACAGAATGCATCCAGCTTTGCAGTAAGAGGCATTGTGCTTTTCCTTACCCTCTGTTCAACACTGTTTGTAGTTTAGGAAATTGACTGTGGCTTAGCCTTTCTGTAGGCGTTCTCACAGCAGGGAACTCCACCTTCTTCCAGTGGCCGATGCCTCCGGTTCTGCCCACAGGCTCCAAGCAAAGTGAAGATGCAGGAGAGGACCTTCTCATTGAAGCAGAGGAAGTAATCTTGTAAACTCACATATTGCTCTCCACTCTTCATTTTGAGATCATCTCAGGATTTTATGCCCTGCCATCCTGGTTTTCAGAAGTGATTACTGTTTCCCTTTATTGGAGTTTATGGCTATCTACTTCATTTATAAATAAATTAGAAACCTGTTTGTCGTGGTTTAATCCCAGCCAGCAACTAAGCACCACGCAGCCGCTCACTCACTCTCCCCACATCCAGTGGGATGGGGGAGAAAATTGGGAAAAGAAGCAAAACTCGTGGGTTGAGATAAGAACGGTTTAATAGAACAGAAAAGAAGAAACTAATAATGATAATGATAACACTAATAAAATGACAACAGTAGTAATAAAAGGATTGGAATGTACAAATGATGCGCAGGGCAATTGCTCACCACCCGCCGACCGACACCCAGCCAGTCCCCGAGCCGCGAATCCCTGCCCCCCCACTTCCCAGTTCCTAAACTAGATGGGACGTCACATGGTATGGAATACACTGTTGGCCAGTTTGGGTCAGGTGCCCTGGCTGGGCATGAGAAGCTGAAAAATCCTTGACTCTAGTCTAAACACTACTGAGCAACAACTGAAAACATCAGTGTTATCAACATTCTTCACATACTGAACTCAAAACATAGCACTGTACCAGCTACTAGGAAGACAGTTAACTCTATCCCAGCTGAAACCAGGACACTGTTACACACTGTGGAGTGGACACCGCTTGGACTAAACAAGACTCTCATTACTTGACATTAGAATACTGCTTGTCTTTTTGTTGTGTAGGTTATGTTTCTAGTTTTTCTAAAGGATAAAAATAACTGATTTATAAAGACAGAATATGATATTCCTGTACTAAGAGGTAGTAGGAAAAATGAATAAAATAAAGGCTTTGTGGGATCAGACCAAATCCATTCCAGTGCCATGTCTCTAACAGTGGCCAATAGCAGTTATTTTGTGAAGCATGTAAGAACAAAAAAATCATATGACCCCAGCATCCCACCACACACCACCTGGTGAGTTTTGCTGTGGGACATCCTGGTAAGAACACTGGTGCTAAGTAGCCTTTGATGCACTTTCTTACCCCAAGATTTTTTCTTTTTTTTTAACTCATTAAAAGTTTTAGTAATGATAATGCTAATTTGCTTGAAGTTCTTCAGCATTTTCCAAGCTTTTAATGACCTGTAGTCAACTCTGAAATCAAAATATGTGAATACATGTGAACTTGTACACAGTACATGAGATCTGGTACCATGTTCCATACAACTGGACTATCTGGTCCCTGTTTAAAATGATAAGTGGATGCCAATCTGACTTGCTACCTTATAGCTTGACAAATGCAATGTGAACGTATAATGTGTCTACTTTATTGTCCTCCTAAGAGGGCGTGAGTGGGATTTTTTTGGCAAAGTATATGTCAGTAATTGATTGAAACTGATGTTTTGTGGTTTTTTGGGTTGGGTTGGGTTGGATTTTTTTTTTTTTAAATGAGCTCTTTTCAGTAACAGCTTTGTTGCTAAAGGTTTCTCAAGTCTAAGCTGAAACTGCTGATCATAATGATCAGACAGAAATAGATGGAGGGAACCTCCTGGTAACTCACAGCTCAAAGAATGGGACCGTCGTTTAGAAAGTGATATGACTAGATTCACAGTCCTGACCTAGATTAGACACAAGCTTGAGACTCACCCCAGTGGAGTGCATTTAGCAGCAGCCTCTTAGATCTTCCTGGGCAGCCTGTTCTTACTGTCTTCTGTCAAGGGCCACTTTAGCCCAAGAGAAAAAGCTCGATTATTAGACAATGAGAAAACCTGGTTCAAAGTCTAACCTGATGTGACAAGGTGCACTTGCAGTCATGGCTGTGTTTGTCTCCAACCTTGGTGAATGGTCTAGCCATCAAAATACTCTGGAATGAGGCTTTCTATTGTATTTTGTCTTGACTGTAAATGTAAATAAAGGATATATATTTTGGAAGTGCTTTTAGGAACGCTTGAATAAATCTTAAGTTATTCTTTAAGTATCCTAGTGGAAATAGGTAGGCAGTTTTTTAGTTGGAACACTAAAAAAATGGAAATCACTGCAAAATAAGTTTAAGAATTAGGAGCATTAATTTAAATGTTCATAATATTTTGGCTAATAACAAGAAATCTTTGAAACAAAGTGTCAAAAGATACAGTAGTAACAATTCAGAGTTCAAGCTCTGTTATTTTTTAAGAAGATTGCTGTACAATTTTCAGGGAAAAAATATAGTGTTGCAAAAGCTTATATATATGCATAATTTTGTTAAATAATCTTCTTTCTTGATTATAATTGTTCATGTACATGGGAATTTGTAGGATGATGACTGTCAATATGTACAGTAAAATTAACTTTTAACCACTTGCATATGGCAAGGAAGGACTGTTGCTAATCTTTTTGTAACAGCTTAAATGATCATTATTCTTGATGTTGTTGACAGCGTTTTCCTGCTTAACTGTTGAAAACATTTTAGTATTATATGGTGGCTTTTCTCCAGTTTTACAGAATATTGTTTTCTTGTTGCAAGAGGGGAAATTTACATTAACCTTCATATATAGTACTTGACATTTATAGTGCAAGTGGGATTGATTACTTTAACATATGAGAAAACTGCAGCCTTAAAATACACAGAACATGAGACAGTATCATCATGTGCCAATATATTATTTGCTTTGTACTATTAAATGCCCCACTGCTGGTCAGTTTCAATATTCTTGATACCTAATTTTTGTATTATAAGAACATAAATTAAGTCTTAATGCACAGGCTTTTCTGAATGTCCATCAATATTGTATGTGTTGCTGTGTTATTGTTTCACTTGTGTCAGTCCCACTGTCAAATTTTGCCTGAAACTCAGGCAAAGACATTGACAGGAAAAGCATTATGAAAAATGGATAAATTCTTATGTTTTGGAATTTTGGTCAGAATAAGTATATAACAGTTTTGACAAATTCTGAGCTGCTTTTCTCTACCAAAATTGTGCCTGAAATTAGCCAGATTATTTTTCTGGAAAGAAAAGAAAGCTGGTTTGCGGTTTTGTGTAATAGTTTGCCTCTTAGTGTTGCACAAACTTTGATGTTATTTCCAAAAGCATGAAAGAACAAAGCTGTATAGTATACATCAAAAATGCTTTTTAAATTGTAAAATCAACATGTGAATTGTAAAATCAACATGAGAATTTTTTTTATGTGAGAGCCTTTGCTTGCATTACCTTAGAAGTTCTCATTTCCTCTAATTATAAAAAAATGTGGCAGTTAACTCACAACCTATAGGTCAAAGCTACGCCTAAAATTCTCTTACAGTTTGAGGGCAAAACCTGACACAGACTTCAGCTGTGATTCTCAGGAGGGACGTTCCTTAGGTAGTGAAGTGAGCACCAGCCTCAATCAAGCATAAGATTTCCCCCATCTGTTCTCTTACTACATATGCATTTCCCTTGTCCCATCCCTCCCCCCATCTCTTCCCACCCCCAAATTCTGACAATAAAATTCAGGTAACTTTCATCTTCACAACAACCTCTAGCAATAACCAGTTTTGTTTGTTCTTTGAAAATTGACAGGAATGAGATAAGAAAATTGTAAGTAGTTAACTGAAGTCTCACATTGTCACATTAGAAGTACAAATGTTTTGGCTGCAAAGAGAAAAGTCAGAGAGTTAAATATCTTGAAAAGAGATGACAGAGAAGGTCACAGCAACACTATGAAGTATAGCGCGATCGAAGGTTGGGTAAGAAAGACTCTTGCTCCAGGATGCCCTCGAGGAGGGTGCAGCACAGGAGGAGATGTCTTCAGGTCCTAGAAGATACTGCTCTTGCCCTTCCTGCCAGCCGGGAGGGGAGGTTGCACACCCCCAGGGTGTGAATGCCTGGTGGGCAGCAAGTGCTGGAAGAATCCAGGTAGAAAAAGGGTGCTAAGAATATCTCACTGCTGCCAATATACCATTCATCCTTGTTTAAGAAAGCTGTGAAAATGACTGGTGAGCTGCCTGAATAATATTGCTGTACAATTGATTGTGGTTTATTTAATGAAAACTTTATCAAATCCTAATGCTTTGCTCTTGTACGTGACTTTCCTTCCACCGACCTTGAAAACATCTCACAAAGATTAGTAAACATTATTACCTTTTATACACGAAGACAGCACATATGCCAAGTTTAAGGATGTACATGTTCTGTTTGGGGGGAGAGAGAGAGAGAAAGGTGAGGAAGCTGCTTTTCTTGGCTACCAGAAAGCCATTGCTCCCCATCTGCAGGTGACCATCAACATGGGAAACAAAGGGTCACTTACTCTTTTCCAGAGAGTATGAGTTAACCTATCTTGGAGCAAAGAAACACAACACACTTTATAATTAAATGAATTCCAAGTCACTGAAAAAATATGTTACAAAGATATTAACTGTGACTGCAAAAAAACCTTTATCTGATTTATTTCTCTGGTTAATCATTGGTGGTAGGTTACTTACAACTCTAAGTTTAAACGTGCATGATTAATTTTATATATATATATCACATTTGACATTTTCATATTTCATATGTAACTGTTAAAGTTTAATAAGCAATTAAAGGATGCGATTTAGATCTTAACTTCTAACTGTTTATTCTTTAAGAATTGATAAGGATAACAATGTTTAATGGTTTTTCATTTAATTTAATTTTATTTGCACAGTTATTGGAGAACCCATTTTGCCATACTTAATTTCATCGCATGGAGAAATCCTGATTACAATAGTGTCATAAATAGCTCATTTGTATTCAGTGTTTCCAATTTTGCCTTTCTGCCAAAATCAGCTTTAACTGTAAAATAAAACCAGACTCCTTGTACATGACACTTACCCCAAGGTTACCATTGTTAGACAGTCTAAACACTATTTTCCATCTAACACCATTAAAGCCTCTGCAAAATACTGTTTTCTTGTCATGCAAGCTTTTGGCCATAAGGTCTCAAGATTTTCTGGGCAACTCTAAAATCAATCACCTAACAATTAACAACACACCTCAGCTAGTGCAACTACCTAGGAGCAACTATTATGCAGAACTAAAAAAAAATTTCATGAGTTTTGTATTTTCTACTCTCTCCTCTTTTTATTTTTTTTTTAAAAAAGCCATGATCCTTCTGGGTCTCTATGAAGTGTATCTTCTTGTTCTATTTTTGTATGATCTTCAAAGAACTGTCATCTCTACTACATATCACTGTCAAGTTTATATAAACACATCCATTTTGATAACTTCAACATGTCATAATCTTTTAGAGACAGATGCAGGAAAAGTAGCATGAACAGAATTTTATGATATTAATTACATGTAACTGATGTACAATTAACCTTTTTATTCCAGGGCATTATTCAAATAAGTCTGTGCCAGTTTTAGGAAACCTTTGCCTTTTCAGACATTTTGTTTTAATTATTCAACAATATTGTAATACTACCAGTATAATGTTTCATTTCTTTTTTTTAGTGGAAGTGCATCCTACCAAAAAGGTGGCAGCCTGGGTAAGTGGGTAAAATTGTTATTGATCAGATGTGTATTGGATTTCCTGAATTTGCAATTAAATATTTCTAAAATTCCTGGAGCTAAAGAGGAAATAAGAATTTGGGCAATTGCTCAAAAAATAGCAAATGAGCCCTTTTGCTATGTAGTGCTGGGTGGATACTAAAATTACATGTTTGTGAATTGTTCATAAATCAATATTTCTAATAGAATAAAATGAGTTTACAATAGATTCTAATTTGAGATTATTAGTACTGATCCAGTGTCTGAATTTCTTTTTACTGAAAAAACATACTTAAAGTATGTGTATTCAATCTGTTAGACACTAGAGATTCTACATTTATGTACAAGTTCCCTGTTCTCTGTTGTTTTAAAGAAGACTTTACATTCACTTAATTTACTTGAGATCTTACATCTCTTCTGACTTAAGTGCAGGAATGGATCCTAACAGTTCAAAAAAAACAAAACAAAAAGGAAAGAACACTATCCCACTTAATATATCTCTTTTTCAGTGCTCACATTCTTCTCCCAATGACTTAATGGATCTGCCCAGCTCTTTTAATCCTACTTTGAGTCACTGATCTGGCCTGGCTAGCCTGCAGGATCACACAAAAGAGATATCTGGACAACAGCTGTTTTATTACCAGCACAGGTGAAAAATGAAGTAAACATTTAAAATATGAATGTTGGAAAACCCAAATGAGCTTTTCCCTCACCTTCTATTTTCATCTAATGAAGTCTCATTTTTGCAGCTTATTGGTAATGCCTCTTTCTGATTATACCGTGTTCTTTGTTTTCAGTTACAGAAGCCTTTTTCTTTTGTAATGTTTCCTGTCTGTGTAATTTGACCTGTTAGCTCCTGATACTATGGAACAAAAAGTTATGATTTTCTTGCTATTTCCCTGTCAAACTTTGCTCGTCTAGAAATCTTATATTCCTGACCTTTTAAAGCAGCTATTACTCTACTACTATTGCACTGAGCACACTATTACTACTTGTATATAGCGGTCTTATTGGGAGGAATACAAAGATGCTAGAATCTAAAACTGATAATGATCCTGTAAGAAAGCAAAAATTCCCTGCTAACCTCACTAAAGAGAATGGGAACAAAACTCTTGTGGTTTTGCCTCTGTTGGTTCTGGTTTTTTTACTTAATGCATCTGTGTCTCTTCACAATCAGTTCTATTTTAATTTTTTTGAGGGTGAAATGTCATGTCATATCTTGCTGATTTGAGCAACATTTCTCAATGTAATTGCAATCACAGTTTTCTTCCATCGCAATTATGTAGTTTATTGAAGCAGACCTCAAAAACTTTGGGAATGATTTTTGGATAATAGTAGAGAAATTACAGAAATGGCTGAGATAATCACAAGATTCCATTCAAACATCCTTGCTGAAAAATGGCCCGTCCCCTTCTCAGCCAGAGCACACAGTGACTGCTTCTATAGCATCTTTGCTATACCATGCTAGGGACTGAGCCTTTTCCATGAGTGAATTGGTTCAGACTTGCTGGTATTCATGTTGGCTCTAGCAAATGGACACTAGAACAAACTACCCTTTCAATGGTATCCAGGTTTTCTTGCAAAGGCAAGTCCCCCCCCACAATCGGGGACCGAGCCCTAGAATAAATCACAGCCACCTGATGCATCCAGCAAGATGTTTCCAAATTCTGTTCTTGCTATTGAGCAACCTGCTTGTCTTCCCAAAACAACTGTTACAGAGATAGTGATCTGAGGATGCATAAAAGAAGGAAAGGAACAGTTTAATTGAGTGTGATCTGGTTTTATTGACCTGGACTCTGTGGCAGTATTTCCACTGGTTTCAGTGTATCTAGACTTCTAGTTACTGCATTTACTAGAGCTCCAAAATGTGCTATGAGGTTTCAACAATTCTCACAATATACTGGGGATCAGCTGAAGGTTTATAATTATGCAAATTGTCTGAGTGAAAGCAAAACATGGCAAGTGGGAAGAATATGAACTGTACAGGCTAATTTAAGCTATTTTAATTCACAGCACTATCAGCAATGCCACATAGCAAACAGGATCTAATACAGGCAACATCTCTCTTCACATAGAGAATTAGAGCATGTAAGAACACATGCAAGTTACAAACACATTCTGCTTGGCACCTTGGACTATCCTGAGACAGGTAGTGTTTTGGAGGATGAACATTTTAAAGAAAACTGTATTCAGACATGACCAGTACAGTAAACCATTAATACTGTTGCAAGGTTCTAATTGTTTTGAGTACCTCTGCCTAAGAAAACCATTTCCTCTAGAAGCTGGAGTCACTAGGGGGTAATCAAATCACTCTTGCAGGTGGGAAATCTGTGAAAGTATCACCTCAACTGAGGTCCAGGGGATAATACATCATGGTCACTTCTGCTTAACAAGCCTGGAAAAGCAGAGAGGCTACAATGTACACTGAGAGACAGCCCTGATCAGGAGACACTGACACACTTATTTTGGAAAAAAAAGATGTGAAAAGCTGGTGAACTGGAACTATTGAACATCTATATAACTGTAAACTATAGCCTATAATTTATGTGTTGACCTCTGTTTTTTCTTCATAGATTTTAACTCTAAACATTTTTTACTTCAGAAAAGCTGGCTGATCATGTATTAACTGTGGCATTGTCCTTGAGCAAAAGAAAAGCTGTTCTAGTCAGTGAATTTAAACTCAGATACACCATGAAGCACATTTCGAAGGGACTTTGGGGGTTGAATGCAGGTTGTTCGACAGACACTCCCAAACAGAGTATTTGTTAAAAATAAATTTACTGAGATACTTCCCATAGGTTGATGCTCACGTTTATGCTCATCTCTCCAACAGGATGGTTGGTTGCAGAAGGAAGGTGAAAGAAAGGAGATTTAAACCATTTTCTACTAGTAAACTTTCATCAGAAAATTTTCAACTGATTCTAGTAAACCACAGGTATACTGATCTGACAATCCATGTGCAATGCAATAAATTGTTCCTAGAACTTGGTGTCAGTCCCCCACTGGACACAGCCAAGGGAGTGAACAGCAAAGTCATTAAAAAGGGAAAGAACTTTGAATAGTAATGAAAAAAAGTTGAGTTCAACAGAGCTGTACCCTTCATTGGTGTAGACTTTCACACCACAGCACACAGAGACTTATTAGGATGAGCAGTTGAAGAATAAAGCCTTAGTAAAGAACAAAACCTTAGTGGCAGCATCTATCAAACTGTGTAAGCTGAGAATAGCAATGTCTGAAACCATTAAAAAATAACTGTATATCAGGACACTCCGGCAGAAGAAACACTATGACAAGATTGCCAACCCTCATTGCAAGCACGAGAGCATGGCTGCAAGTAGAATGTCTCTGACAGCCTGCCAAGTGGCACCTGTAGCGTCTGACCTCAGGTTATACAGCTGCATGTCACTCAGTCTTTCCTTCTAGTAACCATGCTGTGTATTGGGATTTATTAGCCTGGTGCTGTCTCCAGTTCAAGGTTGAACAGAAAGTACATCCTTACTGTGTGCATGGACTGGGTCAGGAGGAGAACCTTGGCCCCAGAGCCGGTGGTGAGGCAGGTGGACATGGCTCAGAGCTGGCATCTTCATCCGCTGGCATTGCTGGCAGCTGCAGCACATAGCTTCTGGCTCGCATCCCCCTGGGCTCCACAGAGCACTCTGAGATACGCTCATTTTTCCTCTGGGGGGGCGTTTCATTGAGCGTACTTGGAATGACATCAAGGCTCCATCACAGCCCACCAGCATGGTACTTTCACATCATGATGCTGAAGCTTCATGTTCTGTACTGCTGGGTGTCATTTTCGTGCTACATGGGTGTTTGAGAGGGCAAGGCGTGCTGGGTCTGGACAAAGGGCACCGCCAGCCCTGACAGTCCCTGCCTGCCCCCCGCCATGGCCTCCCTCCACCCTGCCCACAGCCCAGGGCCTCACGTCAGTCCCCAGGGCCATCAGCCCCTGCCCCAGTGATGCCACAGCAGAGCCGGTCTCCAGCTCCCCACAGCCCAGCCACGGGCCCTGGTGAGTCAGGTCCACCCGTGGGCCCGTGTCCCGACCTGGCCTCAACCCGTCCCCATCCCCAGCGAGGTGCCCGATGCCTGGGGCTGGGGCTGCTCCAGTGCTCCCCAGCTGCACTTCTCAGCTTTGTCCAGCTCTAACACTTTACTAGAAGATGTACCTGCTTCTGTAAACCTTGCTTTCTTCAGGTCTTTAGTGCAACCTATCTGCAACAATTTTGCTGCTCACTTATTCTCACATGAGAGTTTTGTTCCGTTCCAAGTCAGTTCAAGTGCCCCACTGTTGGCCGCCACCTGTAACAGCATCCGCTGATCTTGCTCTTTATGAGGAATGGACCACCACAGCTGAATCCATTGAAAAAGGACCTGATTTAATTAGCTGATAGATAAACAATATTGTCATAAACCTCCATTAGTAGTCTAGAGACAGAAATGAAAAACAGGACAGGCATTGTTTAGTACAAGAGGAATGGAAGTTATCTATATAAAATTGCTAAAAGTCAGAGTGAAGTCTGTGCTCCCACCCTCACATCCACACCCACAATCACATTCATAAAATGAGGCCACGAGGCAAAACAAACACAGCTGGCAAATCCAGCTCAGTCCTTGAACTAGAACTTCAACACTCCAGAGAAAAGTATTGATGGATCTCAACAACCGATGGTAGTCTTTGATGTTCAGAGATGCAGTGATGAAACTTCCCACCAAGAATCAGGATCATCTCCTCAGTTATCAAGACGTGCAAGAAATGTACTCCAATCATCCTGCCTTCAGCGAATAAACCTATCTATTTGAGTGTTTAACAAGCACACTGGGCACAAAAATACTAGCTTATTAATTTTGGAAGAAACAATAGATTCTGACATTTACCAAGTAGGCAAATTCTTGCTATTTTTCCTCTTTAATATACATGTCCTTTGTTTAATTTACATAGAATACAAGAAAATATACATTGGAAGGGACTTATGGGTATCCTATAGTTCAACCTCCTACTCAAAGATCAAAATTAGATCCATCTGCTCTGGGCCCTGTCTAGTTGAGTCTCAAAAGTCTCTAGGGTTGGAGATTTCACAATATCTTTAGTGAACTTATTTCAGTGTTTAACCGTCTCATTGTAAGATTTCTTTTTTGAAGTCCTGCAGTAGGTCTTCAGTAGTTTCAGAAAATAATGAAAAAGAAAACTGAAAAAAAAACCAAACCAGGTGTGATGGGTTGACCCTGGCTGGATGCCAAGGTGCCCACCAAAACTGTTCTATCACTCCCCCATCCTCAGCTGGACAGGGTAGAGAAAAATATAACAAAAAAGCTTACGGGTCGAGATAAGGACAGGAGAGATCATTCACTAATTACCGTCACGGGCAAAACAGACTCAGCTTAGGGAAAATTAGCTCAATTTATTACAAATCAACCAGAGTAAGGTAATGAGAAACAAAACAAAATCTCAAAAAACCTTCCCTCCACCCCTCCCTTCTTCCCGGGCACAACTTCACTCCCAGATTTCTCCACCAAGCCCCCCCAGTGGCACAAGGGGGACATGGATGGGGTTTACGGTCATCACACATTATTTTCTGCCGCTTCACCTCCTCAGGGTGAGGGCTCATCACACTCTTCCCCTGCTCCAACGTGGGGTCCCACCCACGGGAGACAGTCCTCCACGAACTTTCTCCAACGTGGGCCATTCCCACGGGCTGCAGTTCTTCACGAACTGCTCCAGCATGGGTCCTTTCCACGGTGTGCAGTCCTTCAGGAGCACACTGCTCCAGCGTGGGTCCCCCACGGGGTCACAAGTCCTGCCAGAAAACCTGCTCCGTGGGCTCCTCTCTCCACAGATCCGCAGGTCCTGCCAGGAGCCTGCTCCAGCGCAGCGTTCCCATGGGGTCACAGCCTCCTTCGGGAACCCACCTGCTCCGGCGTGGGGTCCTCCACGGGCTGCAGGTGGATATCTGCCCCACCGTGGACCTCCCTGGACTGCAGGGGGACAGCCTGCCTCACCAGGGTCTTCCCCACGGGCTGCAGGGGAATCTTCGCTCCGGCGCCTGGAGCATCTCCTCCCCCTCCTTCTGCACTGACCTTGGTGTCCGCAGGCTTGTTTCTCTTACATATTCTCACTCCTCTCTCCGGTGGCTGTTTCTCACTCTCCCAACTTTTTTTCCTTCTTAAAAGTGTTATCACAGAGGCGTCACCACTATCACTGATTGGCTCGGCCTTGGCCAGCGGCGGGTCCGTCTTAGAGCCGGCTGGTATGGGCTCGCTCTCTCTCGAACACAGGGGAAGCTTCCAGCAGTTTCTTACAGAAGCCACCCCTGTAACCTCCCCTGCTACCAAAACCTTGCCACACAAAACCAATACAACAGGAAAAAATAAAGTATTAATTAAAACAAGTATTTCAATTATACATTTACTCACTGTTCATTTTTGAGTGATAGGAAACCCAACAAACCTAATAATAATAAATAAACAAAACACCCAAATTAAATGTTCTGAATCAGTCTAGCAGGCATTTTATTTGACTGCAAAAAAGTTTTGTTTATTTTTTCCTATAAGAAAAAATAATTATATCCGAATTAACCAATATTAAAAAATCAGTTATTCATGCAATCATCTAGACTATTTTGATACTACTTATATTACCCACAGAAAAATTGTGTTGCCTTCTGTGTCCAGGACTGTATTCTGGGTTGATTAATTCCATTAATAATATATAAGTATTTCATGAATGTTTTCCTGTGAATACTTTCAGACATAGTGAACTGCTTAGGGATCAGCAGAAGCAGGACCATTTTGTCATATTGATTTTGCAGTTGTAAGAAAGAACCACTATTAGTAAACCAAAGAATTGGAACAGTTGCAAGTAAGCGATAAGAAAACAGCAGACAATGATGTTCAATATGGGAAGGACTGCCCATATGTTGAAAGACTATTAGAATTCAAAATGACCTTGACAAACTGGAAAAATAGTCTTAAAAACTATGATATTTAACAAAGTAAAAAGGAAGCTTTATTTAGACAATCTACTTCAGTAATACAGAATGGAGAACAACTAACAAGCTGGCAGTTTTAGAAAGGAACTATTTAGAGATTATAATGGCCAATACAATGAATGTAAAGCCAGTGATATCATGCTCTAGAACTACAGGTGAACAGCCTGTAGCATGTGAAGAGAGTCATAGCCTACATGACATATAAAATAATCTTTCCTCCTCTTCAAAACTGTTTCCTCAATTGAAGTGGTGTGCAGGTTTGGAGCTCTGCTCTTCATGAAAGTTGCTGAGTAGAAGAAAGAGAAGTCTGAGGCAAGACATGAAAACGCTCTTCAGATCTATGAAAGGCTGCTGAAGAAAGGAAGTGAACGACCTGTTGTCCCCTTTGGAGTTAGAACAGGCTTAAATTGCAATATAGTTTAGGTCAGGCTTAGCAAAAAAAATTCCCTAAAATCTTACCTTCCAGGAAAGTGATGCAATTATGGCAAGTTCTACCAGATGGCTCATTAGAACCTGTTGTATCTTTTCATCATTAAAGAAGACATTTCAGTATTTTTAATTTCTGAAATAAAATCCATTTGTTTCCAGAGTCTGTTAATTTGGGTCAATATGGCATTTCACTCCTAAGGAGGCTATGAATACTCTGGTTACTCTATTTTTATTAGCAATGTGCTGCATGAGACAGTGTAAGTAAATATATACTCTCTACACAAAGTAATATAATTTTTCAAACTTCAGATAAAAAAGGATGAAATCATCCCTTTAACACTCCCGGTTTGAATTTTTATTAATTTTCAGCTTTGAGATTCAGATTTATCATACTTCCAGTCTTTTCTAAATCAGAAATATATTGTAATATATTTATATTTGATTACATACCTGCATATGTGTGGACTTAAGGTTCAGAGAAGTGGCTACTCCACAAGTAACTTCTGAAAACCACAACGCTTTCTAATGCTAACTACAAGGACTAGCTTAAACTTGTGTGCCTGAGTGATATCAGCACATCTACCTATTGTAGGCATATTTTGGAAGAGCTAGCAAATATTGATGCAGTGAAAAATGAGGTGTAAATGATGGTGGGAACTGCAAGCAAGGATCAGCCACCTTCTAGAGATTTCTGAAGGTCTGTGATAAGAGCCTTGCAATCTATCCTTGAAGGCTGCCTCTCTGTTCACTGGAGCTGTTGCCTGCCGTATCTAATCAAGCAGTGAGTCAGTGGCATGAGGTTAGTGGAATGCACCACTTGGATATTATTAGTAAAATTTTTCCGCTGCTTTGTTGGGGCATTAGTCATCATAGTCACAGATTGTGGCATCTTACAAATTTCTCTTTGCTTATTCTTCAAGCCCAGCAGTTAAATTTGTGATATGATTCTGATTTTTTGTTAGAGGGCCATACTACACTCTAAGGACTCCAGAGCAAAAAAATTAGAAGAAAACATAATGTAACCTCACTATATAAATTAGCAAAAAAGTTTCGGGAGTGCATCTGCCTCCTAAAACAAAAGCATAATCTTCACTGCCAATATGACATCAACAGCGTTGGAAACACGTGCTTCCAAACAATAGAAAAGGGAAAAAGAACACAATTTCTCCATCCCTGCCTGATCTTATAGGAAGAGTAAAAATCAACACTCTGTCACTGAGAGTATGCAGGGTTGCTAAGAAGTCTGCCAAAACACTACTCAGTCAACAGTATAAGAACAATTGTCTCTCACCAGTGACACAGCAAATCCATGAATTCCGAGGAAAACAGTTATATGAAAATCATTTGCCATAGCATCCCAAAAATCACCTAGTCCATGGAAGGCTGGAAGTAGAGCTGTAACTGACAGACCTCTTAGCTGCTAAGTGATCGATTTTAAATCATCTTCTCGCTCAAGGGAAAGCATTAATAAACTGTTCCAATAACAAAACCTGCTATGTGGCTCATATTAATTGGCATCTCAAATTAATTGGATGAAACCTACCCAGAGCATGTAAAACTGACTTATTCTCTACAGAAACTTCCTGTTATGAAAGAAATTGTTGTTACATACACTGGATAAATACAGAATAATTTGCAATAGTTGCTATAGAAATAATAACGTAGAGTAGATTAGGTAAATAAAGTAGGATACATATCCTGTACTCCTTATATAAAAGACCTCCCTGTTCCTAACTGTAATGTGTTAGTGGAGATGCCATGAGTGTGAAATATGATCAGTTAAAAAAAATGAAATAAAAGCAACCAAAGCCTGATGGACTTTTTTTTTATTTTGAGAAGAGAAAACTTACTAATTTAGAGAAGTAAGTGAAAATGACAATACCAAAAGTGCTATCAAATGTATAAAGCGAATGAACTGAAAATAGATGAGAGATTGGTTTTTCCAAAATCTTTTTTCAGTTATAATAATTTCACAGATTTTTTTTTTTTTTTTTGTAACAGCAGAAGATAATGTCACTGGTACTCAACTGTTCACCCACGAACAAAAGCATGTTGCTTTTCATAATTATATTACATGCTGCACCTGGAAGAACCTGGTGCATTAACTAGGTTGTCATCCCCTTCCTTTTCCACCCTTGTTTCTATCAGATGGATACTGGTTGCTACCTGAATAGAACTCTGCAGTCCATCAGCTAAAGCTCTTCCTACTTCCCCACACTCTGGGTGGGATTATATGCTCTCTGATGCCCTCTGTGACAATATGGGACTTGAACTTACTCCTAATTGATATTTGTGGCACTCTTACACTGGTTAAATGGTTTGTTTACTGGAATTTTATATTGCAGCTCAAGAAGAAAATCCTTCTAGCTCTGGTTTGGCTGAAGCTGATTTGGCTGATTAGCATTTAACGTCAATGGTTTAAGCTCACTTGTGAACAGTGAATCATTGCTCTTAGTACAGGAATAGACTTATTTTAATGGGATCATAACAATCTCAAGTTTAATAATTACTCATTCACTTCAAAATGTAATGGTTATATGTCACTTGTTCTAGGTAAAAGAGAAAAATCTTTAAGGAAATGCAATGATGTAAAATCAATCTGAAGGCTAATTTCCCTCTGAGCTACCTCACTGCAATCAGCTGAAATTATTTCATCAGGGAGCTACTTTCAATAAAGAGTATCAATAAAGAATGTTTATAGATATTTTATATACCCATAAAATATTGTGAAGAATGCAAATATGAATATATGCAGCAATTGTGTTGAATCTTATACCTACCTGGAGACTACACAGTAACTTCCAGGACAAAAGTGAAAGCTGCCAAATTATAAAACATCATGAAAAACAAAGATCTTGGCTAAGCTACTCCATAAACATATTCACACCTTGCTTCTTTTCTTTAAGTGCCCAGTGAGGAGCACAACCTGACACAGAGAGGCTGCATACTTGGTATAGCTAAGCGTAAACAGCTCTAAGGGTACAAGAGACCCACCAGCCAGCCGTCCGCCTGCACCTCCTGGGCATCCAGCCCTGCGAGTGACTGCATCCTTTAGAACTGCCTCTGGAAGACATGCAAATACCTGCTTTACCTCTAAGGAATCCACAAATGAAATCTGACCCTGATGAAATTAAAGAGATATTTTGCCTTAACATCACTGAGCTCATGATTTTTTATTATCTTTTTTACTGAGGTTTAAGCCCATACTTAAGCCTTTACTGAGCTTTTCAGATCACTGTTACTGTGAAGTACTTTCTTTATAGAGGTCTGAGCACAATATCAACTATATAACATGCAGGTTCTGTAGCTTTTTATACAACCATAATGATCTTATATAGGATTTTCTGCTGCTATCTGTCATTTGGGGCAAAACACATATTTTTTTACTTTTATTGATATGGGGCTCAGTAGTGTCTATTTTATTTACAGTAATAACCACAGCACCCTTAGCGATTAGCAAAGGGACAAAAAATATTTTTAACCAAAATTTTCTCTCAATTTTAAAGTTCTTTTTATCCCTTACCTAGTCTGTTCTCCATATTATGTTCCATTCAATCAACTTTACCAGCTTACTGTTGTGAGCAAGTGCCAAGTTTTACATTTGGCAAATGCTAGGTCTGTGGAAGAGCACAGCTGGAGTGGATATAATGAAACAGCCTTCTTCCGTACCAAAGTGATCTTGATGCTGATGAGAAAAAAAAAAAACAACCACACAACAATATGGTGTGTATTTATACCAGTTTAATGAGGCTCTATTCAAAAATCCAGCTGTGGAAATGTGATTAATCTATATACATAGTCTTCCAGTACTAGAAAGTAAGTTCTCCTTAGTACAGACTGATTTCCACACGTTACAGATTGTATCGTGA
Source organism: Haliaeetus albicilla (assembly GCF_947461875.1). Classification (NCBI taxonomy): domain Eukaryota; kingdom Metazoa; phylum Chordata; class Aves; order Accipitriformes; family Accipitridae; genus Haliaeetus; species Haliaeetus albicilla. Next base: position 21,727,646 of record NC_091500.1, read on the forward strand.
CACTTAATCATTTCCTGTAGACCATTCACAAGCATGTAAGCACACTTTGGAGTTTGAATACGTCACATGGGAAGCAGAGCAGCTACTAATAAACAGCACTTCATTGACGGGGGCTAAGCATCCGTATAATTCTAGTTCCTGAAGTTCTTTGTTTCTTTCTTTCATTCTTTCTTTATTTCTTTATTATTCCTTTTCATTTTTCTGTATTTATTCCTTTTTTCTTCAACAGAAAACCTTTAAAGCTAATACTGAATTACTTCTGTAGGTGGTGCCAGAGATGTTTGGATGGGTTTGCTTGCTTGGATTTAACTGCAGCTTTATGTATGTGCAAAGTTTGGCTTGATGTCATACATTATGGTTATGAATCTCCTTGGATTCTCTGTGCTTTTCTGTCAGAAGATAAAAACAACTGTTATCCAATCTGGAAGGCAGTGGATTGTCATTCATGTCCTCTGCACTGTGGTTGGTATAGTGTATTTACAGAAAGACCCTTCTAAATCTTTAAGCAACAGCATGCAATCTTTTGAGTAAGCTTCTAACATTCTAGGCCATGAAAGTTTTGGTTTTGTGTCAAAGTTAAATACAGACTTTATTATGAATATACTAATTTCACTTGTTCCATAGATTATTTTTTTTTTAAGAGGAAAAACATGCCTTTCTTTGAATTCACATAGTAAGAGACTGAAGGGTCTGGGGCCAATGCCTTGAGGACAAGAACAGATACAGCTAGTAGATTCTATTAGTATTTATTTGTATTCTAACAGAGTTGCTTGGGGCTCCGGACATTGAGCTAAAAGATGGACAAAGCACAAGCTAGTGCCATCACATTATTGACAGGCAGCAGGAGCCAGAGAAAGCTGAAAGGAGATGGGAGAAGGGAGACACAGGATTCTGCAAAGGGAAGGAAACCAGTGTATTAAAAATGCCACATCTAATGGAGCTGTGCCATCTCATAAGAGGACTCTACACTGAAGTTAGGTGCCTGAGCTCCATGCACAGCAAGCTTTAAGCATTACGTGCTTAAGCATAGAGGACTCAGTTGTGCTTTTCACGATCCAGTGACATTATTTTCTAAACAGTTGCACAGCTTCCAAAGGAGGTGTGGCTTGTACCTCCTTTTTCACTCAGATCCGTGTGGAATAAACTGTTACTTCATGACTAAGGTCTTCTCTGGAAGGAGAGATGTTGATATCCCCCCACTGACTTATATATCCAACTCCCACTTCAGGCACCACTGTTATATTGTGGATCTGTGCCCAATTTTCCTATTAATAAAGAGGAATTACAGCAATTTCTCACTTCACAGAGTCATTGTGAGGCTAATATAATAAATATTAAGACATGAAAAAAATTAACCTTATTAAAGGAAGTTCATATAAGTTGTCTAGATAAACAAGAACCAAATTAGGAAATGTATAATAGACCTGGGAAAGTGAAGTATGCAAAGAACAAGAGAGAAGAAAAGAAGACAGGAGTCCTTTATATCAAAGGAGGGGAAAAAAAAGGAGAGTGGGGAATAATTCAGTAGATGAAGAAAGCATGCATACTTCACTCTCTGTCCATGGGAAAACAGGCTTGTAAGTTGAGTTTTCTGGTTTTCCTTTGAGGTAGGAAAAGTGAAATGTTTAGATTATGGTTTCCTCTGCACATTTTAATTGAAACATCCTAATTCCCCCAAAACTTGTCAACAGTGACAAAGCTAGATCCTAAGAAGCTTTTTCATCAAGGTATGTCTTCTCTCTCTGAATACAGGAATGAAGATTGAGGTAGCATTTACTATGGATGCTTGTTGCATATTTATTTTAATATTTCATCATTCAACTGGATATCTATTTGACTGGGTTTTCTTTGGGGACAGTCAAGGAACACATCAGCCTCTGCAATTTTATACATTCATTGCCTGTAATAGGGTGATGAGATGGGAATAAATTATAAATAAACACAGAAATGCTAAACATAGACTAGCAAACTGACTGTTTCACAATAGAGCTTTGTCACCCAGAGCATGTAAGTACACTAACAGTTTGTTCTAAGACACATCAGTGGAATAAGATATAAATGAAATGAAAGAATTACAGCAACAGCAGTCAAACAAGAGTAAGGAAATAGTAATCTGTACATTTTGCCACTGTGCCAGTGACATCAAAGTCTCTGAATCCAATTGTTTCAAAATAAGTATGTTGGAATCTTCAGAGAAGAGAAGCTAGTTATGGTTTATTTTGTCCCTTCCATGCCATGGTTTAGGAGGAAATGGAAGCAATTATATTCATGAAACAGAGCTCTAAGACTCTAGGTCAGATTCATTACTTTGAGCCTGAAATAATTCTGGAATCAATTAATTTAGATACAAAGGTAAAACTTACATTTCAGAACTTCAGCAGACAACAGCTCTGTCTGTACTTCCATCCTCCAGCAAAAAGCTATCACCTCAGCCTCCCGTTACTTCCTTGTTTGACCCAGTGGAAAGAACATGGACAAGATGATTGAATTATTTTCATGTATCATTGGTGCCAAGTGTAAAGGTTAGGGTTACAGGCAGCCTGTGTGACCCCAAAGATCATAGAATCACTGAACCATTTAGTTTGGAGAGAAACTCACAAGATCATCCAGGCTGATCTCCTTAGAGATTGTTATTTTATTGTTATTAAACATATTTACTTTATTATTTAAACATCTTTATTGTTATTAAATCATATATATTGTATTTCACTTCAAATATTTATCTCTATTCTGTTAGTGATAAATAGTACTGTACGGTGTCTTTTAAGCACGTGTGTGAAAACTCCACAAAAGAATGGTGCCTGACTAATTCTTCCTGCATGTGATCCCAATGGTGTCATGAGGATTGTACATCCTTAAGTTGTAACATCTGTCTCATGTTACACCTATAATGCTATAAAGCTAATTATACTTGCATAAATTTATATTCAGTATTAAAATCTCTAGCAACATTAGCAATGGCATTACTGTGGCTGACCTATTAAAAGATACTGGGTAAGAATGAAATGTCACAGTCTTAGTTTATCCTCAGAAGAATATAAGTGATAATCAGCCTAGTAGGTTAGCTTTATTTATGACAGTAAATAGAGTTGGCAAATAGTATATAAACCACAACAGTATGCTGCTACTTTATGTCTTTGCTTTCCCATTTGGACTGCTGTAATGAGACAAGACATTGTAGTGAGAGTGGTTTGCAGAAAACAGGGAGATGTCTATTTATGACTTGTATTGTACACTTTATATTCTGGGTGGCTGTAAGACTTGTGAAGCAATACTGTTCACACAGTTCCCTAAATAATTCTCTGTTGTGATGAGCTGACAGACTTAGAAGAGTGCATTACTTGAAAGAGTAAACATCAAGAAGCCTCCAGGGGTTCTTTCACTTCATTCATTTTGCATTATCCCATTTAGCAATTGTAGTTACATCTCTGCAGCCCTAATAACTGTTCAAGTGAAGTAATATTATAGTTCTAAAAGACATGAACCTACTGGGCCAAACATAATCATATTCACGTTCCAGTGATGGACATGCAGACTAAAATGTACGTAATAGCAAGGGGATATGTGCTTGCCAAATAATCAAAGCAGAGCAAAACTGACTCACTTCCTGAAACAAGCAGCTAAGACTTGGGTTTTTTTAAAACTGCATTCTGTAGAAAATTATAAATAATTGCAATCCACATTAACATACCCCAAAAAAGGAAGCTCTTCTGGCACTACTTGGGGAAGTTTTCTTTTAAGACAATATTTCTGTAACTTTCTAGCTTCTTTATTGTCCAATCAGAGTCTGAAATTGTCTTTTTTTCATCTGCTGCTAGGAACAGAAGAGCTACGCTGCATCCCCGTTTGGCACCCGCAGAAGCTCTAGAGAGGTTTGTTAGGGACTGTGAGCCTGTGTGGCTCATGAGAACTGGAACCAGTGTTGTTTCATCACTGTTAGCCCTGTAACTCTCGAGTCCACACCAAACATTGCCATTGTGAGAAAGTAGAACCAGAACTTCTGCAGCAAGAGCAGGCTTGTGGAGCTAAGATCAAAACAGAGCCAACACAGGACTAACTAATAAATAAAGGGCACTCTATATGTTAAAAGGAAGTTTACATGGGTTTTTTTCTGTTCTTTTGTTCCTTTGGCTAAATAAGCTCTCCATGTAGATTAAAAATAAATATTAACATTTCACAAGAATCTAGTCGTGGAATCTTTCCTTTTCTTCGTTGATGTTTAATCATGCTCAGCTGTCAGGTGAATAAAGGAAGAGTAATCAGAGGAGTATGAAAAAGGAAATCAGTAATCTCGGTGGAATAACCCTGCTAGGAAAACTCTCTACAGTGGAGAAAGTGTATAAATGCCATCTGAGGCAAGGCAGAAAAGAGAATCACTGAGTCTACGGTGCTGGATAAATAAGCCTCTGTAAATGTTAGGTTCATCTATCTAGATCAGGAGTCTTTAACTCTTTATTTGCAGGAAATATCACAGTAAGTATTTAAGCGTAGTTTGAACAACTTAGCTTGCCTCAGTCACTCCTCATCTCGTGTTTTAAAATCTGTGAGTCAGATCCTGAAGCTCTATCAGGCTGCATTGACCAAAAGATCCCACCTACCCTACTAATTAGCACAAATAGTCAGTTGCTCTCGTGAGCTGTATGGTTATTGCAGTTCTTGGCTGAAGCACCACGGGATGAATTTTGTACTCTTTTATTTGTACCTTGCCTTCCTCCTTTGAGAAAGAACAGATCACAACTGAAATTAATGGAGTGAAACTGCACAAGTCATGACAGTAATTTTAACGGATTGAAACTAGTATGTTCATTTAAATTAAATTTCTTATGGCAGAGTTTAGTGGACCAGATATCTGTTGACGTACCAATAGTACTTTATAGTTGAAAAAAACCATTTTTCTCCTTCCAAGGCTTAGTCAGTAACAGTAAGGAAAATTGTGTATAAAGAAGTAAGTTCTATTAAGCATAAAAACAGATCAAAATAGACTTTGGAAACTTGCATTCAGAATAAAAGCTAAAATGCTTCTCTGGATCATCCAGCTTAGCTATCATATCTTATGGTTAACCAGTGAACACAGAACTGAAGTATTGTAACACAGGAGAAGAATGCTTTGCAATGTTAGATAAAAGTTAGGACACATGTATGTACAGTCTGCAGCTAAATGATCAAACCCCAGAAATGTCAGCTTTGTTTCAAAGTGGTAAAGTATGTATTCATGCAGATAAACTGAAGCTTTTTGACAAAGCTTCTCGGCACACTGCTTCAGTAGGAATAAATAAGAGTAAGCCAAATGCATATTTAGAAGCTATGGAGGTGGTATCTTTGAAAAAAATATTTAAATGAAATAGAAATATCCTAAATTTTTGAGTCCACTCTATTAAACTGTTTTTACTCACTGATATAATCTTTGCCATTCCTGTTTGTATGGAACTAGTTAAGTGGAAATTTTCTTTCCTTTTAACTGATGTATGTACTCTGAGAGCATGTAACATTTAATTAGTAACTGCACATTTATCTAATTTCATATGCTATAGCTCAAAGGGAAATGACTAGATATGGATGTAAATGAAAATACATTCTTATTCTTACTAGTCTGTTTTGGCCGTTCATATTTTAATAATATAGCAAAGTGGGGCTACAAAACATGCTTTCCTGGCACCTTCCCTCCTTTTGGGGGTACTATAATAGAGGGAGATATAAAAAAAATACCCTCAAGGAAACCTAAATAATGACTGTCTTTTCTAAATGCAGCTTTCTGACAGAGACAATTTAGAGCCAGTCTTCAACCCGTGCAAGATTTATGACCATAATAATTGATACTCCAAACTCAGAAGGCTACAGAAATTCTATCAAGTGTTTAAAAGATGTTAAGCTCACATGATTATTTTTAAATATTACGATGAAATACAATGAGAAATTGATTGTACAGTAATATAAATCAGGGATCGCTTGTCATTCTGTAGAAAATTGCTGAACTATTACATTATTCACAATACTTCTCAGCAGAATGCCCACAAGGCAGGGTACCAAATGGTAGATGATCAGGGAAACACTTTATCCTTTACTAAACTGATAAAATAATATGATGAATAGAAGGAGAAGACTGCAAAGTGCTGAGTTACTATGGTGATAAAGGTGATATAAGGACTTCTATAGAATGGAAGAGGAAATAAAAGCACAGGGAATTCTTCTTATTAAATATGCACCAGTCAAGCTCTCTGCCTTGTGTTAGTTTGCTCACATGCAGTCTCATATATTCCATTTTTTAATGTCCTTTGGGTAATTACTTATTTATCTCATACAAATCATCTAAGTAAACACAGGTTTAATATAACTAGTTACTGAAGTTTATATACCTCTTGGGCTTTTAGTGTTGTCTGATTAGATTAAGGAGAAGAAAAACATACCAAAAAATCCTAGTTTTCTCAAGTTTCCCCTTAACTCCTATAATTAAGTCAGTAGTATACATATTTAATAACACTTTGCTTTTCTATGCACCTCTATATGGTTGAGCCATATTTACTAGATGTATATTTTCATGAGATTAAAATCAGGAAAAATGTAGATTTACACTGCATGTATTGAGCTCTTTCTGCAAAGAGTGACATGAGAACAACCCTGATGCCAAAAGGGGTAAACAAGTCTGACTTTTAATACTAACTCAGGTTTGAACATTTATTCTGTACATACAGTTGAATTGAATTCCTTGTCATAGCCAGCGCATCCCAAATTACAGCTGAGGTTATTCTCAGAGGTGGTGTGTATCAGTAGTGGTGTCATAGTGTGGATAGAATAAACTGGTTGTCAGAAAACTGGATCATGAAAAACATATTAATCCATTATCTTTACTCACAATCTACTGTGGCCTGCAGTCTTAGTCAGCAAACTAATGTATCTGATTGATCTGATTTCTTGCCCTTTTTGCTCCCTCCTGTAAACAAATGAAATGGAGCAATTATTAATTTACCATGAAGTAATTCACATATTGTACTCTTAGACCCTGTCTGATTCTCATTTCTCCTTTCTGTCAATACTTTTCAATCCCAATTCTGCAGTTTCCTCTTAACTTTGGTATAGCTTTAAATATACTTTTTCTAGCTCTGAGAAATTATTATCACCTGTTTAAAAGTGTGCTAATTAAAAAATTGTCAAGCTTTTATTAATGTCCTTAAGAGAATACCACAACACTTGCATCTTTCTTGAAAAATATTTTGAAGTAATATTGCAAATAATTTCCTGATCCCTCATATATACCTAAATAAAAGTCTCTCTCTTTATTTTAATAATGACAGAAATGGCAATTTCTGAACTACCCATCAAATGAGTGCTTAAAGATCAATAAAGCATTATTATATTAGTAATGTAGAAATTGTAAATACAAAAATAATATGGCAAGACTTATTATATGACTTTTGGACACACTTCAATATCAAAACTAGCCTCATGTAGCAAAACACTAATATATAAATACAGGTACACTCATATTAAAATTTTATTTGTGGTATATTTAGCAGTAGTTCCATCATGCTGAAGGAAAGAAAACAGATACACAGGTTTCTGTTTGACTTGGTTGAAGACATTGAAGACAAGGATAGGGACTTAATATTCTTATGTCCTTTGCTTTTTGATAAACTAGCATGATCATAACTTTTTGTGTCCCTATTTCAGTCTTTAATTTTTAGCATCTAAACATTACAAAGAAAAATAGCAAGAGAGAGAACTGGAAATGAAATCCTTCTGTTTCCATAAGTATGTATAGAAACCTAATTTCCCAATAGAGAAAAAAAATTCATAGAATTCATCAAATCCTGTTTCATTAAATTCTCAGCTCAAACCTAGACCTGCAAATATCTAATCTGTGAATCTGTGGGTGGGTACATGATTCACAGGATCAAGTGCTAATAAATCAAACTTTCTTTCCACTCAGTTTGGGAACCAGTGTATTGCATCTCCTTTTCTTACCTTGCATGAAGTTCAATACATCAGGCTTTCTGAAGATGCACTACAAATGCTTGAAAACCAAAAGCATTTCCTTTCAAGGCTAAATCACTGCAGTATAGATCTCAAAACAGTTTTCAAAACTGATTAAGCCTCTGATAAATCAGAACAATTTCAAGGTTTTTTATGGCAAATTTTATAACATCACCTTACCAGTTTATGGCAACGGTGTTATTGAAATATGATCTGTTATTATGTGGAAGGAAAATAAATGGATGGGTTAAATGTCTACCTGGAGAAAATTCACAGGTTTTTGCATATGATAGCAACATTTTAACAAACAGTTACACCACTGAGAATTTGTTCTGATAAGCAGTCTTGTTAGCTAGCCTAGCTTCAGGCTTCTAGACACTTATTACCTCTTTGTTTGATTGGATTTTAGTTTGTTTACTAGGTTAAAATTTCTAATATGGATTAACAGTGAAAGTGAACAAAAGCAAACAAATCATTATGCTCATGAGATTGTGAGGGACAAACACATTCATCATTTAAAGGACACACAATAGGTAATGTAGCACAGTGTGTGTCACAGATATGATAGGAACCAATTACTGTTAAATTTCACAAGCATACAGGCTCCCAACTGGCAACCCAACTTCTTGTCAGGATTTTGAAATTGTAGCATGTTAATTTACTGTTATGTATTTATTAAAGTATGCTTTGCTGTCATCTTGCCATCAGTTAGAATTATCTTTCAAATATTCACTTCTGCTGCATTCCTTTGGGGACTCGCTCTGATGTTTATACAGACATTCAGTCCTACAATTCTTATATTTACTTATCTTGATAATGTACTTCCATCTAATTCTGGTGCTGGAATTGATGGAAAGAGTCAAGTGAATAATCTTATGAAATCATAGATTCATAAAAAACAGGCTGGAAATGACCCCAAGAAATCATCTATTCTACATTCCTGCTGTCAGGCAGCATCAACTCTGTCTGAACTTGTTCCATTTGTGCACCCCAAAAAATTTTCTGGCTCTCCCTATAGGAAATGTGGGCTTGCTCTTAGTTTTTTTGCAGAGGCTTTACAAGCAATTCACAGCCCAAGTGAACCTCAATTATGTGTCACAAGCCTGTGACATTAAACCATTCCTGATGGATATTTGTCCAAACTGTTCTAAAAATGTAATTCCAGCCTGTCAATTTTTTCAAGTACTTGCCTTTTCATCGAGAAAGATTTTCCTTCTGTCTGACAGTTCTCAGCTTCACAGCAGACCAATAAAGACAATCATGGCATCACACCGTAAGTCACCGGTATTTCAGAGAAAAGGTCTTGAAAAGCAAGGAAGCGTTTAGCTTTCAGGACTACTAAATCCATGACCTCTCCAGGTCAGATATGGAGGAGAGCTGCGTAATTCTATTGGCTTTCAGATATGAGCATACACCTGCTGAAATACAACAGAGGCCATCAGTTCATTCCAGATAGGTCATTGAACATCCATGAAAAAGTAACAATTTTCATTAATCAGTGACCTGATCTATATTCCAACCAATAATCTAAAGGGGATGGGTCCTATAATTCATTCCTAATAACTGTAAAGGCCCCAGTACCTTATGTATTTGATCATCTACAGTAAAAAAATAGGATAACCTTATAGGAACACATGTACAGGTTATCCCATTAATATTTTTATTGATAATTCATTTCTTTTAAAAGGTGAAAGATAGATGTTTGTCAAATCATTATTGCTTCTTATTGAAAGTAGAAGTAGGTCCTGTATTTTGAGAGTATCTATTTTTACATTACTTACAGATCAGATCAACAAGATCTGGATGTGGTAAGCTATTTTTCTTGCCCTGACATCATCTGGAAGAAAGAAGGTGAATTAGAAGTACAACACAAGTCAGTAATTTTGACTTGGAGCAATCTCAGTAATTGAAGATTCACTGTAATGTGTCTAGAAATTCTTTGGCTTACAGCTTTGATGTTGGGCTTATATCTTTCACAGCCACAGCACACTTTTTGGTTCTTAAATTCAGTAATGTGGCACTTTGGCTCAAAAAGTTTCCAGACTGACACTGTGGGGTGCTCAGAGATTGCAGTGAAGGAAATAACACTTTCTATTTGTTGTGTTATTAGACTTCTTCCTTAAGTGTCCTTGACCGTCCACTGTCAGAGACAGGGCACGACATTTTGGTCTTATTCAATGCAGCTCTTTTTACACTCCTGTGGTCAACATGCTTGAAAGTCAGGACATTATTTAGCTACAAAATATGGATGGAGGAGCCTTGGTTAAGGCTTTGAATCTTTTGAATACCTGCCCTTGGTCATTAGGTTGACTCACTGCCATTTACAGGCTGTTTTCCCCCTTGCATCAGGAATATTATCACAGTGGATGTTGTCTTTTAATCAGCTCCCCAAACCATTCTCTTTTGCTAGCTGCTTCTGTTGCACCTTTTTTTAGAGAACTTTGATTGTCTATGCCTTGAGCAACTGGATAGAGCTAAATAAGAAGATGCAATGATCTTCTAAATGTATTGACTGTGTCTTCTCACAAACCGTAAGAGGTTTTATGGCAGTTTTTCCCTGTCTTCAGGGAGTTAGTTGAACTTTTATCTTCCTCTTTTGTACCAACTCAGTTTTCCAAAAGCCAATATAAAAAAATCTGAAAAATTGTCTTTCTTCAAAAATGTTGGTTTTAGAACAGAATCACAAAACCAAAAAGCAGTTGGGGCTGGAAGGAGCCTCTGGAGTTAGCTGGGCCATTTGAGTTAGCTTAAAGCAGGGCCATCCAGAGCAGATTGCGGAGGGCTGTGTGCAGTGGGTTTTTAATATCTCCGGGGATGAAGGCACCACAACCTCTTTGGGTAACCTGTGCCAGTGCCTGACCACCTTCAATGTAACAGATTTTCAGTTGCAACAAAGCTAATCCCCAAGCCTAGCTATGAAAAATTCTGTTGAATTCAACAGGTGTTTTGTCTGAATTAGTTTTGTAGAATTTATCTTTATGCCCCTTAAGCTTTGCATTAAACACTCATGTAAATGAAAAAAGATCATGAAAAATATGTAAAGACTCCAATTTTCTGCTAATCTCTGAAATAAATTAATGGATTTGCTAAAATCAAATTAGTAATAGGCAAAAAAAAAAAAAGTTGCTGGACCTTTTTCTGAAGACCACCATGCTTCACCATATGCCAAACATGTACGGTGTGCTCTATTTTGTTTGGCATGTATCAGAAGTTTAAAGTGGCAAAGCCTGAAAGTTTCCCCAGTCCATTCAAAACTATACTTTTCAAATCTTTGTGCAGCATGTTATTTGTAACCAGGAAAGTAGTATCTGTACTTCAGGTACTTGTGGAAAAAATCTTCCCTGTAATTTTTAATTTGTCTCAGATTTTCCGTTGAAAGACAAAGCTTTATAAATGCAAAGTTCTCTGCATGACAAGAGTTTAAAAGGCCATGAAAATATTGAGAAAAAAATTTATTCCACAGGTAGACTATCTTTTCTCTACCTTTTTTTTTCCAGTGCTTCACAAATAAATTTTTTTACTTTGTGGAATCTGTTTTTGTTACTGTTTAATGGATATTAAACACGACATCTTACCCATCTTGCTACTTAACAAAAACTCCATGCAGTATATATAATCTCTCATTGCCATACCAAAAAACCCCACTGATTTTAATATAATACTTTACTCATCTATTTTTTACAATAATATTTTCGTTTTCTTGCAGTGAAAGCAGAGGTAATTATAATGAATAAAAATTTTAATAATAATAATAATAAATATAATAAATTCCCTACAGTTATACCTGTTGAGCTGGTGAAAATTGTGAATTAATACTGTCTTTTAAAATAAAAAATTAACTCTTAGCACTGCTGATATCTATCTGGTGGCTGTTTTCCTCCTAAATTCCCTATCCTAGACAAAAGTATCAAAATTAGAAGAAGATGAAACAGAAAGTTAGAGCCCTGTGTATATGATATGGACCCAATTCACCAAAAATTTTATTGAAATTAAAAAATTCCATAGAGATGATTGAAAAATTAACTGTTACAAAAGTCCAGTTGATGTCAATGGGAATTTTGCCATGGCAAAATGGGGTCTAGGGGAACATTTCAGTCCAGTAATTTAACAGAAGTAGATACATAACTAAATTAATTTTCTTTTCAGAATCCTGAAAGTTTACAGATATCACCAGAAATGAGTAATTAGTTTTCAGACAGTTATATTTGTCATTTTAAAATCTGAATAAATATATTTCATGATGGGAATTCCTATTTTAAACAGTTCAAGAAGTTATACCTTATTTTTAAAATACATTATAGTGTAAGATTTTCCAGCACAGGAATTGACACTTCAAGGTTACTGGAAATAAAAGAATATTTGACATCTATTTTCTCACCATGCTGCGGATGTTCTTGGCCAGACTACAATCCCAGGTTTACCTGGAATTCTGTATGGGCTACTTCATAGATATGAAAGCCTTTCCTTATCAGTTACAGGATTTAATGCTAGCTAACACAGCCAGCAGCAATCAAGGTTTTGACTCCACTCAGATTGCACTGTTGAGCTTGGTGAGGATATTGCCATCAGCTTTACAGGGAAAAGCATCTGAGAGGGCTGTCAAAGGCACTAAGAGTACCTCTGTCAGCACTTACAACAGGGATGTTTTAGAGACTCCCAAAAGTATTTCTTTGCCTAATAGTGATTAACTATGCTTAGAAAAATATAGGTTTCATAACTTCTTGTGCATAATATTTTTAAATACATGCTCATGGTGCCATACTCTTTGGCAGGCATATGTACTGACACCATTGATACCCAAACGCCCTTTAAAATTAAATAAATATCAATATCAATATAGTCCTGGCAAGGACTATTGTGTAGAAAGAGTGCAGTGCAGGATTCCATAGCATTCAATGCTTTAAGGGGAAAGGTGAAAATCTGAGAGGGTTTCTTTGTAGTGTATTTGTTCTTTCAGGTAGGCAAACTACTGAAGTGAACAGTTGCCTTCAGCCATTCTTTCCTGCCACTGCAAAGCATCCAAAATAGATGATGAGCCTGGAGCAGTGGTAGCAGGTAGTAATCATTCCTAAAGCAGGATTACAAAGATTCATCTTCATTGGCTGAAAAGCCAAAAATTTTGTCACACAGAAGAGCACACACAAACCCCAAAGGTTCTGTCGTGGTTTAACCCCAGCCAGCAACTAAGCACCACGCAGCTGCTCACTCACTCCCCTCCAATACCCAGTGGGATGGGGGAGAGAACTGGGAAAAACCCCTGAAACTCATGGGTTGAGATAAAGACAGTTTAATAGGACAGAAAGAAAGAAAATAATAATGATAATAATAATTTAAAAAATGACAACAATAATAAAACAATTGGAATATACAAAACAAGTGATGCACAATGCAATTGCTCACCACTCGCCAAACGACACCCAGTTAGTTCCCAAGCAGCAGTCCCCCCAGGCCAACTCCTCCCAGTTTATATACTGGGCATGACGTCACATGGTATGGAATACCCCTTTGGCCACTCTGGGTCAGCTGTCCTGGCTGTGTCCCCTCCCAACTTCTTGTGCCCCTCCAGCCTTCTTGCTGGCTGGGCGTGAGAAGCTGAAAAACTCTTGACTTAATCTAAACCCTACTTAGCAACAACTGAAAACATCAGTGTGTTATCAACATTCTTGTCATACTGAACCGCAAACATAACACTATACCAGCTACTAGAAAGAAAATTAACTCTATCCCAGCTGATACCAGGACAGGTTCTGCATTATTTTTCATTATATGCCAGAGTGAAAGTTATTCTAAAAGGAAAAAAAGAGGGGAAGCTACAGGTCCACGTGGTAATGGATCCTCCTATACTTCAAATACAACCACCAGGCACTGGGATAATGGGCTTTCTCTAGAGGGGCTTTCTTCACCTATTCCTTCTCTTGTGCTGAATTTGAAAAAACCTCTGGGATATAAGCTTTATAGAAATGGATTTGTACTTGCAAAGCATGGATGAGCATGTAATGAGCATTTTCCAATTTGAAAATCCCACAGTAATTTTCCTAAAGTCCCAACTAGCTTGAATTAATATGCCTATCACATAAAGGGTGATACCAGATGCTTACAGATAGGAGGCTTAGGTAGTTGGGTCTCCTCCCACCCAGTTAATTTAAAATCTAATAAGATTCTTTCCCAAATATTACATTTGCAAACAGGCACAGAAACAAAACATTTTTCACAAGCAGTCTTACATTTGCAGTTTCATTACCTAGTTTAAATCTTTCCAGCCAAGAAAGTTTTCATCAGACTGATTAAACTGCTTCCCAGTAAAACTATTCATCCCCTTTAGAAAGCATGTATCTCATGATTATGAGCTCATGGGACTGAGCTCTCACCATATGTTCAGGAAAGGCACAAGTTCCCTGGGCTGGATGCAGCCACAGTGGTGACAGCAGATCTGTGTGTGACACTGAGCATATGCCCTGCCTACAAGGTATATGCTATGACTGTTCTTCCTTCCCTGCCCTGGTAAATCCATCATTACATTCAAGCCCTTTTATTTCCAGAGGAGTGGTCCACGCGGCCCCCTGGTATTCACGCCAAGCACAGTGGTTTGCTGCAGGAAAAGCAAATGGATGTTCAGTCATTTGTGAGGACGCTCCATTCCCTGAGCTTTAAGCTTTACGTTTTCAATGGCAACAGAGCTAATCCCCAAACTTTACTGTGGCAAAATTTCTCTTGAATTCAATAGGAGTTTTGCCTGAATTATTTTTGTAGAAACGGCCTTATGTCCCCAAAGCTTTGCATTAAACCTTACAGTGTTTCTTAAACCAAGTTTAGGGCCACCAGCTGCACCATGGCATTCATCAGCAGAGCTCCATGGAGCTCCCCTCTGGCTCAGGGCATGCCACCGGGGCATAACCATCCTTGCAAATGGAGCCAGCGTTGAATCTGCGGCTCTTAAAGCAGCTACAGGGGTACATTTACATCTCTACTAGTGGAAAAAAAAAAAAGGTCCAACTCCATTCTCTGACCCTGAGGACAAGTGACATGGTATGGCTTGCATCCCTGTGGCTAAGACCTTACCTTCCTCACAGCGGGGTAGCACTGTCTGTACAGCCCACTGGAACAGCCCCAGGCTATCCACAGGCTGAGCCCAAGCACTCTCTGGGAAAATGGATGCCTGCCACGGACCAAAATTCTATCAGGTAGTGCACTAGCATTAAACGCTGTAGATACCCACAGGACCGGAGGCTGAGCTTAAGCCCTGTCCCTGCTTAGTCCACCAGCACCAACAAAGCCCAGGAAGGCCCAAATGGTGGAGAACACTGCCTGCGAAATGAAGTCCGGAGGAACTGCTGATATCAGTTTACTTGTACACACCCATGCAGATTTGTTAGTAAACTCCAGATTCATTCAGTTGAAGGTAAAAGCTAATTATGTGTGTGTTTATATAAAAGTTATATGTGACATTGAGGAAATTAAATATTCATAATGGCAGCATGAAAGAATTTCATTTATGCCTAAATGAAATCTTTAAATATAAATGAACAATGTATTCTAAAAATTAAATACCTGTTTTCTCCAGCCATGTCCCATAGCTTAGTTAAACAATTGGGAATGCTTCATTTTAATTTTGTGCATTGATTTCAGATGGCATTAATAAAATATTTCCTTTTACTGTAAATTATTAATAGAATTTGTTAACACTAACATGCATCTGAAACCTCACAACCATTCAATGTACTACCTCACCAAGAAATCAACAGGAATATTTCCCAAATGGGCTAACGACAGGCACTTTTGCTAAAAATCTGCATTTTTAGTTATACAACAAATTCTAAATTCTTCCAGAGCACTTCCCTCTGCTGAGAACCAGCCCAGTCACATGTATTTCTTTGACAGATGAGGTCTCTGTTTTTCATTGCATTAAATAGTGCTTGCAGGAAAGAGCACCAACCGAAGACAATAGCTGTGGCTGTTTTTTTATTTCACTTAGACTGCAATACTTTCATTCATAAGCGCTAAATTGGAATTGCCAATATTAACTTAACAAAGAGCTGGCGGAAAATGTTTATGTGCTATTTATCCTCAAGGGTCCAATTCAATCACAGCCCTGTAAAATGTCACTGACCCACTTCATCAATTACTGAAGGCAGGCGTGGGAGCTTTACATTTCTCCTGACTGTACCAGCCAAATATATCTTCTTTTTTATTTATGTGATAACCAGACTGCTCAAAAAAAAAATTGTTTTTGTAAGCTTGTTTGCATTATTAAATTAAATTAAAATTAAAAGTCCACTTCTACTGCACTTAACTTCAGACTTAAGAAAAACCTGGCCACTAAATGATTACATTCTGATAGACCTGTTAACAGAAAACTATATAAATTGTTGGGAGAGTTTCAGCTGCAGTTACGAGATACAGCTGAGAAACTTTCGAAGACCCGTAAATGGTTTAATTTCAGAGTTCGTTATTTAAAAGTGATATTGCAAGTTTTTGTAACTTGGCAGTTACAAAGATATTTTTCTGGTCAGATAGGCAGGTTTTTTGTGAAGCAGAAGTGCCTCTAAGGGGAAATTCTGTTGAATAGCTATTTGCTTTCCAGAGGGTAATACTGTTTTACAGAGATTCATAACATATTATTTCATAACATTTTTTCATGTTCTGATTTTTTATCCAATTTCCAAAACACATTTAAAATTCAAAAGCAATGAATTCTTTTCAAATGCTGATTACACCGAGTGAAAAATTACATAATTTGAGATACACTTCAGGTAATTGAAATATTGTGGGTCTGCCTGGGGAATACATTTCTTGAGGACGTTAAAGCAAATAATTAAAATAAAAATAAAAATCTCTTGCAGTTAAATAATCTGCTCCTGCCAGCCAGGCAGTAGGAGAAATTTTGTTATAAGGTATCCCAATGCTTTTTGTTCACCTTATCTACCAGAAAGATCACACATTTAGACGACATTCATTTTCTGTAATTTTAGCATCTAAAAGTAAGTTATGTAGTTCAAGTTAATCACTGACACTTAATAGAAAGATAAAAAGAATCTTTGGAGGTCAATTCATTCCATCCTATGACATATGTCATTCTGTCACTCAGTGGGTATTCTCATATTGGTTATCTGCTGCATAAAACTGATCTCAGAGACATGATGGATATCATCTTTTTCCATGCCCAAATTTTCTTTTCACATGTGAGCTTCCCTAGTCGCACATGATGATTGGAGAGCTGGAGCACCTCTCCTGTGAAGACAGGCTGGGAGCTTATAGCAGCCTTCCAGTACCTAAAGGGGCCTACAGGAAAGCTGGAGAGGGACTTTTTACAAGGGCATGTAGTGACAGGACAAGGGGTAATGGCTTTAAACTTAAAGAGGTTAGGTTTAGATTCGATGCAAGGCAGAAGCTCTTCACTGTGAGGGTGGTGAGGCACTGGAACAGGTTGCCCAGAGAGGTTGTGGATGCCCCATGCCTGGGAGTGTTCAAGGCCAGGTTGGATGGGGCTTTGAGCAACCTGGTCTAGCGGAAGGTGTCCCTGCCCATGGCAGGGGGGTTGGAACTAGATGATCTTTAAGGTCCCTTCCAACACGAACCATTCTGTAATGCTGTGATTCTATGACTCTGAACATGCAGCCACTTCCCCACACTACATGGAGTGTCTAACAGGTGATGGCAATCAGCACTATAACCACCCTGGCCTCCTTTGGCTGTGGAAGGCTGCCCATAAGGAACAGAAAAGGGCTTTCCTTGATGCAGCTCTGAGGTCATTTATGTGACCCCGAGGAGGCAAGGAGCTATATTGCCGATGGAGCTGCTTTGGACAGGTGCAGGATGGTGCATTGCTTTCGTGAGATATAAAGTTGTCTTAGCCCAATGATGATGCAAGGTGACAATCAGATGGGGAAGTTTCTTCAGTTAAAATATCAGCTTCTGAAAGAAACTATATGCAAAGGGAAGGGGAAAAAAAAAAGGAAAAAAAAAAGAATGAGCAGTGATTTATTCATGACTGATATTGATAAAATTGTAGGGGTTTTTTTCCCCATCAGCAGTTAGGCAGGATGTTCAACAGCAACTGTTAGAATAAAACTACTGTTCATTAACTGGATAAGAGAGTTTTTACTGCTATGTATTTAAGTAGTGGGGGGTCATGTTAAAGAAAAAAACAATTGTGCATGAAATGCTCTAGCTAAAAGGGTGGCAAGTCAAAAAAAATTATGTATTTCAGGTACATATTGTGAAAAGTAGTGGCATATGTTCTACATCAAAGTTGGACTGACTGATCATAATGGTGTCTTCTGGTGTTAGAGTCATATGTAATTATATGGCTGCTTATAATATGTCCAAAATGTTTTCTGTATTTTACTGGGATAAATATTTCTGTGTCTACTTGAAGTCCAGTAATTAGTATATTCTTAATAAAAATGTTTAGAACATGGTACTTAAATTACTTTATTAAAAGCTTTATGAACCTTTCAAAAACAGATGATAGTAGAAAAGTAATTTTTTTTCTCTAGAACTGAGGATTAACATTCCTAATTGCATTGTAGATAGTAACACATTCATGTGAAGCAAAGTAACTGATGCAGCTTGACTATTTCAAATCTTGGTGTATAAGATAATTAGAAGGAATCATTTCTAAAGGTCAGTGAAAGCAAAGTTTCTCGTACTATAAAAATATCTGCCTTTAGAAACTGTGGAAAGAAGCCCTTCCTTGGAAATTAGATGGACACTATGAACAATATGGAAAGAAACAGCATGCCATTGAAGTGTAGGACCTATTGCAAAATGATTTTGAGTGAATGGAAAAAGTAGCTATAAGAGTAAAACAGACCATCAGTAGCTGAAACAACAATGCAGGTCTTATTTGTCTTATTTCCTTCTAGAAAGAAAAACCCATGGTAAGCAGGGATAACAATTTTGGGAAGTTCATGTTGGCCATTTCAGTGGGCAGAAGGGAGGTTAATGAAGATCCATCTCTGATTACCCCTCCTTTGATCTATTTTTCATCTGTCATTAACAACAGGCACTGTTCTCAAAGTTATCACTATTTCTGCTTTTGAAGATCTTTTTCTGCAAAGGGATCATTGTTGCAAAGCATCCATCCCATGACAGAGACAACCTTAGCCTCACTACACTTGCACGAGCACCATACCTCTGTTATGAACACAATGGCTTTATGGGTGTTAGCGCCTGCTCAAGACCACGGAGACACCAAATCTCCTGAGTTCCTGTGCCTGGAACTGAGCCCCAGGCAGGGATTCCCACCCAGCTCCCTCTAGCTATGAGGTGCAGGCAGCAGCTTAAGCTGTCCGAAGGTGTGAGCTGCCCACAGAGGAACCTGGAAGTGGAGACAGTAAGTTATAGGTGCTCGGGTGACAGGTGTTAACTTGTTAAACAAAGCTGTAATACATCAAAGTTGTATTACATCATCTAGTTTACTACTCAATTGAGTCGCCTTGTTAAAGATGGACAGAAAATGTAAAACATGGTTAAAACTTTTTGTGCTGAACATTGGCTTATAGGTAAAAAAAAATCAGTACTAGGAAGCAATTCTCTTCAAAACTCTTTAAATACCCCATTGTTTTCACTGTTAAGATCCAAGAGAAAAAAATTGTTTATAAATTCTGGCCTTTCTTTCACCAAATGTACCACCCAGGCAGATAAAAAAAGCCGACACAGAAAACTAAAGAGGGGGCCCGTCTGCAGGGAGAAAACATAACTGACCAAACTACTTTCAAACTGCTTTTAGCTGCTCATTTATGCAAATGGTAGATATGTAAAACAGGAATGGTAAAAGTGCAGGTAGTCTAATAAAAAGTTTGGGGTTAGAGCGAGGTAAAAGATTTGGGCATACCATATAAGATGGTAAAAGCAAATATGAAGGGCAGCTGTTTAGAGCCTTTGAATGCCCTGGGAATTGGAGGAACCTGAGCCAGCAGCAAGCAATGCTATCTTTCTACCTAGTCACTGTGTAGTAGTTCAGACTTTCTAAGTGATGCAGGTGCATCGGTGCAGCTCTGCTTTGAGGCTGTTTAGACCTGCCTTTGAGCTAAAGCCATTTAGAGTGAACATTGTCCTGACAAACTTCCACAACTTCTCATATCAGTGCTGGTTTATGTAGAGCTGAGGGAAGGATATCTGCTTGATAGACTGCCAGACTTAAGTCTTCCAGCATGAACTCATTTGTAATGCTACTGTCACCATCAGCTGAGGAGAGCTGTCCTGAACATCACAGTAATATGATATGGCAAACTCCTTGCAACACTGTACAACTTGCAGTTCCCATTTCTTCTATATTTTTAATGCTGGGAACATGCATCCATGAAATCTGAAGGACTGATTTTCTGATTTAATACTTTTATACACCCTGGTTTATGCTGTGGCATATAGAGACATGATTAAAATGTGTAAGTGAGTAATGTAAATGTGACTGCATATTGTATTAAGGGCTTACAAGATCTATTTTAACTGATGACAGTCCCTTTAGTGCGTCCAAGTTCCTCATTGAAGTTTTCCGTCAACTAGAATATGAAACAAATGATTGTAATTTTTTTCATGCTTAGCTCTGACTAAGCATTTGCTTTTATTGATCCCAAAGATCTAGCAGCAGGAAATCACCGAACAAATAAAGAGAAGAATCACTTCTGAGTGTGTTTCCAGACACCTGATGAATCAACATTATTATTTGTACAGTGTCCTAGGAGTACGCAGTGGTTTACAATGTTAGCAGCAAATTATTTCACTTTGCCCATAGAATCCAGCTGAATGTGAGAAGCCTGACACTGAACTCTATTGGCATCAGATAAGCCATGGAAAGAGAAGACACTGTGCGTAACAAATGAATATAGTCTTGTTAGCTTAGCTTATGGAAAAAAAATATAGCTCCTGCTTGAATGCTTTTTCAAATTATTTCAAAGAATTGCATCAAGCATTTGAATTGCATAGAATGCAAAGAAAAGTAACAAAGGAATTTTAAAGTGAAAAAAAACCACTTTTATCACTTAGTCTTGATAGATGACCATACAAGATTGGAAATTTATTTGGGCTGTTTGATTAAATGCAAGGAACTGAGCTTTGGAAGGTTTCAGTGAGAAGATGTTTTAGCACAGAAAAGGTGAAGGCCTTTCATGCACAAGGATTTTGTCATATACCATTTTATTAACCTCTGATGTCTCTTTCAAAACATAGGTTAGAACTTTAAGGGTTTTCTGAATCCAGATATTAAATTAATCAATTCACTCAGTTGATACTAGGAATAATCCATTGATTATGTTTCTGATATAATTGTTGAACAAAAAAATATCATTGAGAACCTTCTATTTTTCAAGAGAGACATGGAAAACAGTGGTGCTGTGTGACTTAGAGCTGTTGAAATGTTGTTCTTGTCAATGTAAACTAGCCAGTTCCTCTGAATCCACCATAGGCCTACACCTATACTGGGACTTGTTGTTATGATCCAGGGATGCCCCATCACTGGAAGTGTTCAAGGCCAGGTTGGATGGGGATCTGAGCAACCTGGTCTAGTGGAAGGTGTCCCTGCCCATGGTAGGGGGGTTGGAACTAGGTGATCTTTAAAAGTCCCTTCCAACCCAAACTATTCTATGATTCTATGATCTTTTGACCAGTAGTTCTAGCCAGGGCAAGCTCTGTCTCCCTTCTTTTACCACCTCTTCTTAGAGGCCAAAGCTCATTTCAATTTTCTGTCTACCTAAAATTTTCCTGTCAGTATAGAACTCCAATAGCTGAGTAAAACAACTGTTACTCGGAGAAATATATCAGACGAGAAGGTCTACTTAAAATGCCTAATCTTGTGCTTGTCCATAACTGAGTTAGAAGATTCCGCGTGGACTTCATTAGAGCAGAGCAACAGAAAGGACCATATCTCCCTTGCAGGTCCCATTCTGTCCTTTGCTCTGTTGGAAGTAAGTAAAGCAGAGCTACGGTCCACTGCTGTAAGGCACTTTTGCCACTCCACTAGCTTCTGATGTGCCCCGTTAAACCCTTTTGAGTCCCACAGAAACTACATGCTATCTGAGACCTCCATGCTTTCCTGGTTTAGAAAAATTATTTTCAGTCTTGTACAAGAAAAGTCTGCAAATGGATTTTCCTGAACGTGAATATAGACAATATATATTACTCAGGACGTCTTTATATCTTCATTTGGATTAACTTTACCTTAGGAAGAGCTGTCTATTGTAAACCGTTAACCATATATCATATTGTTCTCTGCTATTGGTCTAGATTGAAGGTGTCAACCTCAAAACAGTTCATTCCGCTTACAAAGCTGCAAGCAATTTTCATAATACATTTTTTACATTAATTCAACTCTGTATCAGACATGAATCATGGATGGATTAAACTAATCTGTCACAAGTTCTTAATGGTGACAGAGAAGAGATGGTGAGGAGGGGGTCATGGGGGAAGGTGAGAAGTTTGGCTGTTGGTTATGCAGAAATATGAGGCTGAGGCAGAAGTTGGATAGATTAAACAACTGGCATCAGAAATTACAGAAGATTCTAAAATAAATAAAAAATTAATATTGGAAAATAAAAGAGAAAGATACTTAGAACAGAAATTCAAGGAAAACAACATTAAAGAGATGCGAAAAAATAGAGGGTACTGAATAAGATACTAAAAGAATAGCCAGGACAAGATCATGAAAAGAATGGAAGCTCAAAAAATATGAGCAGGGAAGAGAAAGTAAGGAATATAGCCAAAGGAAGAAGATTAAAAAGAAAAATTCTGACTTCTCCATGGCCTAATTTAAAACCATAGTCAAAATGAT
This sequence comes from Haliaeetus albicilla, assembly GCF_947461875.1. Lineage (NCBI taxonomy): Eukaryota > Metazoa > Chordata > Aves > Accipitriformes > Accipitridae > Haliaeetus > Haliaeetus albicilla. The sequence goes on from NC_091500.1 coordinate 21,750,381, forward strand.
GAAATGGGAGCTTAGGGAACCTCCAGAAATGCAGTGGAGAGGATCAAGAAGTGAAAAAAGGAAGCAGCAGGAAAGACAGCAAAAGTTAAAGACATTTGCAAAAAGAGTAACATGGAGTAGTGCTTACTATATATGTGCCATTGTGGGAATTTGTATGTGACACTTGCATCCAGCCCATGAAAGCAAGGTGGGGAAAAAAACACAAACCTGCAAGGAATTATGTCAAGAATCTCATTGTAGGAAAGTCTCTATATGCATTTCAGAATTTGTGTCTGCCATCTCAGGTCCTCTGTTTTCTTATCAATAACACTTGTCCAACATTTACCTTGCCTTTCCGTTGGGCCTAAATGCCATTTTCTCTACGCTTTCCTACAGTAAGAACATAGGAACTGATTTCACAACATTGAAAAAATTTCTATCATTACACTGGAAGTTACACTACAGCTTACAAAAAGTTTCATAAAATGTGTTTTCAACAAAGGAAATAGTTGATTTTTGGCTTGCTTCTTAAACTGGTCAGTTGTGTTTCTAAGCAAATCAGTATAACACAATCTCTTCCTTTCCATCTGTGAAGTTATTTGGTTTTGACATGAACAAAACATGACTAAGAATATGAAGCAATGTGATTAACAAAGCTAATTAATTTATGTAGTATATGGGCCCTTCCTCACGGGATAACATTGCAAACTAAAGAATTTTAAAAGCTATTAGCTACTTTTTAAAAATACACAAATACTATTCAAAGTTGATAGCTAGGATCGCAAAGTATTTGAATACCCATATTTTAAAAAAAGTGGTAATTGTATCACAATATCTGCAACCCCTTCGTGATATTTTACATAGTTTTTATGCCACCTGGTGGTCAAATATATAATAGATTCATAATGGGTGAAAGACCCTTATAGCTGCTGCAGGTGGTCTCGGGTGTAAGATGGATACTGCAGTTGTGCCAGGCTAAGGATGGCTGACCAGGACAGACTTGCACGGGGAAGAGGTGGCATCCACACAAACTCTCTCCAGATCACAGGAAAAAGAGTAGGACTGTGGTGACTAAATTTCCCAAATGACCATGTAAGTGGTAGCAGGTCTATCTAGTGCCTCCAGCTACATTTGGGGTAAATTCTTCTTCATTCTGTTCTGTGTTTATTCTCATTTGTCACTGGGGCTTTACTTTGCGTGACTTGCACCACCACAGGTAGGTCCCACAAGTCAGCAATCAACCATAGGTCAAATTTGTTCAATTCCTTCCTGAACTGGGAGAGAAAACCCTAAAAGCAGACGGCATCTTAGAGTGTAACGCACATTCCTGAAGACATAAAGACAAGAATTCTCTTTCTTCTGTAAATGTAAAGTGTCTTTTTGGGACAGATGAACATCAACAACGAAACACAGTGTACCTCCAGCTCCATAAGAATATAATAATTGCTGCATTGGGTCAGACCAAAGATCCAGCTGGTTTCATACCCTGTTTCTGGTACAAGTTAGCACCACGTATTATGCAGTTGAGTTTCCTGTATTTACATGCTGGAGCATACACCAACTACCTGAATACCTCTAGTGACTATTCCAGATTCCTCATTTTAAACCTTTGATTTGCTAATCAATTTTTTTAATGGGTTATCTTCCAAATTAATTTTTCATATTTTGGTGCTTCCCCTCCCCAGGCACTGGGAGGTCTTTTAGCTTCAACAAGCCCACTGTTCAATATAGATCAACACAGGAAATGCTCTAGGAATGGGCATTATAAGGAAACAGAGCAAGTATAGACCAATTCTTCCTTGACAGACCTCCCAGCTCTAGAGACTTTCTGAGCAGGGGTGTTGCATCTGGATCACTATGTTAAAAAAAAGAGAAATAAATTTTTTAAAAAAATCAGACTTTTAATTTACTTCATATCAGTAGACTATTTCTAGGCTACCGGGATTTTTTTTTTTCTATAATTCTTTGGAGTTCCAGGAATAGCTTTTTCCATAAATACTCTTACAAGATCATAAAATAGTCCATGCTCATTGAGCTCCTCCTCACTGGGGAGTAAAGGAGTATAGCTTGACCTTAGAAATCTCATAATGTCATGAAGTACTACTTGGCAGGATGTGAGAGAGAAGCATGCAAAAATATTTCATAACCCAGAAGGTTTTCTGTTTGTGGAATGATAGTAATACTTTGTATTTACATACTGCAATTCAATCTTCTTTAGCAATATTAGTTTAACCTCCTGTCACTCCTGATAGTATTAGTATAATTTTTCTTATGTCATAAATGAGGAAACAAGCCCAAAGAGAGTAAATAATCTGCCTTTAACTATTTTGGTGAACATAAGAGAGAATGAAAGTTAATCCAGTGCCCCAGTCCCAGTCCTGTGCCTTACACACAGGACAAAGTTCCAGCCAAGGATAACACACAATTCCCATTTTGCCAGGCTTTTTATCTGAGACATACTATGTGTGAACTCTATTAAAACTTGTAAATCTTAGTAACTGAAACAGTGGTGTCAACTACACAGGTCATTGTCTGGTGATGGCAAATTAATGTAATACTTGTCATATGATAGTTACATACTACATTCTTTGTTATGTTGGTTTCAGCTAATAAATCAAAAGAAACATCTTTATCTTCTCCTGTTTGCAAAGCTGGTTAAGTCCTCAACATCAACATCTCTTCAATAAATATTCTGTTATTTGGCCTTAAGGAAAGCTGCAGCATTGGCCAAAAAGGACAGTAAGATAACTGCCTTCTGACCAATCTGGACAAACAGATCTGTCACTGTGTTTGAAGAATCCATCCAAGTTTATGCCACGTGAGGAAGATCATACACTTTAAGAATAATCTTAGTTGCTCAGACTTAATAAAGAAAAATTCCCCTTTTCCACTGTCTTCTTGCTTAAGTCACCTTGTCATTTTGGAAGCAGCTTTCTGCCAGAGCTGTCTCAGTTAAGCATCCCCTTCTCTGATTCTTTGGTCTGTGTCACAGTCACATTCTTGACATGGTGGTGGATGACAAACAATAGAGCAACAGTTTCTTTGAATCAGTTCCCTAAATCAAGGACACAGACTTATTTAATATAACTTAATTTTAATTCTGAAGTGTCATTAGCAGATCCATCTTTGACACTACACTAAGTTTGTAGAGAATTCAGACGTCAAAATGTCAGTTTGCTCAACCATTTTTTAGCCTTATTGCTGCAGTGGAACTTTATTTTGCCATCTACAACAGCTGAAAATGGCTTATTTTGCTAACTGGTCATTGAATTGCAGGCAGGCGTTTCTTCATAAACTCATAAAAGTTAAAATATTATAGCAAAGCTTGGATACTACAAAGATTTATGTATTACAGAAGTAAATTTTACATTATTTCTGGCCTGGACTTGGGAGAGGTCCTTGACCAACACGCATCACCAGAAGCCTCTGATCCTTTTAGTATGTATCTAGTGTTGAGATCCCAGCAGATTACCTACCCTGTTGCTACACCTGAGAGAAAAGGGGCGGGGGGGGGGAGTAGGACGTGGAAATAACTATCTCTATAGCCTTTTTCCTTTCATGTGCAGGCTTTGGGAGTGTAGGGATGGAGAAAACAAGAATTAATCAAAAAAGGGGGTGTAAATATTTTGGAAGATAAATATTTTCACTTACCATTTTCAAGACTAGTTATATCCAGTATTAATAATATTATTAGATAATAATAGTAAAATTAATAATTAATAATAGTATTAAAATAAGTACAACAGAATTAATTTTTTCTGCTGTGGTCTCAACAGGAATATTAGAAATCTACAAAGGTATAGGGTAACAGTGAATCCCATGTTCACGCTTGCTTATCTAAACTGATCTAATTTACTTGTTTTGTTTTCGTCTTTCATCAAGATATGTGCATCCTCATTTTTGTGCTATTCAGTACACATCAGGCAAATTTTCTACTTTATTCTGAACTCTACTAACATACTATGGGTCTGACAACAAAGCCAATATACTGAGAAACCAGGGATTCTATATCAACACTAATCTCTCTTTATGACATCCCCAAAAAGTATATATCTACATAGCAGTTACTGAACAATTCAATGGAGTACAGAGAGGCCTCATTAATGACTTTGATGCCTCCTGCACAGTGTACTTTTTTGTTGTTGTTGTAACAAATTGAAATTTCAAGTAGTTGTGGTAAAGCAGGCTGTTGCCTTTTCATTTATGTGGAAGTTAACTGCATAGACTGTGATTTGCTTGGATGCAGTTAAGTATAACCCAATATCACTGAGGTAAGGTAAATCCTGGCAGTACTCCTCTGAGATCATAAGTAAACTTCTCATTTTGTGTTTCATTCCACCGCTTGTACCATGAAAAATATCTGAGGCAAAAAGTTGGTATTCTTCATGCCACCATGGGGTAGACATTTGGTTTTGTCCATAATTTTATGGAAATCCCAGAATGTTTGCTGTGTAACATTCACAAGAGAACAGTTTAACATTACTGGGAGTTGAAGAATTGAAGCTTAATGCACTACTTATTGCTTTGGTGAGAGTGATTATGGTGTCCTTCATTTTGGTATAATGCCTCTTATACCAAATAACTGAGCAATACACTGTGATAGTCAGAACAACAGCTTAGTCAGAAACCTTGAGGATATATGTGTTGCAGTGGCTAGTCCAGGTAAAACTAGTATAAAGTTTCATAGGGTTTTTTGTATACCTCAGGTGCCATCAAGTTCTATGCAGTAATGAATGAGACACTGCATGCGCAGTCATGCGCTGCTCTTTTGCTGCAGAAATTTACTATGAGCTGCTGCTTAGTCCAAATGAATGCAGATACCATGATCTGCACAAAGCCTTTGGTTTCAGTCTCCAAGTTCTACACTTCCAAGGTCATCTTCAGTCTCCTTTAGAAGGCTAAACCTCAACTCTGCCTGCAGTGACATCTGCAACATACATTTGCAGGAGTTATTGGAGGGAACAGGGAATTCAGTGTAAAAGCTGTAAATATCTGATGCATGTACCAAGCCCCTAATGAGGTTCACTGATTGTTCTCTAGTGACAGATTTGATTGCCTGTTAGACTGTAGCTGTCTGTTACAGAGCATTTTTATCAGATTAAGACCACAGTGGTGACTTGTGCCATTGGCACTTAGAGTAATAGACAGTGCTGTACACGTATGAGAGTCAGCAGATTCAACTGTTACCTTGAACAGTATCTTGCAAGAGCTACCTAAGGAAATTGGTGGAAATTGTTAGATAGTTGCTTTCATCTTCATCTTAAAAATAGGTATAATTTTTTCCAACATTAATAAAAATGTCAAAAAAAAGGTTAAGTGCCAAATTATAAAGTTAGAGTGGATTGAAGGGAGAAGAAAGGTTTGAGAGAGAGCTGATATCAAAAGATTCACTAATATGAAAGAGATGACTGATCTGAGACCAGCCAATTCCAGCCTGCAGTTATAGCTTCCTCCTAGTTCTCAATCCTTTGTAGTTTAGTTGAAGATGATGAGATCATAGTGAGTCTGTTAATAAAAGCTGCTACCATGAAACGGTCACAAACTTGATATAACTTCCCACAGTGGCCATGTAGTATCTCTTCATTCCATATGCATTCCTCTTTCTGCAAAATGCGACCATCCAAATTCAATGTGCTTCTCACAGCAAACACCCAGCTGGCTCCAAGGACACTTTCTAACTCACAGAGATTCAGAATACTGGTTCTATCCTGCTCTGAAGAGAACAGGAGAATAACACAATGACCTTATCTTTAGCATACTTTCCCAAAGTTCTCACTAAAAATTAAAAATACTTTAAGTATCTCCATTTAATGCAGAATTGATTTTGTGTGGGAAGATAGGGAATTAGCTATCCAGAGAGATTGTTGTCCCTTTAAATATTGCAAGAAAGATTAATTGTCTACAATAGCAGAGGCTGTGCTACAATTAATTTATTTGCCACTACCATCCCTAAACTTTAACAAATGAATATGTTAAGACAAATTTAGCACTACAGCATGCCCCAACTAAAACAAGCTATTTCGATATCCCTCAAACATATAAAGTTCATCACTGAACTTTAGTTCTTCATTGCTTTACAATGACCAACATAGCTTTCTCTAAATAAGTGATAAGGCCAACTTTGGGCTACAAAGAATTCAAATCCCAGGCACTGTTCAAGATTTAGGACCTAGTATCTCTCACATTCCCAGATTCATTTGGGATTCTCTCACAATCCCAAATTCTATTTCCTGAGGCCATCAGCTTCCAACCAAACATGAACAAAAAGAAAACAAGACAAGCGAAAGCATTTGTCCTAGGCATTGTTCAGTCGAGCAAGTTGTGTACTAAAGAGAACCTAGTAGCACCACAGATATAATTCTGCATGACCCCAATTTCATCTGCATCACTCTGATATGTGTCAGTGTAGTCTCCAACCTTTTCCTAGCCCACCTATAACCTACCTCACAGGTTACAGCAAGCACATAGTGAAAACTATTCCAAAGTGAGCCAGAAAGTAAAAAAAGGTGAAAAGACAATGTAGTCTTACTTTGTTCAAACATCAGATGAAGAAAATACCTCTGCTGAAGACAAAAATTCTGAAAGCATGAAATAATTTAGGAAGTCAGAGAAAAAAATTACTAGGTGCTGTTCTTCAACTGAATACTACTGGTGCAACAGAGTCCTTGCTTTGACAATGACTGAAGGTCTTTTCTGAGGCCTCCCAAGGGCTTACAATAAAAAATGTCACAAATATACTTGCCAATATATGTTACATGGAAAGGAAGAAATGTCAGAAAGATGGCAAACCTATATTTGACCTAGGAATATTTGGGCCATAATAAACATTTCACTCCCCTTGGCCAAGGATTGCTTCATCCATTTGAAAATAAGTATCCACCTGTATTTGTGAAGGGTTTAATGAGTGCAACCATATTGACGTGCATGTTCAGACTGCCTTAAAATGATACATCATCCAAATGTGAGCCAAGTGATCTGACATTTATGAATGAATTAAACATGCATATCAACTGGTCAGATACACAAAAACATCAAATCAGCTCAGAATCCTTTCACAGAATCACAGAACCACTGAGGTTGGACAGCACCTCTGGAGATCATCTAGTCCAACAGCTTAAGAGCAGGGTCAGCCAGAGCAGGTTGGCCAGGACCACATCCAGCTGGGTTTTTGATATGTCCAAGGATGGAGACTCCACAACCTCTTGGGGCAACCTGTTCCAGTGTTTGACCTCCCTCACAGGAAAAAGATTTTTTCTTATGTTTAAAGAGTATTTCCCATGTTTCAGTTTCATGGAATCATAGAACAGCCTAGGTTGGAAGGGACCTTGAAAGATCATCTTGTTCAACTTTTCATGGGAAAGGGAGCTTAGATGAGATTATCTAGTACCCTAGTCCAATCACCTCTTGAAAACTTTCAGTGATGGGGACTCTGCCACATCCCTGGGGAGGTTGTTCCAGTGATTGATTGTTCTCACCATAAAAAATTTATTTTTATATCATGATGAGAAATGTGTGTAAGATCCTCCTGAGCTTTCTCTTCTCTAGGCTCAATCTAGGAACAATCCCAGCTCCCTCAGCCTTTCTTTATATGAGAGATGCTGCAGTCCCTTCATCATCTTACTGGCCCTTTGCTGGACTCTCTCCAGTATGTCCATGTCTCCCTTTGTACTAGGGAGCCCAGAACTGGACACAGTACTCCAGGTGTGGCCTTCACCAGTGCTGAGTAGAGGTGAAGGATCATATCTCTCAACCTGCTGGCAATGGTCTTCCTAATGCAGCCAGGAGGCTGTTGGCACTCTGCCGTGAGGGCATATTGCTGGCTCATGTTCAGCTTGGTGTCCATCAGGACACCCAGGTTCTTTCTGCAAAGCTGCTTTCCAGCTGGTTGGTGCCCAGCCTGTATCGGTGCCCAGGGTTGTTCCTATGCAAGTGCAGGATTTTGCGCCTCCCTTTTCTGAACTTCATGAGGTTCCTATTGAACTATTTTTCCAGCCTGTCCAGGTCCTGCAGAATGGCAGTGTCATGGTTTAACCCCAGCCAGCAACTAAGCACCACGCAGCCGCTCACTCACTCCCCCCACATCCAGTGGGATGGGGGAGAAAATCAGGAAAAGAAGTAAAACTCCTGGGTTGAGATAAGAATGGTTTAATAGAACAGAAAAGAAGAAACTAATAATGATAATGATAACACTAATAAAATGACAACAGTAGTAATAAAAGGATTGGAATGTACAAATGATGCGCAGGGCAATTGCTCACCACCCACCGACCAACACCCAGCCAGTCCCCGAGCGGCGAATCCCCACCCCCACTTCCCAGTTCCTAAACTAGATGGGACGTCACATGGTATGGAATACACCGTTGGCCAGTTTGGGTCAGGTGCCCTGGCTGGGCATGAGAAGCTGAAAAATCTTGACTTTAGTCTAAACACTACTGAGCAACAACTGAAAACATCAGTGTTATCAACATTCTTCACATACTGAACTCAAAACATAGCACTGTACCAGCTACTAGGAAGACAGTTAACTCTATCCCAGCTGAAACCAGGACAGGCAGCACAACCCTCTGGTGTACCAGACACTCCTTTCAGTTCTGAATTATCTGCAAACTTGCTGAGGGTGGGCTCTGTCTCATCATCCAGGTCATTAATGAAGACGTTAAACAGGACTAGCTCCACTATTCACCCGTGGTGCACACCACTGGTCTCCAGCTGGATTTCATGGTACTCATCACAAACCTTTGAGCCTGACAGTTCAAACAGCTTCTAGTCCATCTCACTGTCCATTTACTTTCTGACCTTTATCAATTTGTCTATGATGATGTTATAGGTGACAGTGTCAAAAACAGTTTGAAGGTTGCACTGCTATGGCAAATATAAGAAGGAATCTTCTCTTTCAGTCCAGCATCTACAAAATCATAAATCCAGTACTTGACATAGCTGTACTGCGTAATTCACACTTAAGCCTCCAGGAAGAAAATACCAGCGAAATGGAAATAATGCACAAAGTTGCAACAGGTGTAATAAAACTTCCTCCTGTCTGATGGAGTCCAACATTCAATTAGGTATTCCCTCCCAGGCAGGAAAAGCCCTCCTGAGTTTTCACCTGACCGCAGCACCAGGATCAGCTCGGTGGTATGGTCAGAAAACAGGTCTAGTTTAATGCCCTCATTTATACCTGGGCAATCAATCACAACACTGCCTGGCACATAACTCTGAATGGCAACGATCACATGATTTACATATAATTTCTCCTGTTTCCTGACCCTCCTTTTTGCCATCCCATCCTTGTATGTCCTTTCCTCCACTCCAGCCTCCTTCCCAATAAACATTTCAAGGCCAAGTGCCAGGTCCTACACTTCGGTCACAGCAACCCCACGCAGTGCTATAGGCTTGGGGAAGAGTGGCTGGAAAGCTGCCCGGCAGAGAAAGACCTGGGGGTGCTGGTTGACAGCCGGCTGAATATGAGCCAGCAGTGTGCCCAGGTGGCCAAGAAGGCCAATGGCATCCTGGCCTGTATCAGAAATAGTGTGGCCAGCAGGAGCAGGGAGGTGATTTTTCCCCTGTACTGGGCACTGGTGAGGCCGCACCTTGAGTCCTGTGTTCAGTTTTGGGCCCCTCACTACACAAAAGACATGGAGGTGCTGGAGTGTGTCCAGAGAAGGGCAACCAAGCTGGTGAGGGGCCTGGAGCACAAGTCTTATGAGGAGCGGCTGAGGGAACTGGGGTTGTTTAGCCTGGAGAAAAGGAGGCTGAGGGGAGATCTTGTTGGTCTCTACAACTACCTGAAAGGAGGTTGTAGCGAGGTGGGTGCTGGTGTCTTCTGTCAGGTGGCTGGAGATAGGACAAGAGGAAATGGCCTCAAGTTGCACCAGGGGAGGTTTAGATTGGATATTAGGAAAAGTTTCTTTACTGAAAGTGTTGTCAGGCATTGGAACAGGCTGCCCAGGGAAGTGGTTGAGTCACCATCCCTGGAGGTATTCAAAAAGCGTGTAGACAAGGCAGTGGGCATGGATGATGGTTTGACTCGATGATCTTGAAGGTCTTTTCCAACCTAAATGATACTATGATTCTATGATTTCCCTGCTTTCCACCCACTGGTCCCAGTTTTGCCACATTACTGGTACAAAATGCTTTATAAAGCATAAGTGATACCATGTCCCAGGTACTGCTGGCCTTATAAGTCTGCCTGTGAAGGTCCTCAACACTCCCGTTCAATTACCTGTGAAGTATGGCCGTTTTTCACACAAACCTTTCAAACACCTGTGAAATCCCGCAACAGTCATGGCACTTGGTAACTTTGGTCAGCTTCCAGCAGTGTTATCTGTCACGGCCAGCAATGTCTCATTTCATGACCAGTAGTTCTCCACATCCTCTTCAGTTAGCTTAACCTAAACTGAAGACCTTCTCAGAAGCCTCATCATCTGCTGGCAGCTCTAACACATGCTAGGGAGAAATTTCCATGATTTTTAATATGAACTGAGGTCTGTAACAGAGACCAATGATCTTTCTGTGTCTCCTGTAAATGGATATGTCCAGTTTATAGCCACCTCCCAAAACCCACACAAATACAGCTCCTTAATTTAATTCAACTAATTTCTAGTTTTCCATGCTTAAGGCAGAATTATGAGGAATAATTAAGAGGTACTTTGTACTCTGTTTCAAAAATTGTAGCTCAGAAGTTTCAGAGGATTCTGCTTTGCCCCATTCTCCCTTTAAAATAAAAATGTAATGACACAGGGCTATAGGGATTTCTCTGCTTGGGAGCTGTTGGGGTGGGGGGGATTTGGTGCAATTTAGTGTGCTTGCATGCAATTGCAAAGGGCACATCTTGCCCCATCCTCTTCTGATCCTGTATTCCTGTGGTTATTCTTCTCATTTTATCTCTATTTTTTTAATTAAATATGAGCATTTTTCTTTGCCAGATGAAAAACATTAAAATATTTCCAATAAAAAGACATGATAAACAAGTTTTTATTTACCACTATTTACTGAACAAGAGGGATGGGAAGAAGACTGAGAGGCACAGGAAACATGATCACATATATCTCACTTTCTCAGAAAACTCAACTAAAAATGGCATGATATATTGCCATTGCAGCTGCCTTTTCCCCTTGTTTCTATATCACTATTTTTTAAATCAAGTGTCCTGTTATCCAAACAACTGCTGACACTAAAATACATGCTATCCACATTTTCTTGTAGCCAGAACTGGGACTGAATGAATCATTCCTATGACTCACCACAACTCTTTTTTTGCATACCATGTTATAATGTACTGAAGGTTTTAACATAAAAAGTGGAGTTGTCCCCCTGTTCTGATAGAATCTTTTTGCTAAAGATTCAAATTACTCTCCTTCCAATTATTTTAACTTACTTTCTTCCTTGGATTTGGCTTTAGCAGCAGCAGAAACAACAGCAATTAAAGTGTAAAAGGTCATCTTTCAATCTTTGAAGATAGCCCTGATCAAAAAGACATAGTTGCCATATATAGAGTGATCTTCTAGTAAAAAATGTCAAGATGTATCAGTTGGTTTGGGGTTTTTTTTGACACAGTTCTATGCCTAAATTAATGCCTGGATTAAGCATGATGTTATATACCCGCACCAGAGCAGCATCTCTCAGCACAGTTATCCAAGCAGCAGGAACTAGTAGAAGTACCACAATGCCTCCGGCCCAATACACGAAACTCATACATCAGCTATCCTTTCCTGACAAAAGACTATATGGTCCACCTGGGACCCTTACTAATAGCGGGATTTGTTTTCTGGTCTTCTGCAGATACTCAGGAAAGCAAAAGAGAAAATAAATCACCTTCAGTCACCTGGACAACTACAGAAGATCTACTCAGATCAGGAATCCAGGTCCCAGATCTCATATTTTCCCCATGGTTTCATGTGGAACATTATCACACTCAGCTACTTACACAGAAGGATATTTAACAGGAATTTCCCTCCAGAGGGATTGCTCATGACAGCGTGTGAGATATGAGATATTTGAAGACTGCTGAAGAGGATTAATCTGTGTTGAGTGTACAGTATGAGAAAACGGAAGCGCTTAGGAGGAAAGCTGAGGAAATCGTGAAATGGTAGGAGGTGGTAGAATGAGCTAGTTGTTTCCCTCAGTGCACAAATTACTAGGGCCAGTCACAGGAAAAGGGTTGCTTAGGTAAGCAAACACTCAGAGGTATTCAATGACTGCTCGCAGTAGCTTCTTACTACAAAGAAGGCAGAACTATCCAAGAGCAGTGGGTGGTAACAGACCACGAAGCATGTGCTGGGAAGGAAGTGAATGCAGCATTTGCATTAAGTCCTGTTGCAGGCAAGCCACAGTGATTTAAAAAGCATTATCTTCTGAACAGTGTAGAGGCAAGTATGGAGGCTGCTACTATGACCTTAAACCTTGAAAATGGCTATCCATTTATTTTGTCTTGTCAGTGTGCAGAGCTAACCTGCTAACAGCTGAAAGTGTTTTGAGAAATAAAAAGTTGCTCAGCATATGCTATCCCACGAGCAAAGTCTTTCTGAGATGTCTAACTGAAGGCAAAAACCTTATTAAGTTCATAGAAACTGATCTAAAGAAATGCAGTTCTAAATAAAGTTCATATAAATAAATCTAAATAAACACAGCTGTACTATTTCAGAGAGTAATGTTCTTCCTGTGCCTCCTTAATGTATGAGACAGGAGCATATCAGTGTCAAGAGTTTAACCTTGTCCTGCTAGAAGATGGCAGTTAAACCAAAGGGTTGGCAAAACATCTTAAACAATTTTGCCAGTCCCACAGCGCTCCCTCTATTGCTAGATCTGCTACAGATCTGCTGTGGGACATAGGCAACTTTGTCCTTTTGACTGCTTTTTCTCGGAGCATGTCTATGGTGCAAGATACCCCTGCCAGAGCTCCAAGCCAAACAGTGCCTGCACTGTCTGAGCTTCCTAGTCCTGCAGAGAGGCAGAAGACATTAGATGGGGCTTTCAGCCACAGTATGAGGGCTGAGGAAATGGCTAAATCTTGATCAGATCTGCCTGTAAAGTCATAGTGGTATCTCCATCGTTTGGTAACACCACGCACTACAGCTCTTACTCGCTATTGGTACTGCATGATGGAACTCTGAACTTTGTGAAACAGCTAACCATTACTGTCATGCCAACCATAAATGTTACTCTGACATAATTCATTGTATTCTTGGAGTAAAATGCTTCAAATGGTAATATGTTTGCTAGTTTTAAATGTCACCAAAATGTCCATAGCATCTTGAATAAGCATTATATATCATTTTCATTCATTATAAAATAAAGAAGCTTTCTTCATAATGATTTTGAGGTTAGAACCTGATCCAGCTAATATAATTGTAGATGTTATTTGTTGATTTTATAGAAAAATAAGGTGGATTTTGGCTCTGGAATTGCCAAAGATTTTTTGGCAATCATAGTATGTAATGTCCAGAAAGCTAGTTCAAAATTGCTGGATATTGTTGATGATAAGCTGAAGATTCACTACACAGCTTAATACTTCTGTCCTATTCAGACAAAAAAAGTCAATCTGCTTGGAAAACCGGAATCTTTGTGGCTGGAGAGAAGATATTTCCTAGAAACAATGTAATGGTGGATAATATTAATCCAGCTACTTCCTGCTTGGGGGACAGAATAGTTAATTTTGAATTAAGCCTTTTTGTTTTCTCTATAAGGTATTATATAACATTAAACTACATTATAACACTGCCACAGTGCACAGAATGCACTATGAATTTCCAAAGACCAAATAGCTGAGTGATTTCCTTTAATCCCAAAACTTTCAGAAAAGGTCATGGTTATTTGACACTACAGCTCAGTTGAAAGGAACAGTTCAAATGGGTCATCCGAATAAGCATGTTAAGGGAAGAAAGTGCCCCGATCATTTATTTGAAACACACCAATACCATTTCTGCGTATTTCTGTCTAGTACTCCAATACATCGGCAGAATTAGCCATAACAATAACACACCACCATCTCTCTTAGCTTATGGCCAAACAATCTGAAAATGTGCAGTTGGTCTCAGTAACATGGATCTCCTTCCAATTAAAGAAATGAAAACATGCAGACTTCAGAGTAATTAAGATCATGTCATTTTTAAACCCCCAATGCTTTCCAGAGAGCTCTTGTTCTCTGGCACCCATGTTGCTTTAGTTGTTTCTCAGGCTTGGTAATGTGCCTCAGAGGTTTCTTACACAAATATCTAAGAGCATAAAAAAGTTTTTGTGATGGAATTAGAGGCCAAAATTGGTTTCTTCTGTGACTGAGTATGGACATGAAAAAACTCCAGAGGGAGAACACCCGGTGATGCAGAAGTCGGAGAAATCCTGTAGGCAGAGAATCTCTCTCCCATGACTTCATGGACTGTGCATCCCTGAGGGTAAGGTTTGCTAGATGCTTTTGCGTGCTGGATGCCTAAATGTCAGAAATTGCTGCCATGATTTGCAAGATTACCTATTTTGTCTGCAGCTCCAATGTATGGAAGGAGCAATGTGCCAGCAGAGTGGAGTAAGACTATCAGAATTTGATACTGAGTCAATGCATTAGGGATGGGATGGTTGGTAGACATGCCTGTAATCCTGTGAAACCTGTCAGCTGCCAGGAATACCATGACCCGACCATTAGATATTCCCAACTCCTTATCTGGTTTTGCATAGAGGGGATCATGTTGTGTGATATACATTTGCATATCAGCTTTCCTCACCTAGGTATTCAGTTATAAATTTCATATTTCTGTTGAATAGAAACAAGGAGAAAAATTAAATTAGACAAGAGAAGAATAAATGGCATCTGAAGGGTAAATGCTTCAGGCAACTGAGTTAGCTTGTTTCTTTGATTTATTAAATAAATCAGCTGGTATTTCTAACCTAAACACTACTTTTACTATGCTTACTCTGTCTCATATTGAGGGGGTCACTGATTATTCTGAAATACCTCCCCTAAACCTCCCTTAAATTGTAGAAAGACTACAGGGAAATAAATCAATGACAACATGCCAAAGTCCATCACAATGGGTGCTGTTCTAATTAATTTGATACAGGTCAGGTCAGATCATGTAGTTGGGAAGTTGACATTGATTTAATTAACTGCAGTACACTGTATTGTTTTAAAAGGAGATATTCTTTCCATGTTTTACATATACATTTTATGGCATATCAAAAGCAAAAAGTTACAATTGGAACATTAGAAAAGAATACAGCAAAATTGACTCACTGAACAAAAAGCTGCTTCCAGTTTAGTTTGATTGAAGAAAGAGAGGTAGAGATGATCTCACTGAGAGCTAACAGAACCAGACAGTAGCAGTGGTGAAGTGACTGATTTTTGTTTCAAACTTAAAATTCATAGAACAAAGAAGGATACACGAGCTCTGAATCTAAACCCACAAAAATCAGGAGAAAAAAAAAAAGAGATAGTTCAGTCATTAAATCAAACTCTAGGCAGAGAAGTAGCAACATTAATTGTGATGCCCAGCTGGACTTGAAACACCTGTGTTCTTCACTTATTTTAACACTGCAGCTTTGAGCCCAGAGTGTCTGTCACCACCTTAGCTAGTTTCCCTAGCACTGGAAGAAGTCGGTGAGAGAAGTAAACATAGAAGTAGAACCAAACCTCAGCTGTGAAACCAAAACCTTATCTCAGCCAGAGAAGAGCCCTATCACCCTCTGGCTGGATGGTCTCCTTCAGGATGTGTCCATCATTTCTGTGCTGTGAGTAGGTACTAATATAGAATCATAGAATCACTTTTGTTGGAAAAGACCTTTAAGATCATCAAGCCCAACCATAGACCTAGCACTGCCAAGTCCACCACTAAACCATGTCCCTAAGCACCACGTCTACATGTCTTTTTGAATACCTCCAGGGATGGTGACTCAACCACTTCCCTGGGCAGCCTGTTCCAATGCCTGACAACACTTTCAGTAAAGAAACTTTTCCTAATATCCAATGTAAACCTCCCCTGGTGCAACTTGAGGCCATTTCCTCTTGTCTTATCCCCAGCCACCTGACAGAAGACACCAGCACCCACCTCGCTACAACCTCCTTTCAGGTAGTTGTAGAGACCAACAAGATCTCCCCTCAGCCTCCTTTTCTCCAGGCTAAACAACCCCAGCTCCCTCAGCCGCTCCTCATAAGACTTGTGCTCCAGGCCCCTCACCAGCTTGGTTGCCCTTCTCTGGACACACTCCAGCACCTCCATGTCTTTTGTGTAGTGAGGGGCCCAAAACTGAACACAGGACTCAAGGTGCGGCCTCACCAGTGCCCAGTACAGGGGAAAAATCACCTCCCTGCTCCTGCTGGCCACACCATTTCTGATGCAGGTCAGGATGCCATTGGCCTTCTTGGCCACCTGGGCACACTGCTGGCTCATATTCAGCCAGCTGTCAACCAGCACCCCCAGGTCCTTTTCTGCCAGGCAGCTTTCCAGGCACTATTCACCAGGCCTGTAGTATTGCATATGGGGATTACTCAGAAAAATGTACTTCTAGAGCATCACCTGGAGCACTCCAGGGCTCATTAGCTGGCTACAGCTGAACAAGGAAAGCTGCAGGAGATCTGTGACATGCCTTTTTTCTCCCTCTCCTCCTCGAATTCCTTTCTGCCCTCCCCCAGGCATAAGAGGAGGGAGAGCAGAAACAAAACCAGAGCTTGCACATGTTCATTGCTTTTAAGGCTGTGCACTCATGCTAGAGGGCACAAGCAACCCATCGCCAGGCTCCTGGCTACAGCTGCCGCTGTGGAAGCATGTGCCCGTCATTTGAAACTGTTGTATAGTGTGACATGACTGCTACACAGATTTATTTTGCAAAGTAATAAGACTGGGCAAGCCCAAGCTGTGAAGAATCTTAGGTCAAGGCATGTGTTGGAGGCTTTGTGTACTGATCTGTGGTGGTGGTGGTTTGTGGACTGATCTGTGATCAGTCTGAGATGGTGCATCCTTCAGGTTCCCGCAAGCCTGCCTTTAGTCCTCGGTGTCACAGCCAGCTGCTGCATGCTCTGGAAGTACATATGGGGTGGCAACCTCTTCCCTCCATGTGGAAGCCTTTGGAGGTAACCTAACAATACTGCAGTCAGCATAATGACACTTAGTGACACTGCCGTACAGCACTGAGACAGACTGACTGCCAGCTGCAGTGCACACAGACAGCGACTCATGCCCACAGAGCACGTGCAAGTGGTTTGACATGCACCTGCAGGGGCAGAAATAAACTTGTGCTTTAATCCACAAGTATAAAAAGGGACAAAGACTTTTCTGCAACAGAACCCACATGCTGGTCAAAATAAAATGAGTGGGTTCAAACCATAATTCAAACCAACCACTATGGCTGGTTCAAACCAGCAATTTATTTTGAAAATGAGATTCTCCCCCTGTAGGGTTCAGCATTCGGAACATCTCGCGATGTCACGGAAAGACGGAGGGTTAGTCGCAGCCCTATGACGTATCTGTAATCCCGCCTACCCTTGTTAGTATAAAAGGAATTAACTGCGCAATAAAAGGCGGAAGTTGGAGCTCACACTGTGTGTGTTATTTGTCTCTTTCCCTGGTCCGGGCCGACCAGTGATCTAACCGTGGCACCTTGATATGTAGCAAACGCTACATCCCCCAAATATTCACTGGTTCTAGTTCTACATTCTTTAGTCCTGTGAGAATCTGGGGGATACTTCACTGCGGGATCCCCTTTTTGTTTGAGAATGTGACCTAGCCTCAGGCTTAGATTTTTTCAACACCTGCAAAATGATATTTCCTTTTTCTGTTCCCTCTCTAAAATAAAAATCAGGAATTGTTATTCCCAGAGTCCCTGGGGCTCACTCACTCACAATTAGGGAGAATGAAGAGACATAAGAAGCAGATTTAGAGTATTTAATCTTTTCTACCAAGGCTGTCCTGAAATCAAATTATTCAAAACGAAAAAGAAAATTGCAGCGTGGCTTAAAGTACCTTTCTCCCATCTATTTTCCTGAATATTTTGGGGGTTTTATTAGAATTTGCTTGATTTCCTCTTGTAAGATTTTGTAATTTTAAAATACAGGAAGTTTCCAAAACAACATGTACAGCAGAAGAAAAATAAATTAATACTAAATCTAACACAGACCCCTTCAAAAAAAACCACACAAAGAAAAAAAATTGAGACTAATATTTTTCAGTCACCTTCCTCCTTTTAGCTGCATACACACATCACACACACACATGCACATACAGAGTGTTAACATTAACCTGTATCTACTGGAAATATTTATCAGGACAAGTTGGATTTTTTAAGTCAACATTAAGACAGTTCAACACTAATGAGATGCAAAACAGAGTAAACATGTGAAATGCATAAAATCATGAATTTGATTTTGATCTCAAACATACAACTTCAAGCCCAGTCTTTTTAAATTGATAGAGATTTACACCAGATTTGTACCATTTTAACGGATCTTTAAGGACTGATGATTACTGCAGCTAATTACTCAGATTGGAACAATCAGGATGCACTAAATTCAGCAGTGTGAAGCAGTCCAGTCTTGGCTTGGCTAGAGATTGGGCTCAAGAGTGGAGGTAACACAAACAAAGACCATTCAGACTTATATTATTTTGCTGTGTAACTTTCTCCTTGTTCTCATTGAAGGGAAACCATTTTAAGCAAATGAGGAGGAACGAGTGCCTGAATGAATTTTTGGAAGGCCTAACAGATACATGCAACAAAATAGAGTTTTGTCCAAAGAATTACTTTGTTGTCAGATTGGAAATGCTTTTATTGCCTCTATAAAAAGCCTCAGGGTTGTTTTAAGCCAGCATGTAACAATTGATATCTTGTAAAAGTTTACAGACTGCCAGAATGACAGACAGATTTCACAGCAGCTAAATTTCAAAAGCTGTAAAAATAACATGTTTAAGAAATACATTTAAGCCTACCTATCAGCTTTGAGATAAGAAGGGAATAATTAAACACATACAGTCCATGCTGCCTACATGTACAACATTTGACTAAGTATTTTTATCAGATGGTGAAGCTTTGGAAGAAAAGGAGCTGATAAGACAAAATGGATGAGACTTATTTCTTTGTTCTAGAGGTGTGAAGACTTCAGACAGCAAAATAGCATTGCAAGCCAAACTGTAACTCTCTGGTGCTTTGCAGGCACATAAAATAAAATAGACAACAACTCCTGCCACTACATGGGATGCTATAGAAGCACACAAATAATCATGGAGAATGAACTACTCTGTTCCCTGCCTCTGGGTAGAGGATACTGCTCGAGACTTCTCTTTTGGGTTGTTATCCAGCTGGTAGTTAGGGCCTCTGAAACAGCAGTGATGAGATCCAATTTTTTTAGGAGCTGGGAGGCCATTAAGGGTTTTTAGTGGAGACATTTTACAGACAATCTACAGAGCCAGACTTGTACATCTGAGATTAATGTAAACTCAGTTACTGACTTCAATGGGAGATCAGGGTGCTAGAGGAGCTGGGGAACAGCTCTGATCCCCCAAAACTGCAAGGATTTGGCAGTGTTTCATTTCCGATACAGAAGGAAAATATGATTTCAAAAAAGTTAACTGAAAAGATCTATTTCCCTAAAAACATTATTTCAGGGCACCCACTTGTGTTCAGGTCCTTATTCTCTGCAATCTGGAGTTTTGCTCCCATAGTTCAAGCAAGCAACCTGACTGTAAGAAAGCTTGAAATTCTGGTATGGGTTAATTCTTCATTTCTTTCTAACTTATTTTGAGCAAGAAACATCCACAAGCAAAACCAGCATCTTACCTTAATTATTACTCAAAAATATTTCAGACTTAATGAAAGATTTTTTCAATGTAAATAAAAGGGGTGTCTGAACATTTTTGTGCTATCTTTGGTCTTCTAGTGAAATATTACTTTCTTTACCACACAGAATTTAATATCCAAAGCCCATCTAAAGGTTTGCACAATCTCTGTATATAACAGAAAACACAAAACACAAAAGCATGG
Source organism: Haliaeetus albicilla (assembly GCF_947461875.1). Classification (NCBI taxonomy): domain Eukaryota; kingdom Metazoa; phylum Chordata; class Aves; order Accipitriformes; family Accipitridae; genus Haliaeetus; species Haliaeetus albicilla. The sequence goes on from NC_091500.1 coordinate 21,770,313, forward strand.
TACAAGAGACTTAATCAGAATTTTTTTTTCTCCTACATTCCCTAAACAAAATAATTTGTCCCATTGCTCACTTTTCTGTGAATCCAAAGGCTTGTGTGAGGAATTTAAGAAATCACAGGGAACTGTTACATGACAAGCCAAGTATTAGGAAGGTGTTAGGTCTGAACAGTTTCCAAGTAATTCAGTTCTTTACAAGAAAATAGTCTAATGTTTTTGCCAATGAAAGAGTTTGTCATGATTGCTTTGTGTTTCAAAAAACACTGAGGCTCCTAGCTAGATATTAATCTTCACTTATGCAAATACAGGGCAGCATACAGGATCACCAAACACATTGAGTAGGAATTCCTAATAATTAATACATTCAAAGTAATCTGAATCAGTTGCAAACTGAAAGGTTAAATTTTTATTGCTATTTATGATTAATATTAGCAATTGTAGCCAATGACAAGCTTTTGCTAACTCTCTGAGTAAGGGGAAGAAACAGCGTTGTTATCTTCTCTGGTCTCTTCCTTCTTTGGTAAAGGTGGATGTGCATGTTACAAGAGGTAAGGGATGCTCCTCCGATTGCACAGAGAGGACGCAGCAGTGGGGTCGCAGCCGCCGAACTGCCCTCACTTGGGCAGGGGCAGGGGCAGGGGCAGGCACTGCCCTGCTGTGTGGATTCACACCCAGAGTGCTCAGAGGGCTGGTTAATCACAAGGCAGATGAACAAAGGAGGCCTGAGCCATGACTACCTTGCATTAAGGTATTTGCTGATCAAGGAGCACTTGCACCCTCCCACTAACACCGTGCGCCAAGAGCACATCACACAGGTTGTCTCTTCCACCCCAGTCATGGCTGCTCTTTCCCTAGAAAAGTTCTCTGACAAATCGCTGCCTTTGTTGGCACAGCTTAACCTATAGAAAGGGGACTGAAATGTATCTTTTAACATGGAATCTGAGACTGCCTTCGGTAATTCTGAATCCTCCTACATTGTGGGAAAGTTCAAAGAGCAGCTCTGATCACTATGACGTTAAATTTGTAAGAAACCTATAACAGAATTAAGGGAAATAAATATGAATTATGGTATTTAGGGAAAAAGAACTAGAAGAAAATATCTGGAGGGCTTTTTTAAAGCGTTTGGATAGAGGTGATCTGAGAAGAGGATGATAAAGGAAGCAGCCAAATTTGTAACTAGGGACAGAGGTTAAAAGTTTCCTTTTAAAATACTTTTGAATTTCAGCTACAGCTTATAAGAGATTTAAGCATTGGAGTGAAATCATTGAGCTCCAGCTGACTTCATTAGAGCTGCTCATGTGAGGAAAGTGAGCAGGATTTGGCCATAAAACAGAAAGGCCTTTGGCCTTGTTTTCATTGCCAAATATTTTCTAATTGATACTGCATGTAAACTCTGCCCTCTGCTAATACACAAAATAATCAATGTTATCCAAGCCCACAGCTCGTTTTCTGCCTAAGATGTGATTTTGTTTGTATCACTGCCACAGGGATGATGAGGGAGCGGGAAGGAGTTGTGCCGTTGGACTGCTCCTTCCTCGTGCGGCGCCACGTTTGTGTTATTCCATGCTCGCTAATGGAGAGGTCGTAGCCCCTTAGCTGTAGTCCCCTGGTAAATCCCCACCCAACTGTAATCCCCTGCACCTTGAAGAAGTTGGGATTCCTCTGCTTTCTCCAAACACTGCATTATGTCCCTGCAACTACCAGCCAGCTTTAAAGACAGACTGATTATCCAAATCCTTACAAATTACGAGGCCTTTGGAAAACTACCTAATTAGGGAGAATGTACTCCAGGGCTTGGAAAATCACAATGTCCTAAAGAGAAATGGGGAGTACTTTGGGCATCTCAGCTAATTGTGGTAAATTGTAGTATAAACTCCAAGACAGGATTGTGATTTACTGGGTATTTTGCTCAACTTTTTGATTAATACTGTTGTTTTGCAGCACTAAAAGCTTACTAAGGAAACATGTTCAACTTGTCTTTATGCATAATGAAAGAGTATTTTCAGTATACAAAACCCATGAGTAAAGGCTAGTCTAAAGTCAAATTCTGTTTCCCAACAGTTGCCTATTCTCTGATGGTATTCCTATATGTTATGAAACTATATGTATGAAAGAAAGGTATTACACTCACATCTTAGAAGCTGTCCATACAATCTCTCAGTTGCACAATTCTTGGTGGTGGTCCCTGAAGCTGAGTCTATATTGATCTTTTTGTGTCTAGGAAATAGTGAAACTACTGAAGAAACTTACCGTAGCAGGTACTGATGATATCTAATGACTCGTGAAAACAGAAGATCTGTCTGTTAAGATTTTCCTCACTTGTCTTTCACTATTATTGACTAATTTTGTAATATTTACATTGGTTTCATAGGTGGATTCAAAGTTTAAAGAATTATAATATCAGAATCTAATACAATCTTAAATCTAATACAATCTCTCCTATCAAAGAAAAGAAGTTAGCACTCTTAAAACATCTTTGAATTAATATTTGTTTGAAGTGAGGAAGATCTTAAAACACCCCAAATCATGCAACGTTGGTGAGAAAAGCCCAGATACCGAGAATATTGATGCATTTTTCTTATAATAAGTCATCCTTGTAGCCAAAAAGACGCACCTTAATTCTTATCTAATTGTGACTTTCAGCCATTAAAGTTTCATTATGTTTTTTCTTTCTACATTCAAAATGTTATTTGCCCCCACCTTGTGTTACTCTTTGATAAGTGAAATAGACTGAGTGCTTTGAGTGCCACACAATAACATCAGCTCTCTTGTTTTCTAATCATTCTTCCATGAACACTCTTCAGTAATAAACAGCCTGTACAGACCACACACTCCAAAACAGGACAGAGGGGGTGGGATTTCTCTCCACTTAAATTACAATCCAGACGATTCCCTGCAAGGTAGTCACACTAAGCTCTCGTTATAGTCAGTGGGGAGAAAGAGCCTCTTTTCCTGTGTGATTCACTGGGTACTCTGTACATTTGAGATGAGATGAATAATACCCTAGAAGTGCCTATTTGTAGATAAACACATCATTTCAATAAATTCCTGTATTGCAGAAGTGGTAGCATTAGTAAAAACTACATATGCAAATTTCTTTATCCTACTCAATTTCCTCAATTTACGTACTCAGCAGTTGTGTTTGTCTATTTGTCCAGAGTGTTCCCAGAAGACTCCATGTTCTGCTGTTCATCCTCCATAAACCAAAGTCAGGATGCAATTCCCCAACCACGTATATATGCTATATCTCTCACTGTAGTATATGCATCTTTATTATACATATGGATAAAATGTATAGTATGTTTAATATGGTTTGCAAGATTTAACATATTTGACATATTTTTTGCTTGTCTCAGAGGACTAAGTGAGTCAAGTAGTACCATACCAATGACTTTCAATTCACTGTGATTGCTCCCCAGGCTTTTGTGTTATCTATACAATCCCTCTGATAATTTTAGGTTTTGTTGCGAGTCACTGATAAAAACGGTCAACAGCTAGGTTTGGGAACATATTCCTGTTAGAAACTGAACAAAGATTCCACATCTAGTGTTAAACTGGAATCCATCTGATAGATCTCAAAACATAATGCTTTACAATATGTTACATTTATGTTATTCCTAGTTTATTAGTAGTAAATCCACTAGGTACACATTCAAATAGCTGAATTTAAAGATACTGCTGCAACAGTACTGCTATTATCAGCAAATCTCACAATTTAAAAAAAGAGACAGAACAGAAATATTAAATGAGCCATGCTGTCTCTTCTTCACAAATAGCATTGAGGTAGTTCTATGATTTCATAAATCATTAAAGGAATTATAGGGTTTGGCTGTAAAAAGAGTTGGAATGAGTGTAGGACAAGTCTACTGACTTCAGGGAACCAGTGCTGGACATAACTACTTGCTATTGTGAAAAAGGATTATAGTCTTTCACATATCTGAACATATAATGCATACACATGCATAGGCAGACAAGTACACAGATGTTTCATATATGTGAGTATGTATGTTGAATTTAAAATGTCTTAGCACAAGTTTGCTCTCAAACTTCAGCTAAGGGCAGAGAACTTCTCATTAGTCAAGTCTGATACAGAAGACACTGATTTCCTCTCCCTGTTTATGGAGTCTATTTTATATGGATAGTAGTGATATGCTTTATTAATCATTGTATGGATCCTGTAGATTCCATTCTCCAAATAAGGAAATATCTAACATGTTCATAGGTCTTCCGATTCCTTATGTGCGTAATCTAACAGCATTGGTGCATGACACAGCCGCATGTTAATATACAAAATGCCCTGAAGACAAGGTGCTCTGCCAATGTCTATTATTAGTTTCAGTACGCTTTCATTATAGCAAGAGGGTTCTTTTAATTCAAATTAATTACTAAAAGATTAACAATTCCTCCAGAATCTAAACCAAGAAATGGTTTAGAATAATCTTGTTAGTATTTCTTTCCTTAGAAACACCAATTCACCCAAATTTATACGGTTTATCAGAAAAAGCAACGTCTGAAAAATTTCCATTACCAGTATTTGAGTTGTTTTTTTGAAATTCTGAAATGCTGTGTTACAGTATTTTCTCAACAAAAGACCATATTTTCTCCTGATTGACAGAACCTTAATTATAGCAGCTAAGAAAAATATTTCAAAGACCCCCAAAAATAAATAAATAAAAAAATCAAAATTAGCTGAAGGAAACAATTCAGTTTGACGTCATTTTAATGTTCATCCCTGTCTGTGCATTTTACATATGATAAACATAAAACCAGAAAAATTATATGTCTGTGTTAAGTCAGATTAAAGGTGTCAAATAGCAAATCCTTAGCAGAGAGTATAAGAACAAGCAAACAGTTCTGCTTCTTCAGACTACCTTCTGAAATGCAGGAATTTATTGCTCAGTGACTACCAAATATTTAATAACCATGGATGACTTTTCTTCCAGGACATAATCTCTGTTTTTAAACATATGCAAACTTAGCTTCTACAGCTTCTTATAATGAAGCATTTCAAGTATAGCTATGCATTTTATGCCACTTGCAAGCTTCATTTCATGCTCCCAACACTTTTTTCATTTGAAACAATGAATAACTGCCTATCTACCTTCTCAGCAGCTTTCATCATAGCCAGCCATACATATGTTTCCTAGGCTGAAAAACCCTTAAAAACTTTATTTATTGTTTCTTATACAAAAATCTGTTCTTTATCTTTTAATTTCAGTTCTTAAACACTTTTGACAGTCCAATTTTTCATCCTGGTTTAGTCTGGGAAAAATCTTTGAAATATATAAAAAAAAAAAAAAAAATTCTTCGGGGATGGGAAAATAATTTTCTCTCCAGCTCTAACTTTCAATTCCATTTTACTATCAAGAACAAAGCATACAAAATCCACAAACATGTATAATACATCTGGAAGCAGGTACTTCAACATAGAAAGAGACTCCGACAATGAAATAAATTTACTCTCCCTGACTTCCTCAGGTGATTTGTTGCCACACAACTTTTTTCTATTTTATTTTCATTAGTTGTATTTACCATTAACAATTATTACCATCTGTTCGAGTTGGGCTCCAATTTGTAGTGCTATAAATAAGAAGTAGCTTTGCAGAAACCAATATGATTTTTGCTTTAGATAACAAACTTGGCTATATTCTACCTTTTTCATTCATGCCTGCTGGAACTTTATAAACAATAAAGTCCATAGAAAAAAATTGGTAACCTCAGAAGTCAAGTCACTATCATGAGTCACAGAGTTTCCAAAGGGCATTAACATTTATGGACATCCAAATTAAAAGGTGCAATTTTAGACAATATTTAGCACATCTTCAGAAGATGAGGTCATTTTCAAATGATTTATGTGTATATATTAAAGAAAACCAATAATAATTTTTGAAAATTAAATGGTCTCATGCAATGGTTCTGCAAGCTTACCTTTCTGGCCATACCAAAGCCTCTAATGGTAGTAACCAACATGATTCTAGATGGGTTATGTACCATCTGCATAAAAAGTAAAAGTTTTTGTAGTTCTTTACTTAAGGACAAAGTAAAATAAGTTAGATATCAGACAAAGCCAACTGGTTGAAAGGGAATACGTATAAGAAAATAAACTGTGAAAAAAGGGAATGTATATGCTTTCTCCTGATACTTTCAAATCAAGGATATGTGCTACTTCAGCAGCTATGTTTCACCAATAGTAGATAATAAGAGATGAATACAGCAGTGACTATGTAATATAGAATGATCATTGCTATATAAAACATTACACAGAAAGAGACGCTGCCTTACCTTTCAATTTTGAGGGCTTATCCACAGGATAAGCTGTCATGGGTGTCCTCATAGAATTTGATGGATTGAAATGCACCTCAAATATGGAGCCACACACTGAATGACAAAAGCAAGAAAATGACATTTGAATTAAATGCACCAGAAAACCGGGGAAGAAACAAAAAAATTGTGCATGGGAGCAGCATTGGATAAACCAAAGAAATTATTATTCAGCAACTATTTTTTAGTTAAGCTCAATTCATCCACAGCTTATTTAAAAGTATCTGTTTTTTGCTGTTACTTTAGGACTACAAGACAGTTACTATCTAATGTATAAGACCTACAAAATCTAGCAATAAAATACATTATGAGAGATGTTAGTGGTGGATATTACTTTCCAGCCTTGCTAGATTTTGTGTCACAAAAAGTATTTAAGACAAAGACCAGCTCTGTTAAGACTGGCCAGCATACCAGAAAACAAATTGTGCCTGATATGTTTATATACTGGCTTCCTTCTACAAGATAAAGAATCTAATTTCCAGTAGTCCTATTAATCATCTCTCAAAAATTTTACTATTATCCTATACCAAAAGGGTAGCATATATTGCAGAAAAAAAAATATAAATATGTATATTTTAAAAACCTAGGCGGTTTAATGCAGAGTCTGTGATAGTGATTTTACTGAATCAACTGCCAAAGAAATCGATTAACTTTTTTACTGTGAAGCTCCAGAGAGACAAGAAGAAATAGCTTACCAAAATACCAGGAAAAAGTGTGTATTGTTAAAATAAGTACGAAAGGAATGTTTTCCTTCTGTTTAGCATTTCAAACACAATTGCAATGTTCCAGTTACCCTCAACTATAAGACTTACTCTTTCTCAGTTAGAAGGACTCATCCTTTCCATTTGAAAAGCCTGTAATTTGAGAGTCAGCTTTGATAGCTTTCTTCCAGTTCCCACATCCAGGCTGGAACCTATTTCTTCTGCATCAAGCCTGTAGGATACAGACTTTCTTTTCTCTGTTATACACTAAATGCTGTTACTCAAGCTCTCATGCCTCAATTCCTGAAAGCTTCCTTCTGCTCTTGACAAATGAATTAGTTTTGTATTTATTTGTAAGGATTTAATTCTGAGTGTGGAAGGATTATAAGAGAAAACACAATGGTACGTGTTTGACAATTTAACAAGCTAGGAAGAGAGGTTGGCATCATGAGGTTGAAGTGGGGGAAAGAAAGGAGACGCTATCTTGTGGGCAAGTGGCAGATAGATCAGTTAAGAGAGGACAGCACTGCAAAAACACAAAAAAAATCTGACCGCGAAGACAAAATCTGATGCTTGCTTCAGTGGGCAGGAGGCGTGCAAACAAAGAGACTGAGAAAATGATCTTTGCTTTAGTCTTGCTGGTTGACATAAGGAGGAAAAAATGTTCCTTCAAGTGTTACCTTGTTTGAAGAACCTCCATCTTTGATGTCCACTGATTTTTCACATCTACAAGACAACCAAAAATCCAGTTAAGTTCCTGATATGCAAAACAGCAGTTTTTGTGGTGATCAGCTTTCCTTTCACTCTCATCTTTGCCTGTATCCACCTATTTCTGTCTTATACTGAGGCTGAAATCCCCTTTTGTATTTTATGTGTACCAGGGAAAAAAAAAACAAGTCTAGTCCACAGACAAGGTTCGTTGGTACTACAGTTAAGGATGTCATGACATTAACATCCATTATCACATTAAAATCACAATGGCTTGTTTGAATGAGCCATGTATCCATCTCTCAAGACATATTATACTGCATAAATTCAAAGATCCATTTGATAAAATATGCAATATCACAATAAAGCACATCAATGTGGATATCAATTAGAAATACTTGAGATCCCAGGAATTAAAGTTACTACTAGAAACATACCTTGGCCTTAACTTTTTTTTTTTCCCCCTCCAGAATTCAGTGATATTCTAGAAATTCAGGATATATTTACTTTGATATTCATATGCATTAGTTTATCCATCAATTCCTGTTTATATTAGCATATGCACACATATTCCTTTCAAAATCATAATATGCTGGGTGCTAGTGTATGATCTTGAAATATATTTTTTAATATAAAATATGGCTAAAAAAAGTATCCCAAAATAATTAAAAGGCCAAATAAAATGGATGCCTATCAGAACCATTGCAGGGGGTGTGGAGGAAAAAACTCAGATCCCTGTTCTGTGTCAGAGAAATCTCAGATGAAAATCTTGCCTGTTTTCACTCAGGAAAAGCCGGAAAAAGTCTTTCACAAGTCAGATGCAGAAATCTTTTCGTCAGCCTGAAAAACTCAGTTTCGACTTTCATATGATATTGTTCACATGATGTCTCCACCAGATGCTCTTCTCACGGAGCACTGGACCACAAGCAAATTGTGAAATTCTGAAAGCTGCTGTAAACCAGAATTGCCATCCTCTGGTTGTCTCTTTCACTTGCAGAACATACATAACAGGAGGGGGAGGGGGGGGAAAGCACAAGAGAGAAAGGACATATCTTTACAATGTAAGTCTTTCTGCTAATTATAAAACCATTTTGTGGTAGCTTGCATTTAGGAAATCAAAATGTCTAATAAGTCAATGAAGTGAGCATTATTTCATTATTTTACTCTAGGTTTCAGCAGGACTGCTTTCTTGATGGAGTAGACTGCACAGCATACCAACACCATGTCCCCGAAATATATTCATATTTGAGAACATCTTTCTAGGTAAAAATAGCTCTTCTTGTAAGACATTTCCCTTTTCTAGACTGCTGTTAAGTATATCTATGCAACACAATATGGCAGAGTGATAGAAACAGCTGAATTACTGCTGAGCAACCTAAAGCAAAGATCTGTGCAGAATTAAAGGCTCATCTCCTGGAAGCAGTAAAGGCAGGTTAATGTGTCACTGCCTGTTCTCACAGCATCTCACTGGGGATAGCAACACAGCTACACCTTTTCTGTTTCCAGAGCTATCATGTTCAGAGAACCCTGCAAAACACCAGTATGCAGGCTGGAGTCAAGCCTTGAAGGCAGTGAATTTCATTTTACAGATATGTCCTTTCTCAGTTCTTGTACAACAGTAACAAAGTGAGTGAGGGTGATATCATTTGGTGTGATCAAGTAGTTAAATGCTTTAAAGGGCTTCTCGAACATTTGTAACTTACTGAAAATGATTGGAAGGGTGAGATGAGGACATTGGTGGAGAGGTAAGATGAGAGGCAGATTCCTTAGTTCAGTTTCATATCAAAGTCCTTTCCAAACAGCAGCAATGGTTTATAAAAGCCCTTGCATAGACTGTGTGGCTGCCTGTACTGGTTATTCTTTTTCTGCTAGCTGTCTTCTATCTCCTTTCACAAGGCTCCTTTCAAGTGTGTGTCTACTCTCAGCTGGTCAAGAAATATTAGAACTTCAAAGAATTTCATCAGGATAATGTGTTGCATTCCTCCTCTGCAAAGTAACCTCACTTAGAAGCCCTATAATATTATTATTAATAGTTTTGGCTCTAAATACTCTCTTACACTGATGAGAAAAAAAAGAGAGAGAGATTATTTCATAAATACAAGGAAAGAAAAAAGTGAAAATCTGCGTAGTTGTAGAGTGTAGAGAGTGTGCAAGATTACAAAGGACAAGGATATATTTGCTGCCTTCAAAATTTATTTATTTACTTACTTATTTATTAGTTAGTTAGTTATATTCTGGCAGCCACAGCCAGGGGCTGAATAGATCCACTTTGTTAAAGAAATATGTGATATTTTAAGTCAGAAACCTAGGCTGAGGAATGAAGAGATACCTTGCATGTCAGGCTTTGAATTGCTACCAGTGGATAACATTGATGAGAGCTCAAACATTTCCCAGAGCTGGATCCACTACTGCCACCCCAGACTGTATCGCTGAAGCTTGAAACTTGTGTAACACCCTACATTTTGCTTAATTCCGAGTGCCCAGCCTTCTGTGCTACTGACCATGAAAACATATGCTGGGAGCAAACTGAAACACGCTAGATTGGGGTTTATATTCTGTCATTTGGGAAGCTTTCTGTGCTCTCTGTGTGTGTGACAAAACTGCATAATATTCTAAAATTAAACTAGATACCCAAATAAATAACAATCTGTTCTCAAAAATATGAAATCTGGACTTCTTCCTGGGGCAAAAGACACATTATTCAGCCTAATGAAAATGAAAGCAGCATGTCATAATGTGGAGGAGTAAAGCATCACTCAAAATTCATAAGGCCATCACTCTCTAAGCAGTCCCTTTTAGCCCTGTTTCTAAAGCAAGCTGGCTATTTTCAAGGTCCCCTGGAATATTTTCTTCAGCAGCACCTCACAGAAGACTGTAAATGCAGCATACGTGTGCTCGTGGAGTCTGCAGCTATTCATGGCTCACAGCAGGCTGTGAAAACTAGAAGACTCCTGATAGTGATACCTTCCTATAAAAATACCTTGGTCTATTTACCAGCCTTCCACTGTGTGGTCATTAAGGCCACAGACTGGGTGGGTGTCGTGGTTTGTAGGGGAACAAGAGTACAAACAAGAGTTTGTAGAGGAACACAGGTAGGACAGCTGACCCCAACTGACCAAAGGGTTGTTCTACAACATATGATGTCACGCTCAGCAATAAAAGGCTCTGGGAAAGGAGGAAAAAGGGTGTTGCTCATGGTTATGACATTTGTATTCCCAAGTAAATATTACAGGTGCTGAGACCCTGCTTTCCAGGATGGGGCTGGATACCTGCCAAAGGGAAACAGTGAATGAACTCTTTTTGCTTTGCTTGCACACACACCTTTTGCTTTCCCTGTTAAATCATCACTAACTTCATCCATGAGTCTTCTTGACTTCCTTGTATTTTCATCCTGTCCCACAGGAGAGAGGAGTGAGCAAGAGGCTGGGTGGGTGTCTGGCTGGTAGCTGGGGTCAACCCACCACAAAAGCTTAGAGATTATCCATACTAATCATGCTCACTGTGCCTTCACTACATCAGTAATGTTTCTAAAACAGTTGACATGCTCTTCCAAAAGCTGGCAGCTATCAGTAGCATGGCTTTTTAATCTAATCAGATAGTTTTAAGATATACACATCAAACCTAATGGTTCAGTAGTTGCCTATTTTTTATCCTGTGCATGTGACAATGGATTCTGGTCTATGCAAACAGTTTCTGATTTTTTTTTTTTTTCAGTTGGCCCAGCAATTCTAAAGTAACTACATAATCAATGTAGCAATCAAAATATTTTGCAAAAGACTTACCTCATCCCATATATTTTGATAATGCTGATAAGAACCGTAAAAAAGGTTATCTTTGTGTTCGGCTGAAGCAATTAACTATGTTAAAATGGAGAGCCGTTATATACAGACTTTTCAGGGAATTATTTGTTCCTTTAGAATTAATTTTACAACATACTTTTTCCCCTATGCCAGCTTTCTATCTGATTATCTGGGAAATGAAAAAGAAAACTCTACTGCTCTATTTCTAAGATGTAAGTCTGCCTTCAATCCCAATGCTATACACAAGTATGTCATATGAGTAAGTCAGAGAAATTTAACTTGCAATCACATTGCTATAAAAAATATAATCTTTCTTCTCCAACTTTTGCACAGCATTTTTATGCTGTGAGAGATCGTGCCATCAGCTTATAGCTTTGGCAGGCTTAAACAGTCCTGCCACACTGACTGACGGCCATTTTATGAAAATCAGAAGCCTTCTGGCTGATGAGAGGAGAGTTCAGTTTCTCGTGTGTAAGCATGCTGATCTTCATCAAAATTCCAAATGCATATACATTTCTTTATTATGTATTTATCTTATATCTACTCAATTTCTTCAGCAATACAGAAGACCTGAAAAGGAAACATGTATCTGCTAAGATTATTAGGGGTTTTTAAGTTTGTTCTTGGATTTTTGTATCCTTTTCTTTCTCTGAGTAACAGAAGATATGGAAAACTTGCCTGTGTTTTACAAACAGCTTTTCATTTTGTCCAGCTTTTTCTTCTTCCACTTCATATTTTTGCAAGTGTTTTAACATAAAGGAGATATGCTCCCCAGAGATGATTTATAGACAGTTAAAATAATCAAGAAATTCTCAATTATTGTAATATCCATCTGTACTCCCCCAACATAATTGTACCTATGCAGCTTTTACATATATTTGCCCCAACAAGCTTTAAAAGAGCTTTACTTTAAGTTAGTAAATCCACTGTTTTGTAAGAATTGCCAATGTAAACCCACATACACTTCATTTGTAGGCATACCCCCCCAAAATCCATTTTAGAAAAGAATAGCTTGGAGATTAGCTTAAAAACTTACTCATCAGAAACCACATCATCTACAAAGAGTAAACCTCAAAAAGAAGAATGGAAGCTGCTGAATATGTAATCTGTTTAATTTTTGATGTATGTGGTTTTATTTGAATAACAATTCCAAGTGAATGGGATTTAGGCACCTAAAGCTGCCAAGGCTTCATGAAAATCACATGTAGACAGTATTTTAAATCTTTATTGATCAACATGTAGTGATCGAACTTGCGGGCATAAGAATATAGACCTTATATAGAATATAAGTGCACAGGACTGCTCTCTGGAGACCCCCAAAGCCCCCCACCCATGACTGCCATGGGATCATAGGACTAGCTCCCTCAGCACTTAAAAACAGGCACAAATAAAGTGCCTAAATTAGGTGGGTTAGGTCACACCTACAAATAACATCTACATATATGTCAATTTTCAAAGTTATTTTGTTGATAGTTCACACAGCACAATACACAATGGCAAACAGAAAGCTGAGAAGTGTTTGTTGAAAACATTTGAAAAGTACTTGGAAATAAAAAGTACCTGACTTGCTCATCACAGGTTCATCTGCCACAGGAAAGCTAACCTTTGAACAAATATTATTAAGAATGAGCCATTTGATCAACCGTAGCTTGGAGGTGGATTTCATTTCAGGTAACTGCTTCAAAGTGACAATAATTATCTGTGCCTTATTTGCCTGCCTAAACTTCTTTGGTCTGCAGACAATAAACAATCTAGAAAAGAGCCATTGACACATCTGCAGTACTTCCTGTGTTTATTGGGGGTGATTCATGTTTTAAGCACACTTGTATGTTGGGTCTAGTTTTACTGAATCTATTCAGACATTCAAATTTACATTTGCCTCTCAGTTACTCAGAGTGGCAAGAATACATATAACATGGAGCCCTGAAATATGCTGCCTCATTTTCCTCTACATTTCTTCTTAACTTTTTCTTTTTGCCCTTCCTACTTATTGGCCCTTTTCTCCTTGCCTTCTACTATTCTTTACAGGGCTTGATATTTTGATTAATTTTTTGCTTACAGTTATTTGTCTGTAGAAACTTCCCTTCCTTATTTTCTTTCCCATTTCCCAGTAACCCAATTCCTTTTTTTTCTTTTTAAACTTTCCTTTCATTTTGCCACAACAGAGGTGCCCAACTAGCTCCCTCCACTTTCAGATTCCCTCGGTAACTTTTCACTAGCTTTCCTCTTTTTTCTGCTTCTGCTTAGAGCCAATCCTGCTCTACTAAAATTTCTTAGGGGTTTGGGGTTTTTTTAACTTTGTTTAGGTTTTTTTTTTGGTTGATGTTGCTTTTTGGTTTGGGGAGAAGAAATGAGGTATCTGTCTGTGACATTTGGGCAGTGCAGAAAGTACATCTCTTTTTTCCTGTCCATTTCTCAATGGATTAGAAAGAATAAAGCCCTGTATGTTGGGAAATGGAACACAAACGTGGGAATCATTTGCACAAGATATTAGCAGACTTTTTATTATCACACTGCCTCTGCTAATCAGAAGGAACATAACTTTATCTGGTGGGAGCTATGTTGGGTAGCGCTTTCACACCATGGGACTTTTTAGAAATATGATAGGATATATAGCCAGGTGGAAGAAAACCCTAATGCAGGATGTCCTGCTGAACGTATGTGATACGAATTAGACTGTGAACTGAGAAGTTCCTTGGTGTGACTGGGAGAGTAAGGGCAGTGATTAACACTGGTTGCCAAATGGGTCCCAGTCGTGCAATTAGACAGATGAGTTGCTGGAATTCCCTTATGTCATTCTTGCTACTCCAGTCCATGGTATGAACAATTGGATGTCCCAGCAGTCATTTATTTCATTTCCTGCTCAGCTTAGCTTCCAAACTGAAAAAAATCTGAATTTTGGAGTGAAACTGAGACACCAAAATGCAATGCAATGAATTGGCGCTCAGGTAGACTCTTTGCCACCTCTCTTATCTGCAGATAAAGAAGGCAGATTGGGAACTATAACCTATCAATCTTAACATCAGGGTGCATATGAGCCAAACATTCATTGTTCTGTCCATCCATTCCACTACTAAGGTTCAGGCAAAGTACAGTACTATGACTAACTGGCTAGTAACAGCTGTGAAGTACAAAATCTTCCAAACAAAAAAAGCATATATAAATACATGGCATATGTTGCTTTCTGTGCAGACTTTAGCTGGACACAGGAGGAAAAAATCATCTTGGCCCAAAACTGTTTTGTTTGTTTAAAACAAATTAATTTTAGATTTTCAACCAAACAAATTTTAATAGTCACAACAGGGACCAGAGCTTGGTAGGGAATGAGAGTCACTTGATGTATTCTGGGAAAGTTGCTGTTGAAAACTTTCTGTGTTATGAGGGGCAAGGCCTAAAATTTAAAAACAAAACAAAAAAAAACCCCACCCCCAAAACCAAACAAACAAAAAAGAAAGAGGTAGAAATAACATAGAGTTATTCTTTCCATTTGACAAACTAGTCCTTCAGAGAAGAAAAAAATGCAGAAAGTTTGCTTGATCTATGTGTCAAGAAAAAGAAGGTTTGAATATTACCGGAGAAAACAAACTGGGATAATTCTTATCCAAACTGTAAGCTTGATTGGTTATTTCCACTATAGGTTGTCATGCCTGAGGTCCTGGAGGAAGGAACGGAAGAGAAGGTACTCTGAAAACACACAGAAAGCAAGGCAAAATAAAAGGTTGTGCTGAGCTATTTCCTTAAAGAAAAGAAGATAGGCTTGTGTCATGACTGATTAACCAGAGGGTTGTCTAATCATTGTCACAGTTACCCAGATAATCGTTAAGTTTGATGTTCACATCAAACCATGTTGTGTGCTTGGAATTCCTTCACTACACTAGAAAAGGACTTACGGCACCTTGTAAGTTAAACTTTTCCTACCCTTCTTGTCCAACAGAGTTCAGATGCATGTTGTATGCCTTTCAGGAGGTTGTGACCTGTCATACAGTTGCCAAATAGCTTCCTTAGAACAAAAATGCTGTCTATTTAGCAGTAGGGACAAACACTAGAGAGAAAACAAAAGTAAACAAGTTGCCTACATACCTGTCATAGCCCAAAATGATCATCATTTTGTCATGGCCTTGAGAAACCTTTCATGGTTCAGAGCTCAAACTTAATTTTTCTCTTTTGCTCTTCTCCCCAAAGGAGTGTACCTCTTAAACCTGCACAGAGGGGTAGTTTCCTTCCACTTTGTTCTTTGACTTTGGCTTTCTCTCACCAAAACATATTTTATGCTCAGACTGGAGAAGCTGGGACAATAATCAGAGTTCTTGATGTGAGCATTGGCTCTTCATCATTCCTTTACTGTTCACTGGGGGGTGCCTATTTTGCACTTATTTTTTAGAAAAAGATCTGCTCTTGATAGAACACATTTCCAGCATATGCAGTAAGGTATTTTAATGGGTAGTTACTCACGC
This sequence comes from Haliaeetus albicilla, assembly GCF_947461875.1. Lineage (NCBI taxonomy): Eukaryota > Metazoa > Chordata > Aves > Accipitriformes > Accipitridae > Haliaeetus > Haliaeetus albicilla. The sequence goes on from NC_091500.1 coordinate 21,786,294, forward strand.
TGCTGAAAAGTAAGCATCTTTACTTCTAATCTGAATTCATGTAAGTTTGGGAGTCACCTCTGGTCTTTGCACCATTTCTCCATGTTATACTGGAATGTCTTCCCCCATCACATTTCTGGTCCTCGTATAGTCATTTAGAAATGTCTGAGGGCAAGTTAGCCTGTATCACTCCCTTTAGTAAGCTAACCAAGCCAAAATTTTAAATTCTTTTGCTAGGAGACACATTTTTCAATTCAGTGGTCATTCTCATAGCTTTCCTTGCAAAACTCCAGTTTCTAAAATTTTATCCAAAGAGGTTCTGTATGCTCTGAAGCCCATGAAAAAGATTACCTTTATTCAGACACAAGTGGATTGTTTGTATAATGGGATACATGCTTTTGCAGTACACCTCTGCAAAACTGTGTGGGAAACTAAATACCAGAGTCACTATGGAAGGAAAGAACATGGGTAGATTCCTCAGAAGCTTCTTGGAAACTGTGTACAAAAAGCAACTAAGCCAAACATGCTTATGTGGGAAAGATCGAAGAAGTTATAGCATGATTTTGAAGAGGGTCATTAGTCTGAAACATCAAAACAATGTGCTTGGATAATTGTCTATATATGGAGATGTTTCTGATTGACAGTTCCTGGTTAACTCCATGTGCTGGTATTCACATCGCACAAAAAAATACTATCTGCATATGGAGATAACCAGGAACAGTTACAGAAACAACTCTAGTTTAGATGTGGGGCTGTGACCAGAGCTTTCACACTTGATAGTGCTAATTAGGAATGTTCGACTTTTCCAGCAGCTTTCTCTACCTTGGAGAATGATGTTTGTCTGATTTTTCATCAACTACATTTTGAAAAAGCTTGAGGAGCTTACATATCTGAAAAAGGAAAAAAAAAAAAGGAAAAATAAAAAAGAAACATATGGAAAGAGTCTAATGCAGTATAAGTATCAGACTGTGGGAGTCCTTAAAGAAAACAAGTTTATGCCTACCATGACTGAGTTGCTAGGAAAGCTTTTAATGGCTTACAACTTACAGGGGTTTAGCATAACAAATCAGAAAGATGGAACTTATTTACTGATTGAATTCTGTGGGAAAATACTGCAGAAATGTTATCCTTGGATGTGAAAGGTTAGCGTTTGTACAGAGTACCCAGAAAACCCGGAGGGAATTCCAGCACAGGGAATACAAGCTATCTTACTTATGATTTGGATTGAAAGAAACTCTGGACAAGCACCCAGTGAATGCTCAGGGCACTCTTGCCTGTGCTCCTAAACAGAAAAATCAAACAAAAACCTCACCATTACTGACATTAAATAAATACATTCAAAGTAGTAACACCTGTTGCCTTTCATCTAATTGTACTTCCCAGCAAGCCATTATACTCAAAGCCCACAGTTTTCCCAGTCTCAAACTCTCATCTCATTACAATTTGTTCATACGCATGGGGTTTTGAACAAGTCCAGTTCATGAATAGGGAGCGTGAGATATTGAATAAGGCACTGGACTGATTTTGGGAATAGCTCAGGCTGCGGCTTGTTGCTATATGCCCAGTGGGGCTCAGACCAGTGCTTAGATCATCAGATGGTAGCTCAGCATCTTCTCATGACTCCCAAGTCATTACTCATTGTTTTGCACTGAAGCCTAAAGTTAGGCTTCAGAAATATTTTGATTGCCTTGTGTAGAGCACAAGCAGATCTGAGGTGCTGTCAAGGTCAGTCTTCCAATGAAGGACAATTAATGATGCAAGTCAATTATGTTCCTAGGACTTTTGTTCTCCACAATGTTTCATTGAAGTTATCTATGCACAAGTTAACTTATTTCGAGATAGCTTAGGTTAAACAAGAGTGATCACACATTGAAACAATGTTTGAGCCACACAAAATCATACAGGTGTCTCAAGCATAACGTATCACTTAATTCAAGCAACAGATTCCTGCATGTGTCCAGATGCCAGATAAGAGGTAACAAAAACAACACCCCAGAGTAACACAGCACTGAAAACAAGCGCGAGATGTTGGGTAAAATTCATCCTATGCAACTTTACATGTTTACTGTATGATAAGAAGAGCTTCTCCTGGAAGTGGCAGATTTTTTCTATTGAATATAAAAGGAGTTTAAAATGACTAGTTTAGACTTATACAATTGATTTTAAATGTCTAACCTAATTAAGATAAATCTCACCGCCACATCATACTCTTCAAAGAAAAATGGTCATAAGATTGTGCTGCTGTATATAGTTAGAATAATCCCAGCAGAATACAAAAACTTAGTTCCAAAAGGTGTTTTTAGGAATTGGATCAAAACCCAAATCTGAAATATCCACAGAATTGCTAACATCAAAACCTTCTCATCACTATGGAAACAAATCCAGTGGGAAATGACTGCATATTTCTTTTACGTACCAGTAATTTCTAACAACATAACTTCAACGAGTCCTCAGTTAGCGAAAACAGTTTGCAATATTTTTAATCTGCTGTCACATTCAGAACGTCTGGTCAGTTTATTCAAGGAAATATCTGTCTGCATACAGATGAATATGCTAAATATAGCATAGGTTAACTTCATATAGATGTGACTAAGCATAAGCTATAAAGATACAAACACAGAGACAGAACTAAACAAGCTTACTAAAATATCAACATAGTTGTTTAGAAAAAAAGTGCTATCATACTCTCCCTAAAACAAAAGATGCAAAACCAGTGTCATATATGGATAAAAAAGGTGCATGAAATATATAACCAGTCATAACCTGGAAGAGATAAATGTGAATAAGTCCAGCCAAGAAGTGCTGTAACAGAATTTCCCACCACAACACAAATCAAAGGAAAACCAGAACTAAAGCAGCTCTATGTAAATTTTAGTGGTTGTAACTATGTTACCATGATAATCTGATTCTTATTTCTCATTAAGTTCCTTAGTGTAAACAAGGATCTGAGCAATTTACAAAACCCACACACAGGCACATGCAGTCTGCTCACAAATAGACTTACTTCAGCACCTTACCTGGTATCTTTGTATTACCCAGTTTCTAGTTAATTCCAGATTTCATGTGAAATAATCTAATGATGCTTGACTACATTTTCTCTTCAAGCCATAGCTAATCTCATATTTACCTATATTGACACCTGTTGGTACATCCAAAAAACACAGAATTCTTGGAAATTATTAAATCCCAGTAACAAATCTGGTTGTCTATTTTACCATTCTTCAGCATTCTAATGAGCCTCCTATTTATTGTACTTGTTGATCCTTTTAAAAGTTACAGCATTACGCCTTCTTCAAAAGTTTACTGGATTATGACAAATGTAACATCACTAATTGACCAGTGAACAATATTCCCATTCTCAGTTTCTAAGAGGTCACTTTTACTCTCCACCTAACAGAAGATAGATTCAGCACAAATTTTAGCTTTCTTTCACAGATCTGTGCTTGAAATATTGATATACAAAGTCAGTGAAGCAATACCGAAATAAAACAGTTCAGATGGTTCATGCTTTCTTCTTTTGTTTCATATCTGTGAATACTGAGATGGCCAACTTTAAACTTACAGCAGGAACTTTGCTAATGCTTACTCTGTACTCAGCCAGCCAGATTTTGGTATATAATATTGGACAAAGTTTCTTGCTGAGCTGAAGGGAAGCAGATATTCCTCCCTTGAAGTTCATATTTATTAATTAATGTATTGCAACTGTAAGATATGGAGGGTGGAGGGTCAGAAAATTATAGATTTTCAAAGAATGATGTACTAGTAAACTGATCAATGAATATCAATTCTGTAATTAAAATTTTCACATCAATATTTTCCTTAAAATAGCACAGAATTCAGCTGGCCGCCACAGTATAGCCACAATCAGTATTTCCCTGTCTGTCAATAAAATGGCCTACTCTTAATCCCTCACTGTTTAACTGGCAGTATGGGAGCTATTTATTTCTGATTATGCTTCCAGCAGAAGTGTGTTACTGTGTAAAGAATTCTTCATGTATTTGTCTGGCTGAGTATTGGATTATTTAAAAATTATTTTTAAGTATATAACAAAGCTGGGATTAATCACAAATTTAATATTAGTCTTAAAGTTAGTAAATTAAAAAAACCTTCTCCAATTAATTAAAGAAATGAGAGAGAGAGGGGGAAATAAGAATACTAACAAAGATGAAAATTTGGAATAGGAAAAGCTTGTACAGTGATGAGAAAGAAAGATGACCAACTGAATATATTAAGCATAACACATGGTATGATGACAAATATTCACCTTGTATTTTCAGAGTAAATATTTATATTCAGATGAAGCTATTGCTGTCAGTGGATAAACTCCTTTTTTTAAAGCAGAAGACTAAGCAACATAATAAGTTAGTACAAATCCATAGCATTAATTGCAAAAGAATGATATACAGAAGTTACAAATACTTAATAAATATAGGGTAAAGAAAAAGCATTTTGGACAGTTTTCCAAAGGAAAATAGAATTGTAAGAAAACATTGTATTATATCAAAAATGCACCTGGCAATTCATTAAAAAAAAATATTGCAGAACAGTCCATTCTTAACTCTACCTGGAAGTAGCTGCTGAGCATCTGTACCAATGACGTCCATTTCAATACATACTTTCCCTGGGGACAGCAGAGTGCAGAAAAACAATGCTGTGAGAGCTACAATATCTTCCCATTGCAATTCTAAGGCTTGTTTGTTTGCTTGTTTTTAATAAAACTGCAGTAATTTCTTTCATTTTTTGAATAGGATCTCATAGACTTTTGGCAGCAGATACAATATTAGCTCATAAGTAATTTGTCTTGTCCAGGTTTTGAGGAAGGATTTCATAGAAACGTAAGCATAAAAAAATAGATTCTTTTTAAGAGAGGCCTATTTAGAAGCTGGTATTTGAACGTAATTAATTTCATTTATTTGTACAGACTTATGCATAGCTTCACTGTATAGACTTTGGAGCGTTGATTAACAGGTGAAACATATGTCAGCATTCACCTGAAGCTACTTTCACAAGTTTGCCATTATCTTTTTAATCACCTGATGCCACATGCTCTAAAATGAAGCCACCTGGCCAGGCCAGCTGGTTCTGGCTCTGAGAATTGATGGAGAAATAGATGGAAGAGGAAGGTAGTCAAGAGACTTTTCACTCTCCACACTTATCAGAAAGCATCTTCATGAGAAACTAGTGTATAAAACAACCCACCTTCTAATTAAAGTGCTTTCATTATATATGCTTAGAAGCATATAAAGTCTGTTGGATTTTATAAAATAACTACAAAGTCTTAACAGACTCTATGAAAGGAGAAGGCAGAGTTGTGTAAATTCTAATTAAGGTCTTGTTGGCGTTAGAACTAAGTTATCTTGTTCATCAGAAAATGGTTGGACTCAAACAGGCCAGTTTCTTGGGCATAGCTCCTGAAGAAGGATGGCACATACTGGCCTGCAGCTGCATTTACATGACAGGCAAAGTTGGTAGACTAGAAAAACCCTCTAACATCTTCTGGGGATAACTTTTGCTCTCCATTAGCAAGCACTTACTCCTAGGATGCAAGTTTTCTAATGCAGGTAAGAATGTTGCCTTTTATTTTCAGAACTGAGAAATGCTTCAATTAAAAAAAAAAAAAAAGAGAGTAAATTGTTTCTTTAAAATAGAAATTAGTTAATTCAGTGTTTGTGGGAGCTCTTTGTGGTGGGTTGAAGTTGGCTGCCTGCCAGGCCACTACCCAGCCACTCTCTCACTCCCTCTCCTCAACAGGATGGGTGGGAAAATAAGATGGAAAAGCTTGTGGGTTGAGATAAAGATGAGGAGATAACTTACCTTCTACCATTATGGGCAAAACAGACTCAACTTGAGGAAAATTTAATTTATTTTCTTGGTAATTAAAATAGGTTTAGGTAGTGAGAAAAAAAGACACAAGATAAAATACCTTATCTCCATCCACCCCTTCTTCCCAGGCTCAACTTCACTCCTTCACTCCCAACTCCTCTACCTCCTCCCTAGTCTCAGTGGTGCAGTGTGGGTCCTTCCATAGGCTGCAGTCTTCCACGAAAAATCTGCTCCACCACGGGCTCTCCATGGATGCAGTTCCTTTGGGAAATACCCACCTGCCCCAGGGTGGGGTCTTCCATGGGCTGCGATGTGAATGTCTGCTCCACCATAGTCCTCCACAGGTGCCAGGAAATACCTGCCTCACCATGGTCTTCCCCAAGGGCTGCAGGGGAACCTCTGCTCCAGGGCCTGGAGCACCTCCTCCCCCTCCTCCTCCTCTCTCCTTGGTGCTCACAGGGTTGTTTCTCTCCCCTTTTTTTCCTTACACTCTTCCATGTGGAGTTTTACCCTTTCTTGAGTACGTTTCCCCTGAGGCGCCCCGGCCTTGTCTGCGGGGCTGAGCCGTGCCCTGGGGTGGGTGGGCTGGAACCGGCTGGAACCGGCTGTGTCCGGCTCGGGGCAGCCCCGGCCGCTCCTCACAGAGGCCGCCCAGCAGGTCCCCCTGCCAGCGCCTGGGCACCCGCACCCGGTACACGTATTAGTGAATAGAGAAAATTGTAACTAGTCCACACGGTGTGTGTGCTGCCAGTAGCTGTAATGGGAGCATTTCACCCTTAACCATCGTCGTTCTTCAAGTTGACCCCAGTGCTCACAAAATTTGAGCAACAATATTTTTTGCCACCGTTTATTTAGCCTTTAGCCTTTCAATTGATAAGACCAACAGGGATGTCAAATATTAACTGTGGCCATTTCGGAAATGTCATGCTGGGACAGGACCAGCTGCTTCCACAGAAGCCCACAGACACCCACCAGCAAGTAAGGAGGCTTGTGTGCTGCCATCCTGCCCCCATTTCAGTCACAGAGCGGCTGCGTTCACCCTCTTCTACATGCCGATCCACTGAGTCATCCAGTGAACCCGGCCTCACTATTTTAAGGCTCCATTGAGCGTACGATGTGGCCATAAATAGAAACATGTCTGAAGACAAATAAATACAAACTAAATTGCTCATTTTAGCTCATTGCAAAAACTGTAGAAAATAACTGTCCTTCCGACGTGAAAGTCAAGGCAGTTTTTTGCCATTTTTAGCTAGCAGTTCATCTGTTTCCTTTGAATTAAGGAATATTTCTGTACTTCGAAAGCTCCGTAATCTGAATAAATTAGAATCTATTTTGTCGCTTTCCAGTATCTTAACAATTTTCTTCTTCTTTATTGATTTCAGCTCATTTCCATTTTAATTCAAAATGGAAATTTCTGTCCAGCTGATAATATTCAAGTTTTCAATTTCTGTAAAAATTAGCCATCCTGTTTGGTTTCTGATGCAGGAACTGATAAATTATGCTGTCACTGATTACATCTGCTGGTGTTGGCTTGCTGGAGGTTTCAGTCTCTGCTTTACCCTGGATCAAACAGCTGTTTCTAACACCATGTGAGCGTGGGTCTAGCTGGAGATGACTGGGGCACAATGGTGTTCAGGACAGATATCTGATCTGCTGAGACCTCTGTGAGTATTTTGAGAAGACATCCATTGGTGCAGTTTAAAGATAGCTCTCTTTATAAAATGTAAGAACACTTTCAGGCCTTTAAAAACATGGAGAAATAGGTGGTTTATGGCAAAAACCTGTAACCTTTGGAAGAGTTAAAGTGTTTGAATATTGTGTTATAAAGCTCTCACAGCTCCACTCTGCAGATGTGGCAGTTTATGAAAGCTGAAGCTCTTTTCCATGATTGTTGTCCAATTATTTTTATGTATCATCCTGATGAAGACTCTTCAGGGAAACATGCACACTCTTCTTGTGTGCTTGTGTGAGGTCTGATGAGCACTCTATATGTTTACATGAATCATAGTTTTTAACATACAGAAGATTAGATGCCCAGGCTTGGGCATCCTCCTTCCAGTCAGAAGAGCTCTTTTCCTTCTGAACAGATTAATGGCTTTTTTGAAGTTAAATGAAGTACTAGGTATTTCAGTAAGAAGTTTTGTTTGCAGTCTGCCCAGGAGATGATTCACTCTAGCTCAGGGACAGCAGCATTGTCAACATCAGGTAAGGGCCATCCATAATCCTTTGGGAAAAGTATTAGAATTAGAGATGCATAATGAATTTGTGAATCACACAAAACCCTTGGGGAAGAGATTTGAATCCGAACAAAACAGAAAAATGAAGGAAATGGCATGAAAGGAACTAATGATTTTATAACATGATTCTCTTTGTTGAAAGTGAAACCTGGGATGAAGGCTAATCTTTTCACATAAAGTTAAGGCCCCACTGAACACAGAAGCACCCAGAGAGACAGTTAAGGAACTAAACTGGATGGTTGCATCCAGAGAATAGTGGTCAACGGCTTAATGTCCGGATGGAGATCAGTGATGAGTGGTGTCCCTCAGGGGTCTGTGCTGGGACCAGTACTATTTAATATCTTCATCAATGACATAGACAGTGCAATCAGGTGCACCCTCAGCAAGTTTGCAGATGACACCAAGATGAGTGGAGGGACGCAATACCGTTCAGAGGGACCTGGTCAACTTGAGAAGTGGGCCCAGGTGAACCTCATGAGGTTCAATAAGGCCAAGTGCAAGGTCCTGCACCTAGGACAGGGCAAGCCCCAGTATCAATACAGGCTGGGGGATGAAGGGATTGAGAGCAGCCCTGCAGAGGAGGACTTGGGGGTACTGGTGGATGAAAAGCTGGGCATGAGCCAGCAATGTGTGCTCGCAGCCCAGAAAGCCAACCGTATCCTGGGCTGCATCAAAAGAAGCATGGCCAGCAGGTTGAGGGAGGGGATTCTGCCCCTCTGCTCCACTCTGGTGAGACCCAGCCTGGAGTACTGTGTTCAGTTCTGGAGTCCTCAGCACAGGAAAGACATGGATCTGTTGGAACAGGTCCAGAGGAGGGGCCACAAAAATGATCAGAGGGATGGAACACCTCTCCTGTGAGGAAAGGCTGAGAGAGTTTAGGTTGTTCAGCCTGGAGAAGAGAAGGCTCCTGGGAGACTTTATTGCAGCTTTTCAATACTTAAAGGGGGCTTATAAGAAAGATGGGGACAGACTTTTTAAGAGGGCCTGTAGCAATAGGAAAAGAAGTAACAGTTTTAAACTAAAAGAGGGTAGATTCAGACTAGATATAAGGAAGAAATTTTTTACAATGAGGGTGGTGAAACCCTGGCACAGGTTGCCCAGAGAGGTGGTAGATGTCCTATCCATGGAAGCATTCAAAGTCAGTTTGGACAGGGCTCTGAGCAACCTGATCTAGTTGAAGATGTCACTGTTCATTGCAGAGGGGTTGGACTAGATGACCTTTAAAGGTCCCTTCCAACCCAAACCATCCTATGAATCTAAATGATTAATTAGTATTGCAGCATAGAGCATCCATGGCATAACATGCCAGCTTTTACCTGATAGTTTTGAAATAATTTGAATAGTTGAGCTGCTTAGTTATAAAAATCAGTGACAAATTTGAAGGATGAGATCAGTGACAACCTTAATGTACCACCAAAAATGAACACAGTGGATCTGAACAGGAAGCCTGGAAATATAATGGGAGTGAGAATTATAGATCACCTTGTTAAAATCATATGGGTTTGTAATGGACAATAATGGTTGTAATATTTCACCTAAACAGTCAGTAAAGGATATCTAACTAATTTATTTGGACTTCAGAAAGCATTTCAAACAACCCACTAAACAGGCAATTATGGAACTAAATAGACACGGGGTAAGAGATAATGAACCTCCAAGGTGAGAAACTGGTTAACTTCTAGAAACAAGATATACTAGAACATGATCCACAGACTTAGGTGCCTTAAATAGCCTTCTTATATACACCCACAAAGTTCCTTTTCATCATATAAGAAATAAAGAAGGGGAAAAACTGTATAACCAAAAAATTAAGATTAATCCACGACATTACAAAACTAGGCCAGTAAGCTGCAAATTGTCAAAGAAATCTTGTTTCTGAGGAAGTTAACCTTGCTAGAAACAGATTCTACTCTTTATGCAACCTCTTGGAGACTACTTAAGTAACTACTTTGGGGGTAAAAAAAAAGATTTGAACACTGACATGGAAAACTGATCCATGTGAAAAACTGTGACAACAATGTCTTAAACAATGCCATGCCTTACAAGGAAGTCTGACCTAGTCACTTAGAACAAATTAATGAATAATATTACAGTGCAGTTGTAAGGGGATGTACATGATAAAAATAGTAACAGTCATGGAAAACCCTCTATTAGAGGAAAGACTGCAAGACTAGAAGAGATATATAAAATAATGGTTAATAAGGTATTCCATTTATTCCATTTTTACTTACCTCAGCATATTAGAAGGTGTAATTGCGTGGAAAGGAACACAAGAAAGTATTTGTTTACAAATTGTGTAAATAACCTATGTAAGGAATTGCCACATGATATGTAACAGCATAACAGTATTAAAAGCATGTTTATATGGAGTCACCACAGATAAAATCACTTATAAGGGGAACAGCTCTTGTGCTTCAGGGCATAATCAAACCAGGAAACAATGGGGCTAGAAAGAAAGTTGGTGTTGGGGAAATAATACTTATGTCTGCTAAGTATATCTGGGCTTCCTGCTTCACACATTCATAAGGTCTTGTGATATAATGTTGTATGTTCTCTCACATCGTAAGCCAAAAACACTGTGTCTGGCTAGGTTTATTGCTTACTCTGTTCCCAAGTGAAACATTTCTTTTTGTAACTCTTTAGTTTCCTACATTATTTTAGCAGCTCAAGTGGGCCCTGAAGATCCTACATCCTGCATCTCATCAGAGCTGTACAAAATTGGTCAACCTTATAGAAATTCTCTGACTTCACGGATTCCCTTTTTTCCCCCTACTTCAATATGTCATTGCTTTTATTTGGCACTATAAATCTGTCAGTCATGTAATCTCTAACTGTAACATATTTTAGCTCCCTGGGCTTTTTGGGGGATTTGAGAGTTAGCAGAGAGCTCAGGACAGCTTTCCACATGCAGTCTGCCTGTTACACAGCCCTGTGCCAGATGAAGATTGTCATCCCAGCTGGCCAGGACTGTATGTTGCAGTGAAGTTGAAATCTGAGCACCCCCAGACCCATCTAGAACCACCTAGCTGGGCTGCTGATATTGAATGGATTAGGTTAGAGTCATTACAAGCTGCAAATGGCAAAGAAGAGACAATCTTTGAATCCTTCACTGTTAGACTATGTCCAAACTGGAGCCTCTTGTTTCCCTTTTCTCTTCTCCACAAGTATGAAAGTATTAAAGATCTTGATCTGTAGACAGTGACAAAAAAAGCTTTCTTGGTACTGGTACTGGGCTGACCTCAGGTTGATTACTCAAGAATGGGCACATAAGGTGACTGGAGTCTGGGCTGGCCATAATTAGGGGACTAAGAAACTCTAAATCAACTGCTTTAGAGCTCTTTGGTCTTCTCTTGCTCACAATTAGCTTGAGAAGTAGCTGTCTGATAACAACTTTTTCTTTTCTGAGGTGTTTGGTTTTTGGATCTCAACAAGAAAGCCACAGAGACTTTCAAGAAAGACAACTATTTTATTAACATCCCAGAAAAAATATACTAAGCTACAAAATCTTACGCCTATTCTGATTCTGGGAATGCTGTGACAATGTGGCATCTGATGGACATCTGGTCAGGGCACAGCACGCAGCATATATCCTGTCCGTGGTAAGGTTTGCCAGCATTACAGTCTTTATTAGGGATTCCTACAAGTAAACAACTCTATTCATCATTTCTGCTGTTGAGCAAAAGGATGTTTATGTGAAAACATGCTGCTTCGCTTCAAGATAAGGACAAGGACATGCCAGTGGTGTCATCACTGGTGATCCTACGACAAGGGATTTGTGCAGTACAGCACAGTGCTAAAGGCCAAGTAATATATGCAGTACAGCACATGCCTGCACCTACTCAGGTCAGCTGCTGTGTGGATCAATAACTCCTCATCATACATCAGTCTTTGGTTAGGATCACTACAGAAGGCACAGTATCTGGGACTGAAAAACCAAGCAGTCACTTTGCCTTCTTGGAAATCCATTATAGGATTATAGCCCACATAGGACTCAGGCATTTATTCCTCATCAGAAGAGGCATTCTGTTTTAAAGTCTGAAGAAGAGCTACGTCTTTTGGTTTATTACACAATCCCCAGCTGACACTCTCCTTCCACAGTAAGACATACAGCTTTTCTGTAAATTCACACTTTTTTATAACTTTCCTATAATTTTCAGTATGATATCTGAAATCATAGGTATAGCCAGGTGGAATACCATGGCAGTGATACTTCTCTACTGAGATCCTCTGGGCAATTTTTCCAACAGTGCTGAAATGATGCAGGGCATAGAAGAGTTCAATACAAACGTGACTTTTTTCCTTCTAAGTCTTAGGCCACAACCTAAGTGATGATCAAGAACTTCTGATCAGTTTCACTTTAATCAGAAAATATGAATGCTAAGCTTTTGCTTAAGTTATTTAGAACCCTTTAAAATCTCTCTACAGCCGGAGATCTTTGGGGTTAGTTTTCTGTTCTCTATGCATATTGATCATGTATCATCTTTCTCCTCCAAAACAAATAATATGAAAAAAAAGCATGATGATGACCCTTTGGCATCCATACATTCTCTCTCCTTTTGTCGGTCATTGTATTAAACTAATGATATCTATTCCCTTGATTAGGATTGTAGGATCATAGGATAACTAAGGGTGAAGCGGACTTCAGGAGGTTTCTAGTTCAACCTCTTGCTTAAAGCAGGGTCAGCTCTGAGATCAGGCCATGGCATTATGCAGTCAGGTCTTGAAAAACTCCAAGGATGGAAGCAGCAGGTACTAAGTAGAGAGGGATAGTCCCTTCCCTCATTGAGCTGGCCGTGCTCCCTCTAATACAGCACAGGATGCTCTCGGCCGTTACTGCTGCTGGGGCTCACTGCTGGCTCGTGCTCAGCTCGCTGCCCACCAGGACCCCCAGGACCTCTTCCACAGAGCTGCCCCCCGGGCAGGCAGGCCCCAGCCGGAATCACTGCAAGGGCATTCATTTCATTTGAAGCACTGAACTGAAGAGTCATTCTTATTGTGGAAAAGGGATGGTAACAATTTACTGACTCACCATAATAGCATTATCTGTGACACTGAAGCCCATGGAAGTTAATCCATCTCCCCACAGTTCACCAGCCTGTGAATGCATATCTTAGTACATGGTGATAAAGTACATGGTGATAAATGGATTCCTATTTCAGCCCAACCTTTTCCAAAGGATTTCAGATCAATTTACTACTGCATCCAGTGTTACTTTATTAGCTAACATTCTTCAGTAAGTCTGGTATCCTATGCTGAGATACACATTTTTACCACTCACTGACAGGTAAGACTTCTATGTCCTTTAATGTTACACTCTATCACTGAAATGAATGCTCAAAGTATTTTTTTCCTGTGTTTTTTTTTCTTTCACTTGCCATGGCAACTTCTCCTTCAGTCCACCCTTCAGTCAAGTTCTGGCACACAGAGTACTGTTAGTTATACAGTTAATCGTGAAGCCTTGCTTGGTGTGAATTACTTATCTTCTGAAAAATTCTTTTTGTACGTAGCTTTTCTTTGTATCCAGTGCTATACCTGAAGACCCTTCCAGCTGAGCATTTGCTAATGTCACTCTGAATGTTGCCTCAATTAACAGGTCTGGCCGCCTGTTTACCAGATCTGGTTTGACACTCTTGTTTTACCTGATGACTCTTTGTCTACTTGATTATAGCGCTCTCATTTCATTAGTAATGACTGCCCTTGCATCTAGTGTTCTTTTAATCCACTGTTGTGGATTATTACCAGGCATATAGCAGAGATCACATCTTTCAGCTGAATTTCCTACTGACATCGTTTGAAGAAAATCTGTAAACTCCTTTACTATTCTCATTTATAGTTCACAACATTTGGGAAATGGTTATAAATATTCCCTGAACTTATTATTTCTTCAAGAGCAGACCATTTCAATTTCTAGTTATCAAGTTGCTTCATTTTTTGTCCATCCAAGGAGTTAATTTATTTTGCTTTGGTAATGGATTTTACTTCATGGTGGTAATATCTTGTTTCTTTCTCTTTATAAACAGATTGCATGATGTTTACTCAAAGTGGCCTCAAGCATTTTCATTTTTCCTGGTTTTATTTATTTTATTTTTTTTACTATTGCTCCATTTCTATGCAACCGGCAAAGTTCAATTTTTCAAAAAAAAAAGGCTCTTTGTATAAATTTAAGTCTTTTAAGAATGGTTTTAGGTCAGCTCTAATACTCTCATGGTGCATATGAGAAAAAAAGAAGAGTGGAATAGTGTAACAGAAACAACGGAGTCTGATATTTTGGACCTAAATATGGATTCTGTAAGCTGTGATGGAAACCTAACCTTTTCAGGGGATTCTTTGGATATAGTAGAAAATCTGGCTCAGTTCTTTTGATTTCTTGAGATTTCTTTAAAATGGAGATGGATGACTTTATGTTCACAATATTAAAAGCTCAGGATTCTTCTAAATTTAAAGAATGAGAAATGTATCTACCCAGTTTAGGTGTTCCAACCTTGGACTGGTTTCCTGAATCACACATATATTTCTGGCTTTTAGTAACCCCACTTGCCGCTGTTTTCATTTAGATATCCCAGCCTAATAAAACTTACCTTGCCTTCATGTGTAGAATCACCAAGCCACCTGTGATCCTGTGATCTTCTAAACAGGGACTTGCCAGGTTTGAAATTTTCCAAGGCTGTTTGTCTAGGGTTTCCATTTTTAGTAGGCTGCACAAATCCAGTTTCCATAATCTTTGCTCTATAGTGTTCTCCTGTCACTTGTGATCATCCTACCTCTTGTAGTCTGAAAAATAACAAAATTCTCGTTAACAAGACTCGCACTGCCTTTCCATTCAGCTCTTTATAAGGTGTGTGGTTTGTGGTTTGTGAGAACTAAGTCTGGGTTTGACAATCCAGATAGAGAAACCTGGGCATTCTGGGTTTTTTTAACCTTTGTGGAAACAGGATCAGCCTGTTCCTGCTTCAGGCAACAGTAAATGAAATTGCTGTAGCTTACAGTTGCTTGATCACACCTTGAGATGTGCAAGGATACAGTTATTGCTAGGACAGCCCGCTCTCATCTCAGGCAACAAATTCTCAGTCTCCACCATTCTGTGACTTGTTCAGCTATGTTCCTCTAAATGCCCTGGAACAAGCAGTCTCACTGGAGCTTCCAGATTAGTTATACTCTCAATCACAAACTCAGCTATTTGAGTACCTTGTTTATACTAGGAATCTTTTTTGTTGTTGTTTTGTTTTGTTTTGTTTTGTTTTAAAAGAAGCTTCTCATAGACTGTGACTGCCTTGGGCCATAGCCAGCCCCACTGCTAGCTGTCACTCACACCGGAATACTTAACTCAGTGCCGTCCTCTTCTTAAAGGAACTGCTCCCAGTCCTCATGCTATGTTGTACATATCACTATTAAAAGAGAAGTCAATATATGGATTGTCTCACTAAGAATTAACAGCAAGAAGTTCTTTGCAAAGACCTTCTGAGATTGGTCCACTTTGACTTGCTGACATCTTTATCCCTGAAACTTTTGTCAGTGGGAGATATGTTTGTGGGGGTTTTAGGAACAATTATCTGTGTAAGTGTTAACCTCAGTTTATGTGTGCCAAACAGAAGTAATCTCAATTTATACTATTGCTGATAAAGGGACAGTTGCATCTGTATATGGACACTTCATCATGTAACAAATACACAATGAAATTGCACTCTGGTGAAGTCAAGGGCAGAACCATATTTGTTTTACCAGCACCAGAATTTCAATCAAAATACCTCTCGCAGTGCAGGACAAAGAAGAGTATTCTTGCATTTACCAAGACAGAAATAGTATAAGGATATCCTTTCAGTACACGAGTTATGGTATGTTTGTTATCTAACAAAAATGTCTCCACATCATGTCTTCATAACAGAGGAAAACTAATACATTTGCTGACAAACCTTCTCTAACAGAGACCCGATCTATCACTTACGAAAAGTTTCCAACTTTCTGAACTGAACACAGAGGCTGAGTCATATGTAGCTGCACACAGGTACAATAGGTCCAAGTGTGGGCAAACAAAATATCTGCTAAGAATTAGCTGTACCCTGTGTTATGCCCTTACTCGAAGTGTGGGATATAATTTCTGCCAATTCACAAATATGAGATACCTTTAAAAACTGTACCACCATTGCTAGAAGTTTTGGAGGAAATCTTGATGTATTCTCTATACAAAGCAACGGTGTTTGATGTCCATCCATCTGTGAACAGTTTGATCGGGCCTGTTTTGGGAATATCGTTGATACTGTTTTGTGAAGCGCCTGCGCATCTATCTCCCCATCCAGACGCTGGACTTTTCTCCAGAGACTTTACAGGCTGGGAAAGAGACAGAGAAATGAAAGATTCCCTGATAGCCCCAAAGGAAAAAAATATCACAGATACCTGCAGTTCTCCAAGATTAGCTTACATGCCGTTCATTCCAGACAAATAATAAATGCAAGATGGGAAAACACCTGGTACAGTCTTGGATGTCACTGAGGTTTTGAGTTTCTCAAATATTCCTGCCTTCTGTTATCATTTCTGTTTATGTACTGCAATTGTGATTTTTACTTCGGTCATCCTCCAAAACATGACTACAAATCAACAGTTATTCAGTAAATTATTCCAGTTATTCTCCTAATGATATGCCCATGTTTTCCTTTTCTGTTCTTGGTCTTAATCTGCTTTTAACACTAATCATTCTGTCCCAATGATTTAGTTCTAGTCTGTGCTGTTTTCTCTTCACCTTTACTGTTTCTTTCCTCCACCCGGTCATCCTTACTGCAAATGTCTTTGTTTTGCTTTTTGCCTGAGGAAAACCCTGTTCTGGATCTTACATACTAAGCACAATCTTATCCCCCCTGTATTGTTTGGCAGTGGTGCTGAGCTGGTTCCTGCCACTTTCTAGACATAATGCTGAGGCTGAAGTGAGAGAGAAGGAGCTCAGGGAGTGGGGTCAGAGATATAAGGAAAACTTCTGTTTGTTTCCTCTGTTCCCCTCCAGAAATACAATGCAAAGATTCAAAAGGTGGAAAAGCATTTCTTAAGTTTGAGGTCAGCAATGTGGTATAAAAGATATGCATGTGGTATACAGAACATTCTTGTATTTTGATCCTTTTTTTGACAACAACTACCTGTAAAAATGAAGCAGGGAGCAAGTCAGGTGTTATTACCATCAGTTATGAATTTACCATGGGGTAAAAAGACCCAACAACATAAGCCTGTGGAAGTTGTAAAAAGGTATCCACAATAGAGGTCAATTTAGGGAGATGTACATGGTGGAAAAAAAGACTCTAGCTCCAAATGCAAGGCTGAATGGAATGTGCTAGTTCCACACAGAGGAGTATAGGCTCCTCCCAAACCAGAAGTAGAGCCAGACCATTGCAAAGAGAGGACAAAAGCCCCTTCCCCTAAGCGACCCTGAGTACCTAGAGCTCAGTGCTTATGTCCTGTTTAACACCAGTTGGGAAAGAGAAGATATCTGCATGGCCACTAAATTTCTCTTCTTATTAGCTAGCAGGCTAAGAACACAATACATTATGGTCCTTGTAGAACTCATTGAACCACACAGGTTTGAGGTAGCCACCTGTATTTAAGGTTCTTTGGACAGTCACCCTGAAATTAAGTTTTCCCATGAGTGCCAAGCGTGGGGACAGTGGCACTTAACTGTAGGACTGGCAGCTGTCTTCCTTGGGGACCAGCTATGCATGGTGGCCTCTACCTTGCAAATACCTGAATTTCTTAGATGTTTCCCTTAACCAACTACCTGCAAATGCTTTTGCAGTATATTTTTTCTCTTTTTTCTTTTTTCTTTTTTTTTGAGGAGATATTTTCAACTTTTGTCCTTATTTTTTCTAAAAATTTTGTGTTTTCTTGGTGACAGAATAGTAAAAACCTCACATGAATGAGTATGAGAGTATAGTCTGGATTGTTCAATTTGAAACAAACTAGGAATTTCCAGATTTCAGAGTTAACTTTAATGCGGCAGAGTAATGACAGTAAGGAGATGGTTGGGGACTCCCTAAATCCGGGTGCTAGAGTGGAAAGATACTTAGTCATGGCAAGAGGTCAGATCTGAGTTATTATGCTAGTTAAATTAAAAAGACAACTATATTACTAGAACGTATCTCAAAACATTGATTCATTCTATTGAATGGGAACATAAGGTGCATAATTGGGACAGTACATCAGGGTGTGGTAGAGCAATCCAGTCGAAAGGATACAGGAGAGAATTAAGAA